>NW_027288744.1:300000-600000 GCF_037038585.1 Patagioenas fasciata
TTGTGTGGAGACAGTCTGTTTGAAACTGTGTTCCTCAGCGCCCGCTCTTTCTCCCCGTCGCTCCACACGCCTGGGAGTCCCTTTCTTTCTCTCCACAAGCACGTGTGTTGACTTCGTCGCACATGTGCATCTGCACAAGCGTTGAGCTCAGCAGAGCGTGTCTCTTGACACTTGATGTGCGTTGGCTGTGTCTGCCTGCTCCAGTGAAGAGAGAAACGGGAAATCATCTTGGTAGAGGCAACAAAGCAAAAGCGAGGCAGGATTGACATCTGCTCAACAGAGACGGATTCCCTGCGCTGACACAGTTCACAGTTACACGAGAAGCAATCTGAGCGGTCCGTCGACCGGAGACGTGTTTCCCAAGAGGTCGTTTAGCGAGTGAACAGCAGTGTGCGCGACTTTCAGGAGTGTGCCTGGAAAGTGCCAGAATCACCAGGAGCATCTGTGCAAAAGCTGCTGCCTCTGTGACCGCATTGAGGCACGTTCGCGTGTCTGCGAGTATATAGACGGCTCTTTCGCGTTCACTCCGAGGGAAACGGTCCGCTATTGCTTCTGTGCGCACAGACGCGATTCCCTTGTCTCTTGCGAACACAGGGAACTCTGTGCATCCAAATCTACAGGCTAAGGACGCGTCTGCATATGTTTTGGTGAACAATCGAGTGTGCGTGTTCTGACAGCTGCCTCTATGCAGACGTCTCCACAGAGCCACTTCTGAATGCCCCGCAGCCCAGGACTGAATGGATACACTAACAAGTGCACCGGTGTGAGCAACCACATATGCAGAAGGACGTCTTTCATCTCACAGAAGCGCGAACGTCTTGGCGTTCAAGCACATGGCAGAAACAAGGTGTGAACAGATGAGCTGCTGCTATTTTCTCCGTTCGGCATGCTTCGTTGTAGCTCTCTTGCCGGTCGCCGGCTTAGCGGCTTGCTTTGCGCGACTAGCTCTGGGGAGAGAAGGAGATAGCGCCGGAAACCTCGCCTTTTGCCTTCTTCGGCGCTGGAACCTGGTTGCTGCGCCTTCTCTTTGTCCATGTGCACACACACGATTCCTCAGCGAAAACCATGCAGAAACCTTTCCACGAGCACCCAGGGATGTGCACCCAGCACCACGTGCACGCACACGCAGCTAGAGAAAAGCACCTACCTTTTCACACACTGATGCCTAAGCAAACGCGTGGCCACACACACGCACACATCCGCAAGCGCGCCTACTCCCATCTATTGAGGGAAAGACGGACGAGCTCTTTGGTTGCTCTTCACAGGCTTGTCCCTGATCTATAGCTGAGGGCAAACACTTGTGTGCTTGTGGGAGAGCCTGTGTCTTTCCTGGAAGCGTTTGGGAGTTTTGCTCAGACGCGTGTTTCCTCAAGTTCAAGAATCAAGATCTAGGATACCTGCAGACAGGTGCCTGTTTGTGTGGAGACAGTCTGTTTGAAACTGTGTTCCTCAGCGCCCGCTCTTTCTCCCCGTCGCTCCACACGCCTGGGAGTCCCTTTCTTTCTCTCCACAAGCACGTGTGTTGACTTCGTCGCACATGTGCATCTGCACAAGCGTTGAGCTCAGCAGAGCGTGTCTCTTGACACTTGATGTGCGTTGGCTGTGTCTGCCTGCTCCAGTGAAGAGAGAAACGGGAAATCATCTTGGTAGAGGCAACAAAGCAAAAGCGAGGCAGGATTGACATCTGCTCAACAGAGACGGATTCCCTGCGCTGACACAGTTCACAGTTACACGAGAAGCAATCTGAGCGGTCCGTCGACCGGAGACGTGTTTCCCAAGAGGTCGTTTAGCGAGTGAACAGCAGTGTGCGCGACTTTCAGGAGTGTGCCTGGAAAGTGCCAGAATCACCAGGAGCATCTGTGCAAAAGCTGCTGCCTCTGTGACCGCATTGAGGCACGTTCGCGTGTCTGCGAGTATATAGACGGCTCTTTCGCGTTCACTCCGAGGGAAACGGTCCGCTATTGCTTCTGTGCGCACAGACGCGATTCCCTTGTCTCTTGCGAACACAGGGAACTCTGTGCATCCAAATCTACAGGCTAAGGACGCGTCTGCATATGTTTTGGTGAACAATCGAGTGTGCGTGTTCTGACAGCTGCCTCTATGCAGACGTCTCCACAGAGCCACTTCTGAATGCCCCGCAGCCCAGGACTGAATGGATACACTAACAAGTGCACCGGTGTGAGCAACCACATATGCAGAAGGACGTCTTTCATCTCACAGAAGCGCGAACGTCTTGGCGTTCAAGCACATGGCAGAAACAAGGTGTGAACAGATGAGCTGCTGCTATTTTCTCCGTTCGGCATGCTTCGTTGTAGCTCTCTTGCCGGTCGCCGGCTTAGCGGCTTGCTTTGCGCGACTAGCTCTGGGGAGAGAAGGAGATAGCGCCGGAAACCTCGCCTTTTGCCTTCTTCGGCGCTGGAACCTGGTTGCTGCGCCTTCTCTTTGTCCATGTGCACACACACGATTCCTCAGCGAAAACCATGCAGAAACCTTTCCACGAGCACCCAGGGATGTGCACCCAGCACCACGTGCACGCACACGCAGCTAGAGAAAAGCACCTACCTTTTCACACACTGATGCCTAAGCAAACGCGTGGCCACACACACGCACACATCCGCAAGCGCGCCTACTCCCATCTATTGAGGGAAAGACGGACGAGCTCTTTGGTTGCTCTTCACAGGCTTGTCCCTGATCTATAGCTGAGGGCAAACACTTGTGTGCTTGTGGGAGAGCCTGTGTCTTTCCTGGAAGCGTTTGGGAGTTTTGCTCAGACGCGTGTTTCCTCAAGTTCAAGAATCAAGATCTAGGATACCTGCAGACAGGTGCCTGTTTGTGTGGAGACAGTCTGTTTGAAACTGTGTTCCTCAGCGCCCGCTCTTTCTCCCCGTCGCTCCACACGCCTGGGAGTCCCTTTCTTTCTCTCCACAAGCACGTGTGTTGACTTCGTCGCACATGTGCATCTGCACAAGCGTTGAGCTCAGCAGAGCGTGTCTCTTGACACTTGATGTGCGTTGGCTGTGTCTGCGTGCTCCAGTGAAGAGAGAAACGGGAAATCATCTTGGTAGAGGCAACAAAGCAAAAGCGAGGCAGGATTGACATCTGCTCAACAGAGACGGATTCCCTGCGCTGACACAGTTCACAGTTACACGAGAAGCAATCTGAGCGGTCCGTCGACCGGAGACGTGTTTCCCAAGAGGTCGTTTAGCGAGTGAACAGCAGTGTGCGCGACTTTCAGGAGTGTGCCTGGAAAGTGCCAGAATCACCAGGAGCATCTGTGCAAAAGCTGCTGCCTCTGTGACCGCATTGAGGCACGTTCGCGTGTCTGCGAGTATATAGACGGCTCTTTCGCGTTCACTCCGAGGGAAACGGTCCGCTATTGCTTCTGTGCGCACAGACGCGATTCCCTTGTCTCTTGCGAACACAGGGAACTCTGTGCATCCAAATCTACAGGCTAAGGACGCGTCTGCATATGTTTTGGTGAACAATCGAGTGTGCGTGTTCTGACAGCTGCCTCTATGCAGACGTCTCCACAGAGCCACTTCTGAATGCCCCGCAGCCCAGGACTGAATGGATACACTAACAAGTGCACCGGTGTGAGCAACCACATATGCAGAAGGACGTCTTTCATCTCACAGAAGCGCGAACGTCTTGGCGTTCAAGCACATGGCAGAAACAAGGTGTGAACAGATGAGCTGCTGCTATTTTCTCCGTTCGGCATGCTTCGTTGTAGCTCTCTTGCCGGTCGCCGGCTTAGCGGCTTGCTTTGCGCGACTAGCTCTGGGGAGAGAAGGAGATAGCGCCGGAAACCTCGCCTTTTGCCTTCTTCGGCGCTGGAACCTGGTTGCTGCGCCTTCTCTTTGTCCATGTGCACACACACGATTCCTCAGCGAAAACCATGCAGAAACCTTTCCACGAGCACCCAGGGATGTGCACCCAGCACCACGTGCACGCACACGCAGCTAGAGAAAAGCACCTACCTTTTCACACACTGATGCCTAAGCAAACGCGTGGCCACACACACGCACACATCCGCAAGCGCGCCTACTCCCATCTATTGAGGGAAAGACGGACGAGCTCTTTGGTTGCTCTTCACAGGCTTGTCCCTGATCTATAGCTGAGGGCAAACACTTGTGTGCTTGTGGGAGAGCCTGTGTCTTTCCTGGAAGCGTTTGGGAGTTTTGCTCAGACGCGTGTTTCCTCAAGTTCAAGAATCAAGATCTAGGATACCTGCAGACAGGTGCCTGTTTGTGTGGAGACAGTCTGTTTGAAACTGTGTTCCTCAGCGCCCGCTCTTTCTCCCCGTCGCTCCACACGCCTGGGAGTCCCTTTCTTTCTCTCCACAAGCACGTGTGTTGACTTCGTCGCACATGTGCATCTGCACAAGCGTTGAGCTCAGCAGAGCGTGTCTCTTGACACTTGATGTGCGTTGGCTGTGTCTGCCTGCTCCAGTGAAGAGAGAAACGGGAAATCATCTTGGTAGAGGCAACAAAGCAAAAGCGAGGCAGGATTGACATCTGCTCAACAGAGACGGATTCCCTGCGCTGACACAGTTCACAGTTACACGAGAAGCAATCTGAGCGGTCCGTCGACCGGAGACGTGTTTCCCAAGAGGTCGTTTAGCGAGTGAACAGCAGTGTGCGCGACTTTCAGGAGTGTGCCTGGAAAGTGCCAGAATCACCAGGAGCATCTGTGCAAAAGCTGCTGCCTCTGTGACCGCATTGAGGCACGTTCCCGTGTCTGCGAGTATATAGACGGCTCTTTCGCGTTCACTCCGAGGGAAACGGTCCGCTATTGCTTCTGTGCGCACAGACGCGATTCCCTTGTCTCTTGCGAACACAGGGAACTCTGTGCATCCAAATCTACAGGCTAAGGACGCGTCTGCATATGTTTTGGTGAACAATCGAGTGTGCGTGTTCTGACAGCTGCCTCTATGCAGACGTCTCCACAGAGCCACTTCTGAATGCCCCGCAGCCCAGGACTGAATGGATACACTAACAAGTGCACCGGTGTGAGCAACCACATATGCAGAAGGACGTCTTTCATCTCACAGAAGCGCGAACGTCTTGGCGTTCAAGCACATGGCAGAAACAAGGTGTGAACAGATGAGCTGCTGCTATTTTCTCCGTTCGGCATGCTTCGTTGTAGCTCTCTTGCCGGTCGCCGGCTTAGCGGCTTGCTTTGCGCGACTAGCTCTGGGGAGAGAAGGAGATAGCGCCGGAAACCTCGCCTTTTGCCTTCTTCGGCGCTGGAACCTGGTTGCTGCGCCTTCTCTTTGTCCATGTGCACACACACGATTCCTCAGCGAAAACCATGCAGAAACCTTTCCACGAGCACCCAGGGATGTGCACCCAGCACCACGTGCACGCACACGCAGCTAGAGAAAAGCACCTACCTTTTCACACACTGATGCCTAAGCAAACGCGTGGCCACACACACGCACACATCCGCAAGCGCGCCTACTCCCATCTATTGAGGGAAAGACGGACGAGCTCTTTGGTTGCTCTTCACAGGCTTGTCCCTGATCTATAGCTGAGGGCAAACACTTGTGTGCTTGTGGGAGAGCCTGTGTCTTTCCTGGAAGCGTTTGGGAGTTTTGCTCAGACGCGTGTTTCCTCAAGTTCAAGAATCAAGATCTAGGATACCTGCAGACAGGTGCCTGTTTGTGTGGAGACAGTCTGTTTGAAACTGTGTTCCTCAGCGCCCGCTCTTTCTCCCCGTCGCTCCACACGCCTGGGAGTCCCTTTCTTTCTCTCCACAAGCACGTGTGTTGACTTCGTCGCACATGTGCATCTGCACAAGCGTTGAGCTCAGCAGAGCGTGTCTCTTGACACTTGATGTGCGTTGGCTGTGTCTGCCTGCTCCAGTGAAGAGAGAAACGGGAAATCATCTTGGTAGAGGCAACAAAGCAAAAGCGAGGCAGGATTGACATCTGCTCAACAGAGACGGATTCCCTGCGCTGACACAGTTCACAGTTACACGAGAAGCAATCTGAGCGGTCCGTCGACCGGAGACGTGTTTCCCAAGAGGTCGTTTAGCGAGTGAACAGCAGTGTGCGCGACTTTCAGGAGTGTGCCTGGAAAGTGCCAGAATCACCAGGAGCATCTGTGCAAAAGCTGCTGCCTCTGTGACCGCATTGAGGCACGTTCGCGTGTCTGCGAGTATATAGACGGCTCTTTCGCGTTCACTCCGAGGGAAACGGTCCGCTATTGCTTCTGTGCGCACAGACGCGATTCCCTTGTCTCTTGCGAACACAGGGAACTCTGTGCATCCAAATCTACAGGCTAAGGACGCGTCTGCATATGTTTTGGTGAACAATCGAGTGTGCGTGTTCTGACAGCTGCCTCTATGCAGACGTCTCCACAGAGCCACTTCTGAATGCCCCGCAGCCCAGGACTGAATGGATACACTAACAAGTGCACCGGTGTGAGCAACCACATATGCAGAAGGACGTCTTTCATCTCACAGAAGCGCGAACGTCTTGGCGTTCAAGCACATGGCAGAAACAAGGTGTGAACAGATGAGCTGCTGCTATTTTCTCCGTTCGGCATGCTTCGTTGTAGCTCTCTTGCCGGTCGCCGGCTTAGCGGCTTGCTTTGCGCGACTAGCTCTGGGGAGAGAAGGAGATAGCGCCGGAAACCTCGCCTTTTGCCTTCTTCGGCGCTGGAACCTGGTTGCTGCGCCTTCTCTTTGTCCATGTGCACACACACGATTCCTCAGCGAAAACCATGCAGAAACCTTTCCACGAGCACCCAGGGATGTGCACCCAGCACCACGTGCACGCACACGCAGCTAGAGAAAAGCACCTACCTTTTCACACACTGATGCCTAAGCAAACGCGTGGCCACACACACGCACACATCCGCAAGCGCGCCTACTCCCATCTATTGAGGGAAAGACGGACGAGCTCTTTGGTTGCTCTTCACAGGCTTGTCCCTGATCTATAGCTGAGGGCAAACACTTGTGTGCTTGTGGGAGAGCCTGTGTCTTTCCTGGAAGCGTTTGGGAGTTTTGCTCAGACGCGTGTTTCCTCAAGTTCAAGAATCAAGATCTAGGATACCTGCAGACAGGTGCCTGTTTGTGTGGAGACAGTCTGTTTGAAACTGTGTTCCTCAGCGCCCGCTCTTTCTCCCCGTCGCTCCACACGCCTGGGAGTCCCTTTCTTTCTCTCCACAAGCACGTGTGTTGACTTCGTCGCACATGTGCATCTGCACAAGCGTTGAGCTCAGCAGAGCGTGTCTCTTGACACTTGATGTGCGTTGGCTGTGTCTGCCTGCTCCAGTGAAGAGAGAAACGGGAAATCATCTTGGTAGAGGCAACAAAGCAAAAGCGAGGCAGGATTGACATCTGCTCAACAGAGACGGATTCCCTGCGCTGACACAGTTCACAGTTACACGAGAAGCAATCTGAGCGGTCCGTCGACCGGAGACGTGTTTCCCAAGAGGTCGTTTAGCGAGTGAACAGCAGTGTGCGCGACTTTCAGGAGTGTGCCTGGAAAGTGCCAGAATCACCAGGAGCATCTGTGCAAAAGCTGCTGCCTCTGTGACCGCATTGAGGCACGTTCGCGTGTCTGCGAGTATATAGACGGCTCTTTCGCGTTCACTCCGAGGGAAACGGTCCGCTATTGCTTCTGTGCGCACAGACGCGATTCCCTTGTCTCTTGCGAACACAGGGAACTCTGTGCATCCAAATCTACAGGCTAAGGACGCGTCTGCATATGTTTTGGTGAACAATCGAGTGTGCGTGTTCTGACAGCTGCCTCTATGCAGACGTCTCCACAGAGCCACTTCTGAATGCCCCGCAGCCCAGGACTGAATGGATACACTAACAAGTGCACCGGTGTGAGCAACCACATATGCAGAAGGACGTCTTTCATCTCACAGAAGCGCGAACGTCTTGGCGTTCAAGCACATGGCAGAAACAAGGTGTGAACAGATGAGCTGCTGCTATTTTCTCCGTTCGGCATGCTTCGTTGTAGCTCTCTTGCCGGTCGCCGGCTTAGCGGCTTGCTTTGCGCGACTAGCTCTGGGGAGAGAAGGAGATAGCGCCGGAAACCTCGCCTTTTGCCTTCTTCGGCGCTGGAACCTGGTTGCTGCGCCTTCTCTTTGTCCATGTGCACACACACGATTCCTCAGCGAAAACCATGCAGAAACCTTTCCACGAGCACCCAGGGATGTGCACCCAGCACCACGTGCACGCACACGCAGCTAGAGAAAAGCACCTACCTTTTCACACACTGATGCCTAAGCAAACGCGTGGCCACACACACGCACACATCCGCAAGCGCGCCTACTCCCATCTATTGAGGGAAAGACGGACGAGCTCTTTGGTTGCTCTTCACAGGCTTGTCCCTGATCTATAGCTGAGGGCAAACACTTGTGTGCTTGTGGGAGAGCCTGTGTCTTTCCTGGAAGCGTTTGGGAGTTTTGCTCAGACGCGTGTTTCCTCAAGTTCAAGAATCAAGATCTAGGATACCTGCAGACAGGTGCCTGTTTGTGTGGAGACAGTCTGTTTGAAACTGTGTTCCTCAGCGCCCGCTCTTTCTCCCCGTCGCTCCACACGCCTGGGAGTCCCTTTCTTTCTCTCCACAAGCACGTGTGTTGACTTCGTCGCACATGTGCATCTGCACAAGCGTTGAGCTCAGCAGAGCGTGTCTCTTGACACTTGATGTGCGTTGGCTGTGTCTGCGTGCTCCAGTGAAGAGAGAAACGGGAAATCATCTTGGTAGAGGCAACAAAGCAAAAGCGAGGCAGGATTGACATCTGCTCAACAGAGACGGATTCCCTGCGCTGACACAGTTCACAGTTACACGAGAAGCAATCTGAGCGGTCCGTCGACCGGAGACGTGTTTCCCAAGAGGTCGTTTAGCGAGTGAACAGCAGTGTGCGCGACTTTCAGGAGTGTGCCTGGAAAGTGCCAGAATCACCAGGAGCATCTGTGCAAAAGCTGCTGCCTCTGTGACCGCATTGAGGCACGTTCGCGTGTCTGCGAGTATATAGACGGCTCTTTCGCGTTCACTCCGAGGGAAACGGTCCGCTATTGCTTCTGTGCGCACAGACGCGATTCCCTTGTCTCTTGCGAACACAGGGAACTCTGTGCATCCAAATCTACAGGCTAAGGACGCGTCTGCATATGTTTTGGTGAACAATCGAGTGTGCGTGTTCTGACAGCTGCCTCTATGCAGACGTCTCCACAGAGCCACTTCTGAATGCCCCGCAGCCCAGGACTGAATGGATACACTAACAAGTGCACCGGTGTGAGCAACCACATATGCAGAAGGACGTCTTTCATCTCACAGAAGCGCGAACGTCTTGGCGTTCAAGCACATGGCAGAAACAAGGTGTGAACAGATGAGCTGCTGCTATTTTCTCCGTTCGGCATGCTTCGTTGTAGCTCTCTTGCCGGTCGCCGGCTTAGCGGCTTGCTTTGCGCGACTAGCTCTGGGGAGAGAAGGAGATAGCGCCGGAAACCTCGCCTTTTGCCTTCTTCGGCGCTGGAACCTGGTTGCTGCGCCTTCTCTTTGTCCATGTGCACACACACGATTCCTCAGCGAAAACCATGCAGAAACCTTTCCACGAGCACCCAGGGATGTGCACCCAGCACCACGTGCACGCACACGCAGCTAGAGAAAAGCACCTACCTTTTCACACACTGATGCCTAAGCAAACGCGTGGCCACACACACGCACACATCCGCAAGCGCGCCTACTCCCATCTATTGAGGGAAAGACGGACGAGCTCTTTGGTTGCTCTTCACAGGCTTGTCCCTGATCTATAGCTGAGGGCAAACACTTGTGTGCTTGTGGGAGAGCCTGTGTCTTTCCTGGAAGCGTTTGGGAGTTTTGCTCAGACGCGTGTTTCCTCAAGTTCAAGAATCAAGATCTAGGATACCTGCAGACAGGTGCCTGTTTGTGTGGAGACAGTCTGTTTGAAACTGTGTTCCTCAGCGCCCGCTCTTTCTCCCCGTCGCTCCACACGCCTGGGAGTCCCTTTCTTTCTCTCCACAAGCACGTGTGTTGACTTCGTCGCACATGTGCATCTGCACAAGCGTTGAGCTCAGCAGAGCGTGTCTCTTGACACTTGATGTGCGTTGGCTGTGTCTGCCTGCTCCAGTGAAGAGAGAAACGGGAAATCATCTTGGTAGAGGCAACAAAGCAAAAGCGAGGCAGGATTGACATCTGCTCAACAGAGACGGATTCCCTGCGCTGACACAGTTCACAGTTACACGAGAAGCAATCTGAGCGGTCCGTCGACCGGAGACGTGTTTCCCAAGAGGTCGTTTAGCGAGTGAACAGCAGTGTGCGCGACTTTCAGGAGTGTGCCTGGAAAGTGCCAGAATCACCAGGAGCATCTGTGCAAAAGCTGCTGCCTCTGTGACCGCATTGAGGCACGTTCGCGTGTCTGCGAGTATATAGACGGCTCTTTCGCGTTCACTCCGAGGGAAACGGTCCGCTATTGCTTCTGTGCGTACAGACGCGATTCCCTTGTCTCTTGCGAACACAGGGAACTCTGTGCATCCAAATCTACAGGCTAAGGACGCGTCTGCATATGTTTTGGTGAACAATCGAGTGTGCGTGTTCTGACAGCTGCCTCTATGCAGACGTCTCCACAGAGCCACTTCTGAATGCCCCGCAGCCCAGGACTGAATGGATACACTAACAAGTGCACCGGTGTGAGCAACCACATATGCAGAAGGACGTCTTTCATCTCACAGAAGCGCGAACGTCTTGGCGTTCAAGCACATGGCAGAAACAAGGTGTGAACAGATGAGCTGCTGCTATTTTCTCCGTTCGGCATGCTTCGTTGTAGCTCTCTTGCCGGTCGCCGGCTTAGCGGCTTGCTTTGCGCGACTAGCTCTGGGGAGAGAAGGAGATAGCGCCGGAAACCTCGCCTTTTGCCTTCTTCGGCGCTGGAACCTGGTTGCTGCGCCTTCTCTTTGTCCATGTGCACACACACGATTCCTCAGCGAAAACCATGCAGAAACCTTTCCACGAGCACCCAGGGATGTGCACCCAGCACCACGTGCACGCACACGCAGCTAGAGAAAAGCACCTACCTTTTCACACACTGATGCCTAAGCAAACGCGTGGCCACACACACGCACACATCCGCAAGCGCGCCTACTCCCATCTATTGAGGGAAAGACGGACGAGCTCTTTGGTTGCTCTTCACAGGCTTGTCCCTGATCTATAGCTGAGGGCAAACACTTGTGTGCTTGTGGGAGAGCCTGTGTCTTTCCTGGAAGCGTTTGGGAGTTTTGCTCAGACGCGTGTTTCCTCAAGTTCAAGAATCAAGATCTAGGATACCTGCAGACAGGTGCCTGTTTGTGTGGAGACAGTCTGTTTGAAACTGTGTTCCTCAGCGCCCGCTCTTTCTCCCCGTCGCTCCACACGCCTGGGAGTCCCTTTCTTTCTCTCCACAAGCACGTGTGTTGACTTCGTCGCACATGTGCATCTGCACAAGCGTTGAGCTCAGCAGAGCGTGTCTCTTGACACTTGATGTGCGTTGGCTGTGTCTGCCTGCTCCAGTGAAGAGAGAAACGGGAAATCATCTTGGTAGAGGCAACAAAGCAAAAGCGAGGCAGGATTGACATCTGCTCAACAGAGACGGATTCCCTGCGCTGACACAGTTCACAGTTACACGAGAAGCAATCTGAGCGGTCCGTCGACCGGAGACGTGTTTCCCAAGAGGTCGTTTAGCGAGTGAACAGCAGTGTGCGCGACTTTCAGGAGTGTGCCTGGAAAGTGCCAGAATCACCAGGAGCATCTGTGCAAAAGCTGCTGCCTCTGTGACCGCATTGAGGCACGTTCGCGTGTCTGCGAGTATATAGACGGCTCTTTCGCGCTCACTCCGAGGGAAACGGTCCGCTATTGCTTCTGTGCGTACAGACGCGATTCCCTTGTCTCTTGCGAACACAGGGAACTCTGTGCATCCAAATCTACAGGCTAAGGACGCGTCTGCATATGTTTTGGTGAACAATCGAGTGTGCGTGTTCTGACAGCTGCCTCTATGCAGACGTCTCCACAGAGCCACTTCTGAATGCCCCGCAGCCCAGGACTGAATGGATACACTAACAAGTGCACCGGTGTGAGCAACCACATATGCAGAAGGACGTCTTTCATCTCACAGAAGCGCGAACGTCTTGGCGTTCAAGCACATGGCAGAAACAAGGTGTGAACAGATGAGCTGCTGCTATTTTCTCCGTTCGGCATGCTTCGTTGTAGCTCTCTTGCCGGTCGCCGGCTTAGCGGCTTGCTTTGCGCGACTAGCTCTGGGGAGAGAAGGAGATAGCGCCGGAAACCTCGCCTTTTGCCTTCTTCGGCGCTGGAACCTGGTTGCTGCGCCTTCTCTTTGTCCATGTGCACACACACGATTCCTCAGCGAAAACCATGCAGAAACCTTTCCACGAGCACCCAGGGATGTGCACCCAGCACCACGTGCACGCACACGCAGCTAGAGAAAAGCACCTACCTTTTCACACACTGATGCCTAAGCAAACGCGTGGCCACACACACGCACACATCCGCAAGCGCGCCTACTCCCATCTATTGAGGGAAAGACGGACGAGCTCTTTGGTTGCTCTTCACAGGCTTGTCCCTGATCTATAGCTGAGGGCAAACACTTGTGTGCTTGTGGGAGAGCCTGTGTCTTTCCTGGAAGCGTTTGGGAGTTTTGCTCAGACGCGTGTTTCCTCAAGTTCAAGAATCAAGATCTAGGATACCTGCAGACAGGTGCCTGTTTGTGTGGAGACAGTCTGTTTGAAACTGTGTTCCTCAGCGCCCGCTCTTTCTCCCCGTCGCTCCACACGCCTGGGAGTCCCTTTCTTTCTCTCCACAAGCACGTGTGTTGACTTCGTCGCACATGTGCATCTGCACAAGCGTTGAGCTCAGCAGAGCGTGTCTCTTGACACTTGATGTGCGTTGGCTGTGTCTGCCTGCTCCAGTGAAGAGAGAAACGGGAAATCATCTTGGTAGAGGCAACAAAGCAAAAGCGAGGCAGGATTGACATCTGCTCAACAGAGACGGATTCCCTGCGCTGACACAGTTCACAGTTACACGAGAAGCAATCTGAGCGGTCCGTCGACCGGAGACGTGTTTCCCAAGAGGTCGTTTAGCGAGTGAACAGCAGTGTGCGCGACTTTCAGGAGTGTGCCTGGAAAGTGCCAGAATCACCAGGAGCATCTGTGCAAAAGCTGCTGCCTCTGTGACCGCATTGAGGCACGTTCGCGTGTCTGCGAGTATATAGACGGCTCTTTCGCGTTCACTCCGAGGGAAACGGTCCGCTATTGCTTCTGTGCGCACAGACGCGATTCCCTTGTCTCTTGCGAACACAGGGAACTCTGTGCATCCAAATCTACAGGCTAAGGACGCGTCTGCATATGTTTTGGTGAACAATCGAGTGTGCGTGTTCTGACAGCTGCCTCTATGCAGACGTCTCCACAGAGCCACTTCTGAATGCCCCGCAGCCCAGGACTGAATGGATACACTAACTAGTGCACCGGTGTGAGCAACCACATATGCAGAAGGACGTCTTTCATCTCACAGAAGCGCGAACGTCTTGGCGTTCAAGCACATGGCAGAAACAAGGTGTGAACAGATGAGCTGCTGCTATTTTCTCCGTTCGGCATGCTTCGTTGTAGCTCTCTTGCCGGTCGCCGGCTTAGCGGCTTGCTTTGCGCGACTAGCTCTGGGGAGAGAAGGAGATAGCGCCGGAAACCTCGCCTTTTGCCTTCTTCGGCGCTGGAACCTGGTTGCTGCGCCTTCTCTTTGTCCATGTGCACACACACGATTCCTCAGCGAAAACCATGCAGAAACCTTTCCACGAGCACCCAGGGATGTGCACCCAGCACCACGTGCACGCACACGCAGCTAGAGAAAAGCACCTACCTTTTCACACACTGATGCCTAAGCAAACGCGTGGCCACACACACGCACACATCCGCAAGCGCGCCTACTCCCATCTATTGAGGGAAAGACGGACGAGCTCTTTGGTTGCTCTTCACAGGCTTGTCCCTGATCTATAGCTGAGGGCAAACACTTGTGTGCTTGTGGGAGAGCCTGTGTCTTTCCTGGAAGCGTTTGGGAGTTTTGCTCAGACGCGTGTTTCCTCAAGTTCAAGAATCAAGATCTAGGATACCTGCAGACAGGTGCCTGTTTGTGTGGAGACAGTCTGTTTGAAACTGTGTTCCTCAGCGCCCGCTCTTTCTCCCCGTCGCTCCACACGCCTGGGAGTCCCTTTCTTTCTCTCCACAAGCACGTGTGTTGACTTCGTCGCACATGTGCATCTGCACAAGCGTTGAGCTCAGCAGAGCGTGTCTCTTGACACTTGATGTGCGTTGGCTGTGTCTGCCTGCTCCAGTGAAGAGAGAAACGGGAAATCATCTTGGTAGAGGCAACAAAGCAAAAGCGAGGCAGGATTGACATCTGCTCAACAGAGACGGATTCCCTGCGCTGACACAGTTCACAGTTACACGAGAAGCAATCTGAGCGGTCCGTCGACCGGAGACGTGTTTCCCAAGAGGTCGTTTAGCGAGTGAACAGCAGTGTGCGCGACTTTCAGGAGTGTGCCTGGAAAGTGCCAGAATCACCAGGAGCATCTGTGCAAAAGCTGCTGCCTCTGTGACCGCATTGAGGCACGTTCGCGTGTCTGCGAGTATATAGACGGCTCTTTCGCGTTCACTCCGAGGGAAACGGTCCGCTATTGCTTCTGTGCGCACAGACGCGATTCCCTTGTCTCTTGCGAACACAGGGAACTCTGTGCATCCAAATCTACAGGCTAAGGACGCGTCTGCATATGTTTTGGTGAACAATCGAGTGTGCGTGTTCTGACAGCTGCCTCTATGCAGACGTCTCCACAGAGCCACTTCTGAATGCCCCGCAGCCCAGGACTGAATGGATACACTAACTAGTGCACCGGTGTGAGCAACCACATATGCAGAAGGACGTCTTTCATCTCACAGAAGCGCGAACGTCTTGGCGTTCAAGCACATGGCAGAAACAAGGTGTGAACAGATGAGCTGCTGCTATTTTCTCCGTTCGGCATGCTTCGTTGTAGCTCTCTTGCCGGTCGCCGGCTTAGCGGCTTGCTTTGCGCGACTAGCTCTGGGGAGAGAAGGAGATAGCGCCGGAAACCTCGCCTTTTGCCTTCTTCGGCGCTGGAACCTGGTTGCTGCGCCTTCTCTTTGTCCATGTGCACACACACGATTCCTCAGCGAAAACCATGCAGAAACCTTTCCACGAGCACCCAGGGATGTGCACCCAGCACCACGTGCACGCACACGCAGCTAGAGAAAAGCACCTACCTTTTCACACACTGATGCCTAAGCAAACGCGTGGCCACACACACGCACACATCCGCAAGCGCGCCTACTCCCATCTATTGAGGGAAAGACGGACGAGCTCTTTGGTTGCTCTTCACAGGCTTGTCCCTGATCTATAGCTGAGGGCAAACACTTGTGTGCTTGTGGGAGAGCCTGTGTCTTTCCTGGAAGCGTTTGGGAGTTTTGCTCAGACGCGTGTTTCCTCAAGTTCAAGAATCAAGATCTAGGATACCTGCAGACAGGTGCCTGTTTGTGTGGAGACAGTCTGTTTGAAACTGTGTTCCTCAGCGCCCGCTCTTTCTCCCCGTCGCTCCACACGCCTGGGAGTCCCTTTCTTTCTCTCCACAAGCACGTGTGTTGACTTCGTCGCACATGTGCATCTGCACAAGCGTTGAGCTCAGCAGAGCGTGTCTCTTGACACTTGATGTGCGTTGGCTGTGTCTGCCTGCTCCAGTGAAGAGAGAAACGGGAAATCATCTTGGTAGAGGCAACAAAGCAAAAGCGAGGCAGGATTGACATCTGCTCAACAGAGACGGATTCCCTGCGCTGACACAGTTCACAGTTACACGAGAAGCAATCTGAGCGGTCCGTCGACCGGAGACGTGTTTCCCAAGAGGTCGTTTAGCGAGTGAACAGCAGTGTGCGCGACTTTCAGGAGTGTGCCTGGAAAGTGCCAGAATCACCAGGAGCATCTGTGCAAAAGCTGCTGCCTCTGTGACCGCATTGAGGCACGTTTGCGTGTCTGCGAGTATATAGACGGCTCTTTCGCGTTCATTCCGAGGGAAACGGTCCGCTATTGCTTCTGTGCGTACAGACGCGATTCCCTTGTCTCTTGCGAACACAGGGAACTCTGTGCATCCAAATCTACAGGCTAAGGACGCGTCTGCATATGTTTTGGTGAACAATCGAGTGTGCGTGTTCTGACAGCTGCCTCTATGCAGACGTCTCCACAGAGCCACTTCTGAATGCCCCGCAGCCCAGGACTGAATGGATACACTAACAAGTGCACCGGTGTGAGCAACCACATATGCAGAAGGACGTCTTTCATCTCACAGAAGCGCGAACGTCTTGGCGTTCAAGCACATGGCAGAAACAAGGTGTGAACAGATGAGCTGCTGCTATTTTCTCCGTTCGGCATGCTTCGTTGTAGCTCTCTTGCCGGTCGCCGGCTTAGCGGCTTGCTTTGCGCGACTAGCTCTGGGGAGAGAAGGAGATAGCGCCGGAAACCTCGCCTTTTGCCTTCTTCGGCGCTGGAACCTGGTTGCTGCGCCTTCTCTTTGTCCATGTGCACACACACGATTCCTCAGCGAAAACCATGCAGAAACCTTTCCACGAGCACCCAGGGATGTGCACCCAGCACCACGTGCACGCACACGCAGCTAGAGAAAAGCACCTACCTTTTCACACACTGATGCCTAAGCAAACGCGTGGCCACACACACGCACACATCCGCAAGCGCGCCTACTCCCATCTATTGAGGGAAAGACGGACGAGCTCTTTGGTTGCTCTTCACAGGCTTGTCCCTGATCTATAGCTGAGGGCAAACACTTGTGTGCTTGTGGGAGAGCCTGTGTCTTTCCTGGAAGCGTTTGGGAGTTTTGCTCAGACGCGTGTTTCCTCAAGTTCAAGAATCAAGATCTAGGATACCTGCAGACAGGTGCCTGTTTGTGTGGAGACAGTCTGTTTGAAACTGTGTTCCTCAGCGCCCGCTCTTTCTCCCCGTCGCTCCACACGCCTGGGAGTCCCTTTCTTTCTCTCCACAAGCACGTGTGTTGACTTCGTCGCACATGTGCATCTGCACAAGCGTTGAGCTCAGCAGAGCGTGTCTCTTGACACTTGATGTGCGTTGGCTGTGTCTGCCTGCTCCAGTGAAGAGAGAAACGGGAAATCATCTTGGTAGAGGCAACAAAGCAAAAGCGAGGCAGGATTGACATCTGCTCAACAGAGACGGATTCCCTGCGCTGACACAGTTCACAGTTACACGAGAAGCAATCTGAGCGGTCCGTCGACCGGAGACGTGTTTCCCAAGAGGTCGTTTAGCGAGTGAACAGCAGTGTGCGCGACTTTCAGGAGTGTGCCTGGAAAGTGCCAGAATCACCAGGAGCATCTGTGCAAAAGCTGCTGCCTCTGTGACCGCATTGAGGCACGTTCGCGTGTCTGCGAGTATATAGACGGCTCTTTCGCGTTCACTCCGAGGGAAACGGTCCGCTATTGCTTCTGTGCGCACAGACGCGATTCCCTTGTCTCTTGCGAACACAGGGAACTCTGTGCATCCAAATCTACAGGCTAAGGACGCGTCTGCATATGTTTTGGTGAACAATCGAGTGTGCGTGTTCTGACAGCTGCCTCTATGCAGACGTCTCCACAGAGCCACTTCTGAATGCCCCGCAGCCCAGGACTGAATGGATACACTAACTAGTGCACCGGTGTGAGCAACCACATATGCAGAAGGACGTCTTTCATCTCACAGAAGCGCGAACGTCTTGGCGTTCAAGCACATGGCAGAAACAAGGTGTGAACAGATGAGCTGCTGCTATTTTCTCCGTTCGGCATGCTTCGTTGTAGCTCTCTTGCCGGTCGCCGGCTTAGCGGCTTGCTTTGCGCGACTAGCTCTGGGGAGAGAAGGAGATAGCGCCGGAAACCTCGCCTTTTGCCTTCTTCGGCGCTGGAACCTGGTTGCTGCGCCTTCTCTTTGTCCATGTGCACACACACGATTCCTCAGCGAAAACCATGCAGAAACCTTTCCACGAGCACCCAGGGATGTGCACCCAGCACCACGTGCACGCACACGCAGCTAGAGAAAAGCACCTACCTTTTCACACACTGATGCCTAAGCAAACGCGTGGCCACACACACGCACACATCCGCAAGCGCGCCTACTCCCATCTATTGAGGGAAAGACGGACGAGCTCTTTGGTTGCTCTTCACAGGCTTGTCCCTGATCTATAGCTGAGGGCAAACACTTGTGTGCTTGTGGGAGAGCCTGTGTCTTTCCTGGAAGCGTTTGGGAGTTTTGCTCAGACGCGTGTTTCCTCAAGTTCAAGAATCAAGATCTAGGATACCTGCAGACAGGTGCCTGTTTGTGTGGAGACAGTCTGTTTGAAACTGTGTTCCTCAGCGCCCGCTCTTTCTCCCCGTCGCTCCACACGCCTGGGAGTCCCTTTCTTTCTCTCCACAAGCACGTGTGTTGACTTCGTCGCACATGTGCATCTGCACAAGCGTTGAGCTCAGCAGAGCGTGTCTCTTGACACTTGATGTGCGTTGGCTGTGTCTGCCTGCTCCAGTGAAGAGAGAAACGGGAAATCATCTTGGTAGAGGCAACAAAGCAAAAGCGAGGCAGGATTGACATCTGCTCAACAGAGACGGATTCCCTGCGCTGACACAGTTCACAGTTACACGAGAAGCAATCTGAGCGGTCCGTCGACCGGAGACGTGTTTCCCAAGAGGTCGTTTAGCGAGTGAACAGCAGTGTGCGCGACTTTCAGGAGTGTGCCTGGAAAGTGCCAGAATCACCAGGAGCATCTGTGCAAAAGCTGCTGCCTCTGTGACCGCATTGAGGCACGTTTGCGTGTCTGCGAGTATATAGACGGCTCTTTCGCGTTCATTCCGAGGGAAACGGTCCGCTATTGCTTCTGTGCGTACAGACGCGATTCCCTTGTCTCTTGCGAACACAGGGAACTCTGTGCATCCAAATCTACAGGCTAAGGACGCGTCTGCATATGTTTTGGTGAACAATCGAGTGTGCGTGTTCTGACAGCTGCCTCTATGCAGACGTCTCCACAGAGCCACTTCTGAATGCCCCGCAGCCCAGGACTGAATGGATACACTAACAAGTGCACCGGTGTGAGCAACCACATATGCAGAAGGACGTCTTTCATCTCACAGAAGCGCGAACGTCTTGGCGTTCAAGCACATGGCAGAAACAAGGTGTGAACAGATGAGCTGCTGCTATTTTCTCCGTTCGGCATGCTTCGTTGTAGCTCTCTTGCCGGTCGCCGGCTTAGCGGCTTGCTTTGCGCGACTAGCTCTGGGGAGAGAAGGAGATAGCGCCGGAAACCTCGCCTTTTGCCTTCTTCGGCGCTGGAACCTGGTTGCTGCGCCTTCTCTTTGTCCATGTGCACACACACGATTCCTCAGCGAAAACCATGCAGAAACCTTTCCACGAGCACCCAGGGAT
This sequence comes from Patagioenas fasciata, assembly GCF_037038585.1. Lineage (NCBI taxonomy): Eukaryota > Metazoa > Chordata > Aves > Columbiformes > Columbidae > Patagioenas > Patagioenas fasciata. The sequence continues at coordinate 319,493 of NW_027288744.1, forward strand.
GTGCACCCAGCACCACGTGCACGCACACGCAGCTAGAGAAAAGCACCTACCTTTTCACACACTGATGCCTAAGCAAACGCGTGGCCACACACACGCACACATCCGCAAGCGCGCCTACTCCCATCTATTGAGGGAAAGACGGACGAGCTCTTTGGTTGCTCTTCACAGGCTTGTCCCTGATCTATAGCTGAGGGCAAACACTTGTGTGCTTGTGGGAGAGCCTGTGTCTTTCCTGGAAGCGTTTGGGAGTTTTGCTCAGACGCGTGTTTCCTCAAGTTCAAGAATCAAGATCTAGGATACCTGCAGACAGGTGCCTGTTTGTGTGGAGACAGTCTGTTTGAAACTGTGTTCCTCAGCGCCCGCTCTTTCTCCCCGTCGCTCCACACGCCTGGGAGTCCCTTTCTTTCTCTCCACAAGCACGTGTGTTGACTTCGTCGCACATGTGCATCTGCACAAGCGTTGAGCTCAGCAGAGCGTGTCTCTTGACACTTGATGTGCGTTGGCTGTGTCTGCCTGCTCCAGTGAAGAGAGAAACGGGAAATCATCTTGGTAGAGGCAACAAAGCAAAAGCGAGGCAGGATTGACATCTGCTCAACAGAGACGGATTCCCTGCGCTGACACAGTTCACAGTTACACGAGAAGCAATCTGAGCGGTCCGTCGACCGGAGACGTGTTTCCCAAGAGGTCGTTTAGCGAGTGAACAGCAGTGTGCGCGACTTTCAGGAGTGTGCCTGGAAAGTGCCAGAATCACCAGGAGCATCTGTGCAAAAGCTGCTGCCTCTGTGACCGCATTGAGGCACGTTCGCGTGTCTGCGAGTATATAGACGGCTCTTTCGCGTTCACTCCGAGGGAAACGGTCCGCTATTGCTTCTGTGCGCACAGACGCGATTCCCTTGTCTCTTGCGAACACAGGGAACTCTGTGCATCCAAATCTACAGGCTAAGGACGCGTCTGCATATGTTTTGGTGAACAATCGAGTGTGCGTGTTCTGACAGCTGCCTCTATGCAGACGTCTCCACAGAGCCACTTCTGAATGCCCCGCAGCCCAGGACTGAATGGATACACTAACTAGTGCACCGGTGTGAGCAACCACATATGCAGAAGGACGTCTTTCATCTCACAGAAGCGCGAACGTCTTGGCGTTCAAGCACATGGCAGAAACAAGGTGTGAACAGATGAGCTGCTGCTATTTTCTCCGTTCGGCATGCTTCGTTGTAGCTCTCTTGCCGGTCGCCGGCTTAGCGGCTTGCTTTGCGCGACTAGCTCTGGGGAGAGAAGGAGATAGCGCCGGAAACCTCGCCTTTTGCCTTCTTCGGCGCTGGAACCTGGTTGCTGCGCCTTCTCTTTGTCCATGTGCACACACACGATTCCTCAGCGAAAACCATGCAGAAACCTTTCCACGAGCACCCAGGGATGTGCACCCAGCACCACGTGCACGCACACGCAGCTAGAGAAAAGCACCTACCTTTTCACACACTGATGCCTAAGCAAACGCGTGGCCACACACACGCACACATCCGCAAGCGCGCCTACTCCCATCTATTGAGGGAAAGACGGACGAGCTCTTTGGTTGCTCTTCACAGGCTTGTCCCTGATCTATAGCTGAGGGCAAACACTTGTGTGCTTGTGGGAGAGCCTGTGTCTTTCCTGGAAGCGTTTGGGAGTTTTGCTCAGACGCGTGTTTCCTCAAGTTCAAGAATCAAGATCTAGGATACCTGCAGACAGGTGCCTGTTTGTGTGGAGACAGTCTGTTTGAAACTGTGTTCCTCAGCGCCCGCTCTTTCTCCCCGTCGCTCCACACGCCTGGGAGTCCCTTTCTTTCTCTCCACAAGCACGTGTGTTGACTTCGTCGCACATGTGCATCTGCACAAGCGTTGAGCTCAGCAGAGCGTGTCTCTTGACACTTGATGTGCGTTGGCTGTGTCTGCCTGCTCCAGTGAAGAGAGAAACGGGAAATCATCTTGGTAGAGGCAACAAAGCAAAAGCGAGGCAGGATTGACATCTGCTCAACAGAGACGGATTCCCTGCGCTGACACAGTTCACAGTTACACGAGAAGCAATCTGAGCGGTCCGTCGACCGGAGACGTGTTTCCCAAGAGGTCGTTTAGCGAGTGAACAGCAGTGTGCGCGACTTTCAGGAGTGTGCCTGGAAAGTGCCAGAATCACCAGGAGCATCTGTGCAAAAGCTGCTGCCTCTGTGACCGCATTGAGGCACGTTCGCGTGTCTGCGAGTATATAGACGGCTCTTTCGCGTTCACTCCGAGGGAAACGGTCCGCTATTGCTTCTGTGCGCACAGACGCGATTCCCTTGTCTCTTGCGAACACAGGGAACTCTGTGCATCCAAATCTACAGGCTAAGGACGCGTCTGCATATGTTTTGGTGAACAATCGAGTGTGCGTGTTCTGACAGCTGCCTCTATGCAGACGTCTCCACAGAGCCACTTCTGAATGCCCCGCAGCCCAGGACTGAATGGATACACTAACAAGTGCACCGGTGTGAGCAACCACATATGCAGAAGGACGTCTTTCATCTCACAGAAGCGCGAACGTCTTGGCGTTCAAGCACATGGCAGAAACAAGGTGTGAACAGATGAGCTGCTGCTATTTTCTCCGTTCGGCATGCTTCGTTGTAGCTCTCTTGCCGGTCGCCGGCTTAGCGGCTTGCTTTGCGCGACTAGCTCTGGGGAGAGAAGGAGATAGCGCCGGAAACCTCGCCTTTTGCCTTCTTCGGCGCTGGAACCTGGTTGCTGCGCCTTCTCTTTGTCCATGTGCACACACACGATTCCTCAGCGAAAACCATGCAGAAACCTTTCCACGAGCACCCAGGGATGTGCACCCAGCACCACGTGCACGCACACGCAGCTAGAGAAAAGCACCTACCTTTTCACACACTGATGCCTAAGCAAACGCGTGGCCACACACACGCACACATCCGCAAGCGCGCCTACTCCCATCTATTGAGGGAAAGACGGACGAGCTCTTTGGTTGCTCTTCACAGGCTTGTCCCTGATCTATAGCTGAGGGCAAACACTTGTGTGCTTGTGGGAGAGCCTGTGTCTTTCCTGGAAGCGTTTGGGAGTTTTGCTCAGACGCGTGTTTCCTCAAGTTCAAGAATCAAGATCTAGGATACCTGCAGACAGGTGCCTGTTTGTGTGGAGACAGTCTGTTTGAAACTGTGTTCCTCAGCGCCCGCTCTTTCTCCCCGTCGCTCCACACGCCTGGGAGTCCCTTTCTTTCTCTCCACAAGCACGTGTGTTGACTTCGTCGCACATGTGCATCTGCACAAGCGTTGAGCTCAGCAGAGCGTGTCTCTTGACACTTGATGTGCGTTGGCTGTGTCTGCCTGCTCCAGTGAAGAGAGAAACGGGAAATCATCTTGGTAGAGGCAACAAAGCAAAAGCGAGGCAGGATTGACATCTGCTCAACAGAGACGGATTCCCTGCGCTGACACAGTTCACAGTTACACGAGAAGCAATCTGAGCGGTCCGTCGACCGGAGACGTGTTTCCCAAGAGGTCGTTTAGCGAGTGAACAGCAGTGTGCGCGACTTTCAGGAGTGTGCCTGGAAAGTGCCAGAATCACCAGGAGCATCTGTGCAAAAGCTGCTGCCTCTGTGACCGCATTGAGGCACGTTCGCGTGTCTGCGAGTATATAGACGGCTCTTTCGCGTTCACTCCGAGGGAAACGGTCCGCTATTGCTTCTGTGCGCACAGACGCGATTCCCTTGTCTCTTGCGAACACAGGGAACTCTGTGCATCCAAATCTACAGGCTAAGGACGCGTCTGCATATGTTTTGGTGAACAATCGAGTGTGCGTGTTCTGACAGCTGCCTCTATGCAGACGTCTCCACAGAGCCATTTCTGAATGCCCCGCAGCCCAGGACTGAATGGATACACTAACAAGTGCACCGGTGTGAGCAACCACATATGCAGAAGGACGTCTTTCATCTCACAGAAGCGCGAACGTCTTGGCGTTCAAGCACATGGCAGAAACAAGGTGTGAACAGATGAGCTGCTGCTATTTTCTCCGTTCGGCATGCTTCGTTGTAGCTCTCTTGCCGGTCGCCGGCTTAGCGGCTTGCTTTGCGCGACTAGCTCTGGGGAGAGAAGGAGATAGCGCCGGAAACCTCGCCTTTTGCCTTCTTCGGCGCTGGAACCTGGTTGCTGCGCCTTCTCTTTGTCCATGTGCACACACACGATTCCTCAGCGAAAACCATGCAGAAACCTTTCCACGAGCACCCAGGGATGTGCACCCAGCACCACGTGCACGCACACGCAGCTAGAGAAAAGCACCTACCTTTTCACACACTGATGCCTAAGCAAACGCGTGGCCACACACACGCACACATCCGCAAGCGCGCCTACTCCCATCTATTGAGGGAAAGACGGACGAGCTCTTTGGTTGCTCTTCACAGGCTTGTCCCTGATCTATAGCTGAGGGCAAACACTTGTGTGCTTGTGGGAGAGCCTGTGTCTTTCCTGGAAGCGTTTGGGAGTTTTGCTCAGACGCGTGTTTCCTCAAGTTCAAGAATCAAGATCTAGGATACCTGCAGACAGGTGCCTGTTTGTGTGGAGACAGTCTGTTTGAAACTGTGTTCCTCAGCGCCCGCTCTTTCTCCCCGTCGCTCCACACGCCTGGGAGTCCCTTTCTTTCTCTCCACAAGCACGTGTGTTGACTTCGTCGCACATGTGCATCTGCACAAGCGTTGAGCTCAGCAGAGCGTGTCTCTTGACACTTGATGTGCGTTGGCTGTGTCTGCCTGCTCCAGTGAAGAGAGAAACGGGAAATCATCTTGGTAGAGGCAACAAAGCAAAAGCGAGGCAGGATTGACATCTGCTCAACAGAGACGGATTCCCTGCGCTGACACAGTTCACAGTTACACGAGAAGCAATCTGAGCGGTCCGTCGACCGGAGACGTGTTTCCCAAGAGGTCGTTTAGCGAGTGAACAGCAGTGTGCGCGACTTTCAGGAGTGTGCCTGGAAAGTGCCAGAATCACCAGGAGCATCTGTGCAAAAGCTGCTGCCTCTGTGACCGCATTGAGGCACGTTCGCGTGTCTGCGAGTATATAGACGGCTCTTTCGCGTTCACTCCGAGGGAAACGGTCCGCTATTGCTTCTGTGCGCACAGACGCGATTCCCTTGTCTCTTGCGAACACAGGGAACTCTGTGCATCCAAATCTACAGGCTAAGGACGCGTCTGCATATGTTTTGGTGAACAATCGAGTGTGCGTGTTCTGACAGCTGCCTCTATGCAGACGTCTCCACAGAGCCACTTCTGAATGCCCCGCAGCCCAGGACTGAATGGATACACTAACTAGTGCACCGGTGTGAGCAACCACATATGCAGAAGGACGTCTTTCATCTCACAGAAGCGCGAACGTCTTGGCGTTCAAGCACATGGCAGAAACAAGGTGTGAACAGATGAGCTGCTGCTATTTTCTCCGTTCGGCATGCTTCGTTGTAGCTCTCTTGCCGGTCGCCGGCTTAGCGGCTTGCTTTGCGCGACTAGCTCTGGGGAGAGAAGGAGATAGCGCCGGAAACCTCGCCTTTTGCCTTCTTCGGCGCTGGAACCTGGTTGCTGCGCCTTCTCTTTGTCCATGTGCACACACACGATTCCTCAGCGAAAACCATGCAGAAACCTTTCCACGAGCACCCAGGGATGTGCACCCAGCACCACGTGCACGCACACGCAGCTAGAGAAAAGCACCTACCTTTTCACACACTGATGCCTAAGCAAACGCGTGGCCACACACACGCACACATCCGCAAGCGCGCCTACTCCCATCTATTGAGGGAAAGACGGACGAGCTCTTTGGTTGCTCTTCACAGGCTTGTCCCTGATCTATAGCTGAGGGCAAACACTTGTGTGCTTGTGGGAGAGCCTGTGTCTTTCCTGGAAGCGTTTGGGAGTTTTGCTCAGACGCGTGTTTCCTCAAGTTCAAGAATCAAGATCTAGGATACCTGCAGACAGGTGCCTGTTTGTGTGGAGACAGTCTGTTTGAAACTGTGTTCCTCAGCGCCCGCTCTTTCTCCCCGTCGCTCCACACGCCTGGGAGTCCCTTTCTTTCTCTCCACAAGCACGTGTGTTGACTTCGTCGCACATGTGCATCTGCACAAGCGTTGAGCTCAGCAGAGCGTGTCTCTTGACACTTGATGTGCGTTGGCTGTGTCTGCCTGCTCCAGTGAAGAGAGAAACGGGAAATCATCTTGGTAGAGGCAACAAAGCAAAAGCGAGGCAGGATTGACATCTGCTCAACAGAGACGGATTCCCTGCGCTGACACAGTTCACAGTTACACGAGAAGCAATCTGAGCGGTCCGTCGACCGGAGACGTGTTTCCCAAGAGGTCGTTTAGCGAGTGAACAGCAGTGTGCGCGACTTTCAGGAGTGTGCCTGGAAAGTGCCAGAATCACCAGGAGCATCTGTGCAAAAGCTGCTGCCTCTGTGACCGCATTGAGGCACGTTCGCGTGTCTGCGAGTATATAGACGGCTCTTTCGCGTTCACTCCGAGGGAAACGGTCCGCTATTGCTTCTGTGCGCACAGACGCGATTCCCTTGTCTCTTGCGAACACAGGGAACTCTGTGCATCCAAATCTACAGGCTAAGGACGCGTCTGCATATGTTTTGGTGAACAATCGAGTGTGCGTGTTCTGACAGCTGCCTCTATGCAGACGTCTCCACAGAGCCACTTCTGAATGCCCCGCAGCCCAGGACTGAATGGATACACTAACAAGTGCACCGGTGTGAGCAACCACATATGCAGAAGGACGTCTTTCATCTCACAGAAGCGCGAACGTCTTGGCGTTCAAGCACATGGCAGAAACAAGGTGTGAACAGATGAGCTGCTGCTATTTTCTCCGTTCGGCATGCTTCGTTGTAGCTCTCTTGCCGGTCGCCGGCTTAGCGGCTTGCTTTGCGCGACTAGCTCTGGGGAGAGAAGGAGATAGCGCCGGAAACCTCGCCTTTTGCCTTCTTCGGCGCTGGAACCTGGTTGCTGCGCCTTCTCTTTGTCCATGTGCACACACACGATTCCTCAGCGAAAACCATGCAGAAACCTTTCCACGAGCACCCAGGGATGTGCACCCAGCACCACGTGCACGCACACGCAGCTAGAGAAAAGCACCTACCTTTTCACACACTGATGCCTAAGCAAACGCGTGGCCACACACACGCACACATCCGCAAGCGCGCCTACTCCCATCTATTGAGGGAAAGACGGACGAGCTCTTTGGTTGCTCTTCACAGGCTTGTCCCTGATCTATAGCTGAGGGCAAACACTTGTGTGCTTGTGGGAGAGCCTGTGTCTTTCCTGGAAGCGTTTGGGAGTTTTGCTCAGACGCGTGTTTCCTCAAGTTCAAGAATCAAGATCTAGGATACCTGCAGACAGGTGCCTGTTTGTGTGGAGACAGTCTGTTTGAAACTGTGTTCCTCAGCGCCCGCTCTTTCTCCCCGTCGCTCCACACGCCTGGGAGTCCCTTTCTTTCTCTCCACAAGCACGTGTGTTGACTTCGTCGCACATGTGCATCTGCACAAGCGTTGAGCTCAGCAGAGCGTGTCTCTTGACACTTGATGTGCGTTGGCTGTGTCTGCCTGCTCCAGTGAAGAGAGAAACGGGAAATCATCTTGGTAGAGGCAACAAAGCAAAAGCGAGGCAGGATTGACATCTGCTCAACAGAGACGGATTCCCTGCGCTGACACAGTTCACAGTTACACGAGAAGCAATCTGAGCGGTCCGTCGACCGGAGACGTGTTTCCCAAGAGGTCGTTTAGCGAGTGAACAGCAGTGTGCGCGACTTTCAGGAGTGTGCCTGGAAAGTGCCAGAATCACCAGGAGCATCTGTGCAAAAGCTGCTGCCTCTGTGACCGCATTGAGGCACGTTCGCGTGTCTGCGAGTATATAGACGGCTCTTTCGCGTTCACTCCGAGGGAAACGGTCCGCTATTGCTTCTGTGCGCACAGACGCGATTCCCTTGTCTCTTGCGAACACAGGGAACTCTGTGCATCCAAATCTACAGGCTAAGGACGCGTCTGCATATGTTTTGGTGAACAATCGAGTGTGCGTGTTCTGACAGCTGCCTCTATGCAGACGTCTCCACAGAGCCACTTCTGAATGCCCCGCAGCCCAGGACTGAATGGATACACTAACAAGTGCACCGGTGTGAGCAACCACATATGCAGAAGGACGTCTTTCATCTCACAGAAGCGCGAACGTCTTGGCGTTCAAGCACATGGCAGAAACAAGGTGTGAACAGATGAGCTGCTGCTATTTTCTCCGTTCGGCATGCTTCGTTGTAGCTCTCTTGCCGGTCGCCGGCTTAGCGGCTTGCTTTGCGCGACTAGCTCTGGGGAGAGAAGGAGATAGCGCCGGAAACCTCGCCTTTTGCCTTCTTCGGCGCTGGAACCTGGTTGCTGCGCCTTCTCTTTGTCCATGTGCACACACACGATTCCTCAGCGAAAACCATGCAGAAACCTTTCCACGAGCACCCAGGGATGTGCACCCAGCACCACGTGCACGCACACGCAGCTAGAGAAAAGCACCTACCTTTTCACACACTGATGCCTAAGCAAACGCGTGGCCACACACACGCACACATCCGCAAGCGCGCCTACTCCCATCTATTGAGGGAAAGACGGACGAGCTCTTTGGTTGCTCTTCACAGGCTTGTCCCTGATCTATAGCTGAGGGCAAACACTTGTGTGCTTGTGGGAGAGCCTGTGTCTTTCCTGGAAGCGTTTGGGAGTTTTGCTCAGACGCGTGTTTCCTCAAGTTCAAGAATCAAGATCTAGGATACCTGCAGACAGGTGCCTGTTTGTGTGGAGACAGTCTGTTTGAAACTGTGTTCCTCAGCGCCCGCTCTTTCTCCCCGTCGCTCCACACGCCTGGGAGTCCCTTTCTTTCTCTCCACAAGCACGTGTGTTGACTTCGTCGCACATGTGCATCTGCACAAGCGTTGAGCTCAGCAGAGCGTGTCTCTTGACACTTGATGTGCGTTGGCTGTGTCTGCCTGCTCCAGTGAAGAGAGAAACGGGAAATCATCTTGGTAGAGGCAACAAAGCAAAAGCGAGGCAGGATTGACATCTGCTCAACAGAGACGGATTCCCTGCGCTGACACAGTTCACAGTTACACGAGAAGCAATCTGAGCGGTCCGTCGACCGGAGACGTGTTTCCCAAGAGGTCGTTTAGCGAGTGAACAGCAGTGTGCGCGACTTTCAGGAGTGTGCCTGGAAAGTGCCAGAATCACCAGGAGCATCTGTGCAAAAGCTGCTGCCTCTGTGACCGCATTGAGGCACGTTCGCGTGTCTGCGAGTATATAGACGGCTCTTTCGCGTTCACTCCGAGGGAAACGGTCCGCTATTGCTTCTGTGCGCACAGACGCGATTCCCTTGTCTCTTGCGAACACAGGGAACTCTGTGCATCCAAATCTACAGGCTAAGGACGCGTCTGCATATGTTTTGGTGAACAATCGAGTGTGCGTGTTCTGACAGCTGCCTCTATGCAGACGTCTCCACAGAGCCACTTCTGAATGCCCCGCAGCCCAGGACTGAATGGATACACTAACAAGTGCACCGGTGTGAGCAACCACATATGCAGAAGGACGTCTTTCATCTCACAGAAGCGCGAACGTCTTGGCGTTCAAGCACATGGCAGAAACAAGGTGTGAACAGATGAGCTGCTGCTATTTTCTCCGTTCGGCATGCTTCGTTGTAGCTCTCTTGCCGGTCGCCGGCTTAGCGGCTTGCTTTGCGCGACTAGCTCTGGGGAGAGAAGGAGATAGCGCCGGAAACCTCGCCTTTTGCCTTCTTCGGCGCTGGAACCTGGTTGCTGCGCCTTCTCTTTGTCCATGTGCACACACACGATTCCTCAGCGAAAACCATGCAGAAACCTTTCCACGAGCACCCAGGGATGTGCACCCAGCACCACGTGCACGCACACGCAGCTAGAGAAAAGCACCTACCTTTTCACACACTGATGCCTAAGCAAACGCGTGGCCACACACACGCACACATCCGCAAGCGCGCCTACTCCCATCTATTGAGGGAAAGACGGACGAGCTCTTTGGTTGCTCTTCACAGGCTTGTCCCTGATCTATAGCTGAGGGCAAACACTTGTGTGCTTGTGGGAGAGCCTGTGTCTTTCCTGGAAGCGTTTGGGAGTTTTGCTCAGACGCGTGTTTCCTCAAGTTCAAGAATCAAGATCTAGGATACCTGCAGACAGGTGCCTGTTTGTGTGGAGACAGTCTGTTTGAAACTGTGTTCCTCAGCGCCCGCTCTTTCTCCCCGTCGCTCCACACGCCTGGGAGTCCCTTTCTTTCTCTCCACAAGCACGTGTGTTGACTTCGTCGCACATGTGCATCTGCACAAGCGTTGAGCTCGGCAGAGCGTGTCTCTTGACACTTGATGTGCGTTGGCTGTGTCTGCCTGCTCCAGTGAAGAGAGAAACGGGAAATCATCTTGGTAGAGGCAACAAAGCAAAAGCGAGGCAGGATTGACATCTGCTCAACAGAGACGGATTCCCTGCGCTGACACAGTTCACAGTTACACGAGAAGCAATCTGAGCGGTCCGTCGACCGGAGACGTGTTTCCCAAGAGGTCGTTTAGCGAGTGAACAGCAGTGTGCGCGACTTTCAGGAGTGTGCCTGGAAAGTGCCAGAATCACCAGGAGCATCTGTGCAAAAGCTGCTGCCTCTGTGACCGCATTGAGGCACGTTCGCGTGTCTGCGAGTATATAGACGGCTCTTTCGCGTTCACTCCGAGGGAAACGGTCCGCTATTGCTTCTGTGCGCACAGACGCGATTCCCTTGTCTCTTGCGAACACAGGGAACTCTGTGCATCCAAATCTACAGGCTAAGGACGCGTCTGCATATGTTTTGGTGAACAATCGAGTGTGCGTGTTCTGACAGCTGCCTCTATGCAGACGTCTCCACAGAGCCACTTCTGAATGCCCCGCAGCCCAGGACTGAATGGATACACTAACAAGTGCACCGGTGTGAGCAACCACATATGCAGAAGGACGTCTTTCATCTCACAGAAGCGCGAACGTCTTGGCGTTCAAGCACATGGCAGAAACAAGGTGTGAACAGATGAGCTGCTGCTATTTTCTCCGTTCGGCATGCTTCGTTGTAGCTCTCTTGCCGGTCGCCGGCTTAGCGGCTTGCTTTGCGCGACTAGCTCTGGGGAGAGAAGGAGATAGCGCCGGAAACCTCGCCTTTTGCCTTCTTCGGCGCTGGAACCTGGTTGCTGCGCCTTCTCTTTGTCCATGTGCACACACACGATTCCTCAGCGAAAACCATGCAGAAACCTTTCCACGAGCACCCAGGGATGTGCACCCAGCACCACGTGCACGCACACGCAGCTAGAGAAAAGCACCTACCTTTTCACACACTGATGCCTAAGCAAACGCGTGGCCACACACACGCACACATCCGCAAGCGCGCCTACTCCCATCTATTGAGGGAAAGACGGACGAGCTCTTTGGTTGCTCTTCACAGGCTTGTCCCTGATCTATAGCTGAGGGCAAACACTTGTGTGCTTGTGGGAGAGCCTGTGTCTTTCCTGGAAGCGTTTGGGAGTTTTGCTCAGACGCGTGTTTCCTCAAGTTCAAGAATCAAGATCTAGGATACCTGCAGACAGGTGCCTGTTTGTGTGGAGACAGTCTGTTTGAAACTGTGTTCCTCAGCGCCCGCTCTTTCTCCCCGTCGCTCCACACGCCTGGGAGTCCCTTTCTTTCTCTCCACAAGCACGTGTGTTGACTTCGTCGCACATGTGCATCTGCACAAGCGTTGAGCTCAGCAGAGCGTGTCTCTTGACACTTGATGTGCGTTGGCTGTGTCTGCCTGCTCCAGTGAAGAGAGAAACGGGAAATCATCTTGGTAGAGGCAACAAAGCAAAAGCGAGGCAGGATTGACATCTGCTCAACAGAGACGGATTCCCTGCGCTGACACAGTTCACAGTTACACGAGAAGCAATCTGAGCGGTCCGTCGACCGGAGACGTGTTTCCCAAGAGGTCGTTTAGCGAGTGAACAGCAGTGTGCGCGACTTTCAGGAGTGTGCCTGGAAAGTGCCAGAATCACCAGGAGCATCTGTGCAAAAGCTGCTGCCTCTGTGACCGCATTGAGGCACGTTCGCGTGTCTGCGAGTATATAGACGGCTCTTTCGCGTTCACTCCGAGGGAAACGGTCCGCTATTGCTTCTGTGCGCACAGACGCGATTCCCTTGTCTCTTGCGAACACAGGGAACTCTGTGCATCCAAATCTACAGGCTAAGGACGCGTCTGCATATGTTTTGGTGAACAATCGAGTGTGCGTGTTCTGACAGCTGCCTCTATGCAGACGTCTCCACAGAGCCACTTCTGAATGCCCCGCAGCCCAGGACTGAATGGATACACTAACAAGTGCACCGGTGTGAGCAACCACATATGCAGAAGGACGTCTTTCATCTCACAGAAGCGCGAACGTCTTGGCGTTCAAGCACATGGCAGAAACAAGGTGTGAACAGATGAGCTGCTGCTATTTTCTCCGTTCGGCATGCTTCGTTGTAGCTCTCTTGCCGGTCGCCGGCTTAGCGGCTTGCTTTGCGCGACTAGCTCTGGGGAGAGAAGGAGATAGCGCCGGAAACCTCGCCTTTTGCCTTCTTCGGCGCTGGAACCTGGTTGCTGCGCCTTCTCTTTGTCCATGTGCACACACACGATTCCTCAGCGAAAACCATGCAGAAACCTTTCCACGAGCACCCAGGGATGTGCACCCAGCACCACGTGCACGCACACGCAGCTAGAGAAAAGCACCTACCTTTTCACACACTGATGCCTAAGCAAACGCGTGGCCACACACACGCACACATCCGCAAGCGCGCCTACTCCCATCTATTGAGGGAAAGACGGACGAGCTCTTTGGTTGCTCTTCACAGGCTTGTCCCTGATCTATAGCTGAGGGCAAACACTTGTGTGCTTGTGGGAGAGCCTGTGTCTTTCCTGGAAGCGTTTGGGAGTTTTGCTCAGACGCGTGTTTCCTCAAGTTCAAGAATCAAGATCTAGGATACCTGCAGACAGGTGCCTGTTTGTGTGGAGACAGTCTGTTTGAAACTGTGTTCCTCAGCGCCCGCTCTTTCTCCCCGTCGCTCCACACGCCTGGGAGTCCCTTTCTTTCTCTCCACAAGCACGTGTGTTGACTTCGTCGCACATGTGCATCTGCACAAGCGTTGAGCTCAGCAGAGCGTGTCTCTTGACACTTGATGTGCGTTGGCTGTGTCTGCCTGCTCCAGTGAAGAGAGAAACGGGAAATCATCTTGGTAGAGGCAACAAAGCAAAAGCGAGGCAGGATTGACATCTGCTCAACAGAGACGGATTCCCTGCGCTGACACAGTTCACAGTTACACGAGAAGCAATCTGAGCGGTCCGTCGACCGGAGACGTGTTTCCCAAGAGGTCGTTTAGCGAGTGAACAGCAGTGTGCGCGACTTTCAGGAGTGTGCCTGGAAAGTGCCAGAATCACCAGGAGCATCTGTGCAAAAGCTGCTGCCTCTGTGACCGCATTGAGGCACGTTCCCGTGTCTGCGAGTATATAGACGGCTCTTTCGCGTTCACTCCGAGGGAAACGGTCCGCTATTGCTTCTGTGCGCACAGACGCGATTCCCTTGTCTCTTGCGAACACAGGGAACTCTGTGCATCCAAATCTACAGGCTAAGGACGCGTCTGCATATGTTTTGGTGAACAATCGAGTGTGCGTGTTCTGACAGCTGCCTCTATGCAGACGTCTCCACAGAGCCACTTCTGAATGCCCCGCAGCCCAGGACTGAATGGATACACTAACAAGTGCACCGGTGTGAGCAACCACATATGCAGAAGGACGTCTTTCATCTCACAGAAGCGCGAACGTCTTGGCGTTCAAGCACATGGCAGAAACAAGGTGTGAACAGATGAGCTGCTGCTATTTTCTCCGTTCGGCATGCTTCGTTGTAGCTCTCTTGCCGGTCGCCGGCTTAGCGGCTTGCTTTGCGCGACTAGCTCTGGGGAGAGAAGGAGATAGCGCCGGAAACCTCGCCTTTTGCCTTCTTCGGCGCTGGAACCTGGTTGCTGCGCCTTCTCTTTGTCCATGTGCACACACACGATTCCTCAGCGAAAACCATGCAGAAACCTTTCCACGAGCACCCAGGGATGTGCACCCAGCACCACGTGCACGCACACGCAGCTAGAGAAAAGCACCTACCTTTTCACACACTGATGCCTAAGCAAACGCGTGGCCACACACACGCACACATCCGCAAGCGCGCCTACTCCCATCTATTGAGGGAAAGACGGACGAGCTCTTTGGTTGCTCTTCACAGGCTTGTCCCTGATCTATAGCTGAGGGCAAACACTTGTGTGCTTGTGGGAGAGCCTGTGTCTTTCCTGGAAGCGTTTGGGAGTTTTGCTCAGACGCGTGTTTCCTCAAGTTCAAGAATCAAGATCTAGGATACCTGCAGACAGGTGCCTGTTTGTGTGGAGACAGTCTGTTTGAAACTGTGTTCCTCAGCGCCCGCTCTTTCTCCCCGTCGCTCCACACGCCTGGGAGTCCCTTTCTTTCTCTCCACAAGCACGTGTGTTGACTTCGTCGCACATGTGCATCTGCACAAGCGTTGAGCTCAGCAGAGCGTGTCTCTTGACACTTGATGTGCGTTGGCTGTGTCTGCCTGCTCCAGTGAAGAGAGAAACGGGAAATCATCTTGGTAGAGGCAACAAAGCAAAAGCGAGGCAGGATTGACATCTGCTCAACAGAGACGGATTCCCTGCGCTGACACAGTTCACAGTTACACGAGAAGCAATCTGAGCGGTCCGTCGACCGGAGACGTGTTTCCCAAGAGGTCGTTTAGCGAGTGAACAGCAGTGTGCGCGACTTTCAGGAGTGTGCCTGGAAAGTGCCAGAATCACCAGGAGCATCTGTGCAAAAGCTGCTGCCTCTGTGACCGCATTGAGGCACGTTCGCGTGTCTGCGAGTATATAGACGGCTCTTTCGCGTTCACTCCGAGGGAAACGGTCCGCTATTGCTTCTGTGCGCACAGACGCGATTCCCTTGTCTCTTGCGAACACAGGGAACTCTGTGCATCCAAATCTACAGGCTAAGGACGCGTCTGCATATGTTTTGGTGAACAATCGAGTGTGCGTGTTCTGACAGCTGCCTCTATGCAGACGTCTCCACAGAGCCACTTCTGAATGCCCCGCAGCCCAGGACTGAATGGATACACTAACAAGTGCACCGGTGTGAGCAAGCACATATGCAGAAGGACGTCTTTCATCTCACAGAAGCGCGAACGTCTTGGCGTTCAAGCACATGGCAGAAACAAGGTGTGAACAGATGAGCTGCTGCTATTTTCTCCGTTCGGCATGCTTCGTTGTAGCTCTCTTGCCGGTCGCCGGCTTAGCGGCTTGCTTTGCGCGACTAGCTCTGGGGAGAGAAGGAGATAGCGCCGGAAACCTCGCCTTTTGCCTTCTTCGGCGCTGGAACCTGGTTGCTGCGCCTTCTCTTTGTCCATGTGCACACACACGATTCCTCAGCGAAAACCATGCAGAAACCTTTCCACGAGCACCCAGGGATGTGCACCCAGCACCACGTGCACGCACACGCAGCTAGAGAAAAGCACCTACCTTTTCACACACTGATGCCTAAGCAAACGCGTGGCCACACACACGCACACATCCGCAAGCGCGCCTACTCCCATCTATTGAGGGAAAGACGGACGAGCTCTTTGGTTGCTCTTCACAGGCTTGTCCCTGATCTATAGCTGAGGGCAAACACTTGTGTGCTTGTGGGAGAGCCTGTGTCTTTCCTGGAAGCGTTTGGGAGTTTTGCTCAGACGCGTGTTTCCTCAAGTTCAAGAATCAAGATCTAGGATACCTGCAGACAGGTGCCTGTTTGTGTGGAGACAGTCTGTTTGAAACTGTGTTCCTCAGCGCCCGCTCTTTCTCCCCGTCGCTCCACACGCCTGGGAGTCCCTTTCTTTCTCTCCACAAGCACGTGTGTTGACTTCGTCGCACATGTGCATCTGCACAAGCGTTGAGCTCAGCAGAGCGTGTCTCTTGACACTTGATGTGCGTTGGCTGTGTCTGCCTGCTCCAGTGAAGAGAGAAACGGGAAATCATCTTGGTAGAGGCAACAAAGCAAAAGCGAGGCAGGATTGACATCTGCTCAACAGAGACGGATTCCCTGCGCTGACACAGTTCACAGTTACACGAGAAGCAATCTGAGCGGTCCGTCGACCGGAGACGTGTTTCCCAAGAGGTCGTTTAGCGAGTGAACAGCAGTGTGCGCGACTTTCAGGAGTGTGCCTGGAAAGTGCCAGAATCACCAGGAGCATCTGTGCAAAAGCTGCTGCCTCTGTGACCGCATTGAGGCACGTTCGCGTGTCTGCGAGTATATAGACGGCTCTTTCGCGTTCACTCCGAGGGAAACGGTCCGCTATTGCTTCTGTGCGCACAGACGCGATTCCCTTGTCTCTTGCGAACACAGGGAACTCTGTGCATCCAAATCTACAGGCTAAGGACGCGTCTGCATATGTTTTGGTGAACAATCGAGTGTGCGTGTTCTGACAGCTGCCTCTATGCAGACGTCTCCACAGAGCCACTTCTGAATGCCCCGCAGCCCAGGACTGAATGGATACACTAACAAGTGCACCGGTGTGAGCAACCACATATGCAGAAGGACGTCTTTCATCTCACAGAAGCGCGAACGTCTTGGCGTTCAAGCACATGGCAGAAACAAGGTGTGAACAGATGAGCTGCTGCTATTTTCTCCGTTCGGCATGCTTCGTTGTAGCTCTCTTGCCGGTCGCCGGCTTAGCGGCTTGCTTTGCGCGACTAGCTCTGGGGAGAGAAGGAGATAGCGCCGGAAACCTCGCCTTTTGCCTTCTTCGGCGCTGGAACCTGGTTGCTGCGCCTTCTCTTTGTCCATGTGCACACACACGATTCCTCAGCGAAAACCATGCAGAAACCTTTCCACGAGCACCCAGGGATGTGCACCCAGCACCACGTGCACGCACACGCAGCTAGAGAAAAGCACCTACCTTTTCACACACTGATGCCTAAGCAAACGCGTGGCCACACACACGCACACATCCGCAAGCGCGCCTACTCCCATCTATTGAGGGAAAGACGGACGAGCTCTTTGGTTGCTCTTCACAGGCTTGTCCCTGATCTATAGCTGAGGGCAAACACTTGTGTGCTTGTGGGAGAGCCTGTGTCTTTCCTGGAAGCGTTTGGGAGTTTTGCTCAGACGCGTGTTTCCTCAAGTTCAAGAATCAAGATCTAGGATACCTGCAGACAGGTGCCTGTTTGTGTGGAGACAGTCTGTTTGAAACTGTGTTCCTCAGCGCCCGCTCTTTCTCCCCGTCGCTCCACACGCCTGGGAGTCCCTTTCTTTCTCTCCACAAGCACGTGTGTTGACTTCGTCGCACATGTGCATCTGCACAAGCGTTGAGCTCGGCAGAGCGTGTCTCTTGACACTTGATGTGCGTTGGCTGTGTCTGCCTGCTCCAGTGAAGAGAGAAACGGGAAATCATCTTGGTAGAGGCAACAAAGCAAAAGCGAGGCAGGATTGACATCTGCTCAACAGAGACGGATTCCCTGCGCTGACACAGTTCACAGTTACACGAGAAGCAATCTGAGCGGTCCGTCGACCGGAGACGTGTTTCCCAAGAGGTCGTTTAGCGAGTGAACAGCAGTGTGCGCGACTTTCAGGAGTGTGCCTGGAAAGTGCCAGAATCACCAGGAGCATCTGTGCAAAAGCTGCTGCCTCTGTGACCGCATTGAGGCACGTTCGCGTGTCTGCGAGTATATAGACGGCTCTTTCGCGTTCACTCCGAGGGAAACGGTCCGCTATTGCTTCTGTGCGCACAGACGCGATTCCCTTGTCTCTTGCGAACACAGGGAACTCTGTGCATCCAAATCTACAGGCTAAGGACGCGTCTGCATATGTTTTGGTGAACAATCGAGTGTGCGTGTTCTGACAGCTGCCTCTATGCAGACGTCTCCACAGAGCCACTTCTGAATGCCCCGCAGCCCAGGACTGAATGGATACACTAACAAGTGCACCGGTGTGAGCAACCACATATGCAGAAGGACGTCTTTCATCTCACAGAAGCGCGAACGTCTTGGCGTTCAAGCACATGGCAGAAACAAGGTGTGAACAGATGAGCTGCTGCTATTTTCTCCGTTCGGCATGCTTCGTTGTAGCTCTCTTGCCGGTCGCCGGCTTAGCGGCTTGCTTTGCGCGACTAGCTCTGGGGAGAGAAGGAGATAGCGCCGGAAACCTCGCCTTTTGCCTTCTTCGGCGCTGGAACCTGGTTGCTGCGCCTTCTCTTTGTCCATGTGCACACACACGATTCCTCAGCGAAAACCATGCAGAAACCTTTCCACGAGCACCCAGGGATGTGCACCCAGCACCACGTGCACGCACACGCAGCTAGAGAAAAGCACCTACCTTTTCACACACTGATGCCTAAGCAAACGCGTGGCCACACACACGCACACATCCGCAAGCGCGCCTACTCCCATCTATTGAGGGAAAGACGGACGAGCTCTTTGGTTGCTCTTCACAGGCTTGTCCCTGATCTATAGCTGAGGGCAAACACTTGTGTGCTTGTGGGAGAGCCTGTGTCTTTCCTGGAAGCGTTTGGGAGTTTTGCTCAGACGCGTGTTTCCTCAAGTTCAAGAATCAAGATCTAGGATACCTGCAGACAGGTGCCTGTTTGTGTGGAGACAGTCTGTTTGAAACTGTGTTCCTCAGCGCCCGCTCTTTCTCCCCGTCGCTCCACACGCCTGGGAGTCCCTTTCTTTCTCTCCACAAGCACGTGTGTTGACTTCGTCGCACATGTGCATCTGCACAAGCGTTGAGCTCAGCAGAGCGTGTCTCTTGACACTTGATGTGCGTTGGCTGTGTCTGCCTGCTCCAGTGAAGAGAGAAACGGGAAATCATCTTGGTAGAGGCAACAAAGCAAAAGCGAGGCAGGATTGACATCTGCTCAACAGAGACGGATTCCCTGCGCTGACACAGTTCACAGTTACACGAGAAGCAATCTGAGCGGTCCGTCGACCGGAGACGTGTTTCCCAAGAGGTCGTTTAGCGAGTGAACAGCAGTGTGCGCGACTTTCAGGAGTGTGCCTGGAAAGTGCCAGAATCACCAGGAGCATCTGTGCAAAAGCTGCTGCCTCTGTGACCGCATTGAGGCACGTTCGCGTGTCTGCGAGTATATAGACGGCTCTTTCGCGTTCACTCCGAGGGAAACGGTCCGCTATTGCTTCTGTGCGCACAGACGCGATTCCCTTGTCTCTTGCGAACACAGGGAACTCTGTGCATCCAAATCTACAGGCTAAGGACGCGTCTGCATATGTTTTGGTGAACAATCGAGTGTGCGTGTTCTGACAGCTGCCTCTATGCAGACGTCTCCACAGAGCCACTTCTGAATGCCCCGCAGCCCAGGACTGAATGGATACACTAACAAGTGCACCGGTGTGAGCAACCACATATGCAGAAGGACGTCTTTCATCTCACAGAAGCGCGAACGTCTTGGCGTTCAAGCACATGGCAGAAACAAGGTGTGAACAGATGAGCTGCTGCTATTTTCTCCGTTCGGCATGCTTCGTTGTAGCTCTCTTGCCGGTCGCCGGCTTAGCGGCTTGCTTTGCGCGACTAGCTCTGGGGAGAGAAGGAGATAGCGCCGGAAACCTCGCCTTTTGCCTTCTTCGGCGCTGGAACCTGGTTGCTGCGCCTTCTCTTTGTCCATGTGCACACACACGATTCCTCAGCGAAAACCATGCAGAAACCTTTCCACGAGCACCCAGGGATGTGCACCCAGCACCACGTGCACGCACACGCAGCTAGAGAAAAGCACCTACCTTTTCACACACTGATGCCTAAGCAAACGCGTGGCCACACACACGCACACATCCGCAAGCGCGCCTACTCCCATCTATTGAGGGAAAGACGGACGAGCTCTTTGGTTGCTCTTCACAGGCTTGTCCCTGATCTATAGCTGAGGGCAAACACTTGTGTGCTTGTGGGAGAGCCTGTGTCTTTCCTGGAAGCGTTTGGGAGTTTTGCTCAGACGCGTGTTTCCTCAAGTTCAAGAATCAAGATCTAGGATACCTGCAGACAGGTGCCTGTTTGTGTGGAGACAGTCTGTTTGAAACTGTGTTCCTCAGCGCCCGCTCTTTCTCCCCGTCGCTCCACACGCCTGGGAGTCCCTTTCTTTCTCTCCACAAGCACGTGTGTTGACTTCGTCGCACATGTGCATCTGCACAAGCGTTGAGCTCGGCAGAGCGTGTCTCTTGACACTTGATGTGCGTTGGCTGTGTCTGCCTGCTCCAGTGAAGAGAGAAACGGGAAATCATCTTGGTAGAGGCAACAAAGCAAAAGCGAGGCAGGATTGACATCTGCTCAACAGAGACGGATTCCCTGCGCTGACACAGTTCACAGTTACACGAGAAGCAATCTGAGCGGTCCGTCGACCGGAGACGTGTTTCCCAAGAGGTCGTTTAGCGAGTGAACAGCAGTGTGCGCGACTTTCAGGAGTGTGCCTGGAAAGTGCCAGAATCACCAGGAGCATCTGTGCAAAAGCTGCTGCCTCTGTGACCGCATTGAGGCACGTTCCCGTGTCTGCGAGTATATAGACGGCTCTTTCGCGTTCACTCCGAGGGAAACGGTCCGCTATTGCTTCTGTGCGCACAGACGCGATTCCCTTGTCTCTTGCGAACACAGGGAACTCTGTGCATCCAAATCTACAGGCTAAGGACGCGTCTGCATATGTTTTGGTGAACAATCGAGTGTGCGTGTTCTGACAGCTGCCTCTATGCAGACGTCTCCACAGAGCCACTTCTGAATGCCCCGCAGCCCAGGACTGAATGGATACACTAACAAGTGCACCGGTGTGAGCAACCACATATGCAGAAGGACGTCTTTCATCTCACAGAAGCGCGAACGTCTTGGCGTTCAAGCACATGGCAGAAACAAGGTGTGAACAGATGAGCTGCTGCTATTTTCTCCGTTCGGCATGCTTCGTTGTAGCTCTCTTGCCGGTCGCCGGCTTAGCGGCTTGCTTTGCGCGACTAGCTCTGGGGAGAGAAGGAGATAGCGCCGGAAACCTCGCCTTTTGCCTTCTTCGGCGCTGGAACCTGGTTGCTGCGCCTTCTCTTTGTCCATGTGCACACACACGATTCCTCAGCGAAAACCATGCAGAAACCTTTCCACGAGCACCCAGGGATGTGCACCCAGCACCACGTGCACGCACACGCAGCTAGAGAAAAGCACCTACCTTTTCACACACTGATGCCTAAGCAAACGCGTGGCCACACACACGCACACATCCGCAAGCGCGCCTACTCCCATCTATTGAGGGAAAGACGGACGAGCTCTTTGGTTGCTCTTCACAGGCTTGTCCCTGATCTATAGCTGAGGGCAAACACTTGTGTGCTTGTGGGAGAGCCTGTGTCTTTCCTGGAAGCGTTTGGGAGTTTTGCTCAGACGCGTGTTTCCTCAAGTTCAAGAATCAAGATCTAGGATACCTGCAGACAGGTGCCTGTTTGTGTGGAGACAGTCTGTTTGAAACTGTGTTCCTCAGCGCCCGCTCTTTCTCCCCGTCGCTCCACACGCCTGGGAGTCCCTTTCTTTCTCTCCACAAGCACGTGTGTTGACTTCGTCGCACATGTGCATCTGCACAAGCGTTGAGCTCAGCAGAGCGTGTCTCTTGACACTTGATGTGCGTTGGCTGTGTCTGCCTGCTCCAGTGAAGAGAGAAACGGGAAATCATCTTGGTAGAGGCAACAAAGCAAAAGCGAGGCAGGATTGACATCTGCTCAACAGAGACGGATTCCCTGCGCTGACACAGTTCACAGTTACACGAGAAGCAATCTGAGCGGTCCGTCGACCGGAGACGTGTTTCCCAAGAGGTCGTTTAGCGAGTGAACAGCAGTGTGCGCGACTTTCAGGAGTGTGCCTGGAAAGTGCCAGAATCACCAGGAGCATCTGTGCAAAAGCTGCTGCCTCTGTGACCGCATTGAGGCACGTTCGCGTGTCTGCGAGTATATAGACGGCTCTTTCGCGTTCACTCCGAGGGAAACGGTCCGCTATTGCTTCTGTGCGCACAGACGCGATTCCCTTGTCTCTTGCGAACACAGGGAACTCTGTGCATCCAAATCTACAGGCTAAGGACGCGTCTGCATATGTTTTGGTGAACAATCGAGTGTGCGTGTTCTGACAGCTGCCTCTATGCAGACGTCTCCACAGAGCCACTTCTGAATGCCCCGCAGCCCAGGACTGAATGGATACACTAACAAGTGCACCGGTGTGAGCAACCACATATGCAGAAGGACGTCTTTCATCTCACAGAAGCGCGAACGTCTTGGCGTTCAAGCACATGGCAGAAACAAGGTGTGAACAGATGAGCTGCTGCTATTTTCTCCGTTCGGCATGCTTCGTTGTAGCTCTCTTGCCGGTCGCCGGCTTAGCGGCTTGCTTTGCGCGACTAGCTCTGGGGAGAGAAGGAGATAGCGCCGGAAACCTCGCCTTTTGCCTTCTTCGGCGCTGGAACCTGGTTGCTGCGCCTTCTCTTTGTCCATGTGCACACACACGATTCCTCAGCGAAAACCATGCAGAAACCTTTCCACGAGCACCCAGGGATGTGCACCCAGCACCACGTGCACGCACACGCAGCTAGAGAAAAGCACCTACCTTTTCACACACTGATGCCTAAGCAAACGCGTGGCCACACACACGCACACATCCGCAAGCGCGCCTACTCCCATCTATTGAGGGAAAGACGGACGAGCTCTTTGGTTGCTCTTCACAGGCTTGTCCCTGATCTATAGCTGAGGGCAAACACTTGTGTGCTTGTGGGAGAGCCTGTGTCTTTCCTGGAAGCGTTTGGGAGTTTTGCTCAGACGCGTGTTTCCTCAAGTTCAAGAATCAAGATCTAGGATACCTGCAGACAGGTGCCTGTTTGTGTGGAGACAGTCTGTTTGAAACTGTGTTCCTCAGCGCCCGCTCTTTCTCCCCGTCGCTCCACACGCCTGGGAGTCCCTTTCTTTCTCTCCACAAGCACGTGTGTTGACTTCGTCGCACATGTGCATCTGCACAAGCGTTGAGCTCGGCAGAGCGTGTCTCTTGACACTTGATGTGCGTTGGCTGTGTCTGCCTGCTCCAGTGAAGAGAGAAACGGGAAATCATCTTGGTAGAGGCAACAAAGCAAAAGCGAGGCAGGATTGACATCTGCTCAACAGAGACGGATTCCCTGCGCTGACACAGTTCACAGTTACACGAGAAGCAATCTGAGCGGTCCGTCGACCGGAGACGTGTTTCCCAAGAGGTCGTTTAGCGAGTGAACAGCAGTGTGCGCGACTTTCAGGAGTGTGCCTGGAAAGTGCCAGAATCACCAGGAGCATCTGTGCAAAAGCTGCTGCCTCTGTGACCGCATTGAGGCACGTTCGCGTGTCTGCGAGTATATAGACGGCTCTTTCGCGTTCACTCCGAGGGAAACGGTCCGCTATTGCTTCTGTGCGCACAGACGCGATTCCCTTGTCTCTTGCGAACACAGGGAACTCTGTGCATCCAAATCTACAGGCTAAGGACGCGTCTGCATATGTTTTGGTGAACAATCGAGTGTGCGTGTTCTGACAGCTGCCTCTATGCAGACGTCTCCACAGAGCCACTTCTGAATGCCCCGCAGCCCAGGACTGAATGGATACACTAACAAGTGCACCGGTGTGAGCAAGCACATATGCAGAAGGACGTCTTTCATCTCACAGAAGCGCGAACGTCTTGGCGTTCAAGCACATGGCAGAAACAAGGTGTGAACAGATGAGCTGCTGCTATTTTCTCCGTTCGGCATGCTTCGTTGTAGCTCTCTTGCCGGTCGCCGGCTTAGCGGCTTGCTTTGCGCGACTAGCTCTGGGGAGAGAAGGAGATAGCGCCGGAAACCTCGCCTTTTGCCTTCTTCGGCGCTGGAACCTGGTTGCTGCGCCTTCTCTTTGTCCATGTGCACACACACGATTCCTCAGCGAAAACCATGCAGAAACCTTTCCACGAGCACCCAGGGATGTGCACCCAGCACCACGTGCACGCACACGCAGCTAGAGAAAAGCACCTACCTTTTCACACACTGATGCCTAAGCAAACGCGTGGCCACACACACGCACACATCCGCAAGCGCGCCTACTCCCATCTATTGAGGGAAAGACGGACGAGCTCTTTGGTTGCTCTTCACAGGCTTGTCCCTGATCTATAGCTGAGGGCAAACACTTGTGTGCTTGTGGGAGAGCCTGTGTCTTTCCTGGAAGCGTTTGGGAGTTTTGCTCAGACGCGTGTTTCCTCAAGTTCAAGAATCAAGATCTAGGATACCTGCAGACAGGTGCCTGTTTGTGTGGAGACAGTCTGTTTGAAACTGTGTTCCTCAGCGCCCGCTCTTTCTCCCCGTCGCTCCACACGCCTGGGAGTCCCTTTCTTTCTCTCCACAAGCACGTGTGTTGACTTCGTCGCACATGTGCATCTGCACAAGCGTTGAGCTCAGCAGAGCGTGTCTCTTGACACTTGATGTGCGTTGGCTGTGTCTGCCTGCTCCAGTGAAGAGAGAAACGGGAAATCATCTTGGTAGAGGCAACAAAGCAAAAGCGAGGCAGGATTGACATCTGCTCAACAGAGACGGATTCCCTGCGCTGACACAGTTCACAGTTACACGAGAAGCAATCTGAGCGGTCCGTCGACCGGAGACGTGTTTCCCAAGAGGTCGTTTAGCGAGTGAACAGCAGTGTGCGCGACTTTCAGGAGTGTGCCTGGAAAGTGCCAGAATCACCAGGAGCATCTGTGCAAAAGCTGCTGCCTCTGTGACCGCATTGAGGCACGTTCGCGTGTCTGCGAGTATATAGACGGCTCTTTCGCGTTCACTCCGAGGGAAACGGTCCGCTATTGCTTCTGTGCGCACAGACGCGATTCCCTTGTCTCTTGCGAACACAGGGAACTCTGTGCATCCAAATCTACAGGCTAAGGACGCGTCTGCATATGTTTTGGTGAACAATCGAGTGTGCGTGTTCTGACAGCTGCCTCTATGCAGACGTCTCCACAGAGCCACTTCTGAATGCCCCGCAGCCCAGGACTGAATGGATACACTAACAAGTGCACCGGTGTGAGCAACCACATATGCAGAAGGACGTCTTTCATCTCACAGAAGCGCGAACGTCTTGGCGTTCAAGCACATGGCAGAAACAAGGTGTGAACAGATGAGCTGCTGCTATTTTCTCCGTTCGGCATGCTTCGTTGTAGCTCTCTTGCCGGTCGCCGGCTTAGCGGCTTGCTTTGCGCGACTAGCTCTGGGGAGAGAAGGAGATAGCGCCGGAAACCTCGCCTTTTGCCTTCTTCGGCGCTGGAACCTGGTTGCTGCGCCTTCTCTTTGTCCATGTGCACACACACGATTCCTCAGCGAAAACCATGCAGAAACCTTTCCACGAGCACCCAGGGATGTGCACCCAGCACCACGTGCACGCACACGCAGCTAGAGAAAAGCACCTACCTTTTCACACACTGATGCCTAAGCAAACGCGTGGCCACACACACGCACACATCCGCAAGCGCGCCTACTCCCATCTATTGAGGGAAAGACGGACGAGCTCTTTGGTTGCTCTTCACAGGCTTGTCCCTGATCTATAGCTGAGGGCAAACACTTGTGTGCTTGTGGGAGAGCCTGTGTCTTTCCTGGAAGCGTTTGGGAGTTTTGCTCAGACGCGTGTTTCCTCAAGTTCAAGAATCAAGATCTAGGATACCTGCAGACAGGTGCCTGTTTGTGTGGAGACAGTCTGTTTGAAACTGTGTTCCTCAGCGCCCGCTCTTTCTCCCCGTCGCTCCACACGCCTGGGAGTCCCTTTCTTTCTCTCCACAAGCACGTGTGTTGACTTCGTCGCACATGTGCATCTGCACAAGCGTTGAGCTCGGCAGAGCGTGTCTCTTGACACTTGATGTGCGTTGGCTGTGTCTGCCTGCTCCAGTGAAGAGAGAAACGGGAAATCATCTTGGTAGAGGCAACAAAGCAAAAGCGAGGCAGGATTGACATCTGCTCAACAGAGACGGATTCCCTGCGCTGACACAGTTCACAGTTACACGAGAAGCAATCTGAGCGGTCCGTCGACCGGAGACGTGTTTCCCAAGAGGTCGTTTAGCGAGTGAACAGCAGTGTGCGCGACTTTCAGGAGTGTGCCTGGAAAGTGCCAGAATCACCAGGAGCATCTGTGCAAAAGCTGCTGCCTCTGTGACCGCATTGAGGCACGTTCGCGTGTCTGCGAGTATATAGACGGCTCTTTCGCGTTCACTCCGAGGGAAACGGTCCGCTATTGCTTCTGTGCGCACAGACGCGATTCCCTTGTCTCTTGCGAACACAGGGAACTCTGTGCATCCAAATCTACAGGCTAAGGACGCGTCTGCATATGTTTTGGTGAACAATCGAGTGTGCGTGTTCTGACAGCTGCCTCTATGCAGACGTCTCCACAGAGCCACTTCTGAATGCCCCGCAGCCCAGGACTGAATGGATACACTAACAAGTGCACCGGTGTGAGCAAGCACATATGCAGAAGGACGTCTTTCATCTCACAGAAGCGCGAACGTCTTGGCGTTCAAGCACATGGCAGAAACAAGGTGTGAACAGATGAGCTGCTGCTATTTTCTCCGTTCGGCATGCTTCGTTGTAGCTCTCTTGCCGGTCGCCGGCTTAGCGGCTTGCTTTGCGCGACTAGCTCTGGGGAGAGAAGGAGATAGCGCCGGAAACCTCGCCTTTTGCCTTCTTCGGCGCTGGAACCTGGTTGCTGCGCCTTCTCTTTGTCCATGTGCACACACACGATTCCTCAGCGAAAACCATGCAGAAACCTTTCCACGAGCACCCAGGGATGTGCACCCAGCACCACGTGCACGCACACGCAGCTAGAGAAAAGCACCTACCTTTTCACACACTGATGCCTAAGCAAACGCGTGGCCACACACACGCACACATCCGCAAGCGCGCCTACTCCCATCTATTGAGGGAAAGACGGACGAGCTCTTTGGTTGCTCTTCACAGGCTTGTCCCTGATCTATAGCTGAGGGCAAACACTTGTGTGCTTGTGGGAGAGCCTGTGTCTTTCCTGGAAGCGTTTGGGAGTTTTGCTCAGACGCGTGTTTCCTCAAGTTCAAGAATCAAGATCTAGGATACCTGCAGACAGGTGCCTGTTTGTGTGGAGACAGTCTGTTTGAAACTGTGTTCCTCAGCGCCCGCTCTTTCTCCCCGTCGCTCCACACGCCTGGGAGTCCCTTTCTTTCTCTCCACAAGCACGTGTGTTGACTTCGTCGCACATGTGCATCTGCACAAGCGTTGAGCTCAGCAGAGCGTGTCTCTTGACACTTGATGTGCGTTGGCTGTGTCTGCCTGCTCCAGTGAAGAGAGAAACGGGAAATCATCTTGGTAGAGGCAACAAAGCAAAAGCGAGGCAGGATTGACATCTGCTCAACAGAGACGGATTCCCTGCGCTGACACAGTTCACAGTTACACGAGAAGCAATCTGAGCGGTCCGTCGACCGGAGACGTGTTTCCCAAGAGGTCGTTTAGCGAGTGAACAGCAGTGTGCGCGACTTTCAGGAGTGTGCCTGGAAAGTGCCAGAATCACCAGGAGCATCTGTGCAAAAGCTGCTGCCTCTGTGACCGCATTGAGGCACGTTCGCGTGTCTGCGAGTATATAGACGGCTCTTTCGCGTTCACTCCGAGGGAAACGGTCCGCTATTGCTTCTGTGCGCACAGACGCGATTCCCTTGTCTCTTGCGAACACAGGGAACTCTGTGCATCCAAATCTACAGGCTAAGGACGCGTCTGCATATGTTTTGGTGAACAATCGAGTGTGCGTGTTCTGACAGCTGCCTCTATGCAGACGTCTCCACAGAGCCACTTCTGAATGCCCCGCAGCCCAGGACTGAATGGATACACTAACAAGTGCACCGGTGTGAGCAACCACATATGCAGAAGGACGTCTTTCATCTCACAGAAGCGCGAACGTCTTGGCGTTCAAGCACATGGCAGAAACAAGGTGTGAACAGATGAGCTGCTGCTATTTTCTCCGTTCGGCATGCTTCGTTGTAGCTCTCTTGCCGGTCGCCGGCTTAGCGGCTTGCTTTGCGCGACTAGCTCTGGGGAGAGAAGGAGATAGCGCCGGAAACCTCGCCTTTTGCCTTCTTCGGCGCTGGAACCTGGTTGCTGCGCCTTCTCTTTGTCCATGTGCACACACACGATTCCTCAGCGAAAACCATGCAGAAACCTTTCCACGAGCACCCAGGGATGTGCACCCAGCACCACGTGCACGCACACGCAGCTAGAGAAAAGCACCTACCTTTTCACACACTGATGCCTAAGCAAACGCGTGGCCACACACACGCACACATCCGCAAGCGCGCCTACTCCCATCTATTGAGGGAAAGACGGACGAGCTCTTTGGTTGCTCTTCACAGGCTTGTCCCTGATCTATAGCTGAGGGCAAACACTTGTGTGCTTGTGGGAGAGCCTGTGTCTTTCCTGGAAGCGTTTGGGAGTTTTGCTCAGACGCGTGTTTCCTCAAGTTCAAGAATCAAGATCTAGGATACCTGCAGACAGGTGCCTGTTTGTGTGGAGACAGTCTGTTTGAAACTGTGTTCCTCAGCGCCCGCTCTTTCTCCCCGTCGCTCCACACGCCTGGGAGTCCCTTTCTTTCTCTCCACAAGCACGTGTGTTGACTTCGTCGCACATGTGCATCTGCACAAGCGTTGAGCTCAGCAGAGCGTGTCTCTTGACACTTGATGTGCGTTGGCTGTGTCTGCCTGCTCCAGTGAAGAGAGAAACGGGAAATCATCTTGGTAGAGGCAACAAAGCAAAAGCGAGGCAGGATTGACATCTGCTCAACAGAGACGGATTCCCTGCGCTGACACAGTTCACAGTTACACGAGAAGCAATCTGAGCGGTCCGTCGACCGGAGACGTGTTTCCCAAGAGGTCGTTTAGCGAGTGAACAGCAGTGTGCGCGACTTTCAGGAGTGTGCCTGGAAAGTGCCAGAATCACCAGGAGCATCTGTGCAAAAGCTGCTGCCTCTGTGACCGCATTGAGGCACGTTCCCGTGTCTGCGAGTATATAGACGGCTCTTTCGCGTTCACTCCGAGGGAAACGGTCCGCTATTGCTTCTGTGCGCACAGACGCGATTCCCTTGTCTCTTGCGAACACAGGGAACTCTGTGCATCCAAATCTACAGGCTAAGGACGCGTCTGCATATGTTTTGGTGAACAATCGAGTGTGCGTGTTCTGACAGCTGCCTCTATGCAGACGTCTCCACAGAGCCACTTCTGAATGCCCCGCAGCCCAGGACTGAATGGATACACTAACAAGTGCACCGGTGTGAGCAACCACATATGCAGAAGGACGTCTTTCATCTCACAGAAGCGCGAACGTCTTGGCGTTCAAGCACATGGCAGAAACAAGGTGTGAACAGATGAGCTGCTGCTATTTTCTCCGTTCGGCATGCTTCGTTGTAGCTCTCTTGCCGGTCGCCGGCTTAGCGGCTTGCTTTGCGCGACTAGCTCTGGGGAGAGAAGGAGATAGCGCCGGAAACCTCGCCTTTTGCCTTCTTCGGCGCTGGAACCTGGTTGCTGCGCCTTCTCTTTGTCCATGTGCACACACACGATTCCTCAGCGAAAACCATGCAGAAACCTTTCCACGAGCACCCAGGGATGTGCACCCAGCACCACGTGCACGCACACGCAGCTAGAGAAAAGCACCTACCTTTTCACACACTGATGCCTAAGCAAACGCGTGGCCACACACACGCACACATCCGCAAGCGCGCCTACTCCCATCTATTGAGGGAAAGACGGACGAGCTCTTTGGTTGCTCTTCACAGGCTTGTCCCTGATCTATAGCTGAGGGCAAACACTTGTGTGCTTGTGGGAGAGCCTGTGTCTTTCCTGGAAGCGTTTGGGAGTTTTGCTCAGACGCGTGTTTCCTCAAGTTCAAGAATCAAGATCTAGGATACCTGCAGACAGGTGCCTGTTTGTGTGGAGACAGTCTGTTTGAAACTGTGTTCCTCAGCGCCCGCTCTTTCTCCCCGTCGCTCCACACGCCTGGGAGTCCCTTTCTTTCTCTCCACAAGCACGTGTGTTGACTTCGTCGCACATGTGCATCTGCACAAGCGTTGAGCTCAGCAGAGCGTGTCTCTTGACACTTGATGTGCGTTGGCTGTGTCTGCCTGCTCCAGTGAAGAGAGAAACGGGAAATCATCTTGGTAGAGGCAACAAAGCAAAAGCGAGGCAGGATTGACATCTGCTCAACAGAGACGGATTCCCTGCGCTGACACAGTTCACAGTTACACGAGAAGCAATCTGAGCGGTCCGTCGACCGGAGACGTGTTTCCCAAGAGGTCGTTTAGCGAGTGAACAGCAGTGTGCGCGACTTTCAGGAGTGTGCCTGGAAAGTGCCAGAATCACCAGGAGCATCTGTGCAAAAGCTGCTGCCTCTGTGACCGCATTGAGGCACGTTCGCGTGTCTGCGAGTATATAGACGGCTCTTTCGCGTTCACTCCGAGGGAAACGGTCCGCTATTGCTTCTGTGCGCACAGACGCGATTCCCTTGTCTCTTGCGAACACAGGGAACTCTGTGCATCCAAATCTACAGGCTAAGGACGCGTCTGCATATGTTTTGGTGAACAATCGAGTGTGCGTGTTCTGACAGCTGCCTCTATGCAGACGTCTCCACAGAGCCACTTCTGAATGCCCCGCAGCCCAGGACTGAATGGATACACTAACAAGTGCACCGGTGTGAGCAACCACATATGCAGAAGGACGTCTTTCATCTCACAGAAGCGCGAACGTCTTGGCGTTCAAGCACATGGCAGAAACAAGGTGTGAACAGATGAGCTGCTGCTATTTTCTCCGTTCGGCATGCTTCGTTGTAGCTCTCTTGCCGGTCGCCGGCTTAGCGGCTTGCTTTGCGCGACTAGCTCTGGGGAGAGAAGGAGATAGCGCCGGAAACCTCGCCTTTTGCCTTCTTCGGCGCTGGAACCTGGTTGCTGCGCCTTCTCTTTGTCCATGTGCACACACACGATTCCTCAGCGAAAACCATGCAGAAACCTTTCCACGAGCACCCAGGGATGTGCACCCAGCACCACGTGCACGCACACGCAGCTAGAGAAAAGCACCTACCTTTTCACACACTGATGCCTAAGCAAACGCGTGGCCACACACACGCACACATCCGCAAGCGCGCCTACTCCCATCTATTGAGGGAAAGACGGACGAGCAACGTCCTGACAGGCTTGAGGGGAAAAACGTCCGTTGACGGTTGGCGTACTGCACGCCCGCCTACGGGGCTGCAGGGGAATCCACATTTGGAAGGTACCTGAAGATGTGTGCCTGTTCTTGGAGCTCCGCTAGTAGGGTAGCAAAGACACTCGTAGGCAGTACTGAATGCTGCTCCGTGCTACTTCTCCTCCGCTGGCAAATGCTTCAGTGTCGCCCGAGGAAAGACGTTTAACAATCGATCTCCAAGAGGAACGAAACACATGATGCCATAAGGCGAAAGAATAGCAGGGCATCTCTTCACAGGCTTGTCCCTGATCTATAGCTGAGGGCAAACACTTGTGTGCTTGTGGGAGAGCCTGTGTCTTTCCTGGAAGCGTTTGGGAGTTTTGCTCAGACGCGTGTTTCCTCAAGTTCAAGAATCAAGATCTAGGATACCTGCAGACAGGTGCCTGTTTGTGTGGAGACAGTCTGTTTGAAACTGTGTTCCTCAGCGCCCGCTCTTTCTCCCCGTCGCTCCACACGCCTGGGAGTCCCTTTCTTTCTCTCCACAAGCACGTGTGTTGACTTCGTCGCACATGTGCATCTGCACAAGCGTTGAGCTCAGCAGAGCGTGTCTCTTGACACTTGATGTGCGTTGGCTGTGTCTGCCTGCTCCAGTGAAGAGAGAAACGGGAAATCATCTTGGTAGAGGCAACAAAGCAAAAGCGAGGCAGGATTGACATCTGCTCAACAGAGACGGATTCCCTGCGCTGACACAGTTCACAGTTACACGAGAAGCAATCTGAGCGGTCCGTCGACCGGAGACGTGTTTCCCAAGAGGTCGTTTAGCGAGTGAACAGCAGTGTGCGCGACTTTCAGGAGTGTGCCTGGAAAGTGCCAGAATCACCAGGAGCATCTGTGCAAAAGCTGCTGCCTCTGTGACCGCATTGAGGCACGTTCGCGTGTCTGCGAGTATATAGACGGCTCTTTCGCGTTCACTCCGAGGGAAACGGTCCGCTATTGCTTCTGTGCGCACAGACGCGATTCCCTTGTCTCTTGCGAACACAGGGAACTCTGTGCATCCAAATCTACAGGCTAAGGACGCGTCTGCATATGTTTTGGTGAACAATCGAGTGTGCGTGTTCTGACAGCTGCCTCTATGCAGACGTCTCCACAGAGCCACTTCTGAATGCCCCGCAGCCCAGGACTGAATGGATACACTAACAAGTGCACCGGTGTGAGCAACCACATATGCAGAAGGACGTCTTTCATCTCACAGAAGCGCGAACGTCTTGGCGTTCAAGCACATGGCAGAAACAAGGTGTGAACAGATGAGCTGCTGCTATTTTCTCCGTTCGGCATGCTTCGTTGTAGCTCTCTTGCCGGTCGCCGGCTTAGCGGCTTGCTTTGCGCGACTAGCTCTGGGGAGAGAAGGAGATAGCGCCGGAAACCTCGCCTTTTGCCTTCTTCGGCGCTGGAACCTGGTTGCTGCGCCTTCTCTTTGTCCATGTGCACACACACGATTCCTCAGCGAAAACCATGCAGAAACCTTTCCACGAGCACCCAGGGATGTGCACCCAGCACCACGTGCACGCACACGCAGCTAGAGAAAAGCACCTACCTTTTCACACACTGATGCCTAAGCAAACGCGTGGCCACACACACGCACACATCCGCAAGCGCGCCTACTCCCATCTATTGAGGGAAAGACGGACGAGCAACGTCCTGACAGGCTTGAGGGGAAAAACGTCCGTTGACGGTTGGCGTACTGCACGCCCGCCTACGGGGCTGCAGGGGAATCCACATTTGGAAGGTACCTGAAGATGTGTGCCTGTTCTTGGAGCTCCGCTAGTAGGGTAGCAAAGACACTCGTAGGCAGTACTGAATGCTGCTCCGTGCTACTTCTCCTCCGCTGGCAAATGCTTCAGTGTCGCCCGAGGAAAGACGTTTAACAATCGATCTCCAAGAGGAACGAAACACATGATGCCATAAGGCGAAAGAATAGCAGGGCATCTCTTCACAGGCTTGTCCCTGATCTATAGCTGAGGGCAAACACTTGTGTGCTTGTGGGAGAGCCTGTGTCTTTCCTGGAAGCGTTTGGGAGTTTTGCTCAGACGCGTGTTTCCTCAAGTTCAAGAATCAAGATCTAGGATACCTGCAGACAGGTGCCTGTTTGTGTGGAGACAGTCTGTTTGAAACTGTGTTCCTCAGCGCCCGCTCTTTCTCCCCGTCGCTCCACACGCCTGGGAGTCCCTTTCTTTCTCTCCACAAGCACGTGTGTTGACTTCGTCGCACATGTGCATCTGCACAAGCGTTGAGCTCAGCAGAGCGTGTCTCTTGACACTTGATGTGCGTTGGCTGTGTCTGCCTGCTCCAGTGAAGAGAGAAACGGGAAATCATCTTGGTAGAGGCAACAAAGCAAAAGCGAGGCAGGATTGACATCTGCTCAACAGAGACGGATTCCCTGCGCTGACACAGTTCACAGTTACACGAGAAGCAATCTGAGCGGTCCGTCGACCGGAGACGTGTTTCCCAAGAGGTCGTTTAGCGAGTGAACAGCAGTGTGCGCGACTTTCAGGAGTGTGCCTGGAAAGTGCCAGAATCACCAGGAGCATCTGTGCAAAAGCTGCTGCCTCTGTGACCGCATTGAGGCACGTTCGCGTGTCTGCGAGTATATAGACGGCTCTTTCGCGTTCACTCCGAGGGAAACGGTCCGCTATTGCTTCTGTGCGCACAGACGCGATTCCCTTGTCTCTTGCGAACACAGGGAACTCTGTGCATCCAAATCTACAGGCTAAGGACGCGTCTGCATATGTTTTGGTGAACAATCGAGTGTGCGTGTTCTGACAGCTGCCTCTATGCAGACGTCTCCACAGAGCCACTTCTGAATGCCCCGCAGCCCAGGACTGAATGGATACACTAACAAGTGCACCGGTGTGAGCAACCACATATGCAGAAGGACGTCTTTCATCTCACAGAAGCGCGAACGTCTTGGCGTTCAAGCACATGGCAGAAACAAGGTGTGAACAGATGAGCTGCTGCTATTTTCTCCGTTCGGCATGCTTCGTTGTAGCTCTCTTGCCGGTCGCCGGCTTAGCGGCTTGCTTTGCGCGACTAGCTCTGGGGAGAGAAGGAGATAGCGCCGGAAACCTCGCCTTTTGCCTTCTTCGGCGCTGGAACCTGGTTGCTGCGCCTTCTCTTTGTCCATGTGCACACACACGATTCCTCAGCGAAAACCATGCAGAAACCTTTCCACGAGCACCCAGGGATGTGCACCCAGCACCACGTGCACGCACACGCAGCTAGAGAAAAGCACCTACCTTTTCACACACTGATGCCTAAGCAAACGCGTGGCCACACACACGCACACATCCGCAAGCGCGCCTACTCCCATCTATTGAGGGAAAGACGGACGAGCTCTTTGGTTGCTCTTCACAGGCTTGTCCCTGATCTATAGCTGAGGGCAAACACTTGTGTGCTTGTGGGAGAGCCTGTGTCTTTCCTGGAAGCGTTTGGGAGTTTTGCTCAGACGCGTGTTTCCTCAAGTTCAAGAATCAAGATCTAGGATACCTGCAGACAGGTGCCTGTTTGTGTGGAGACAGTCTGTTTGAAACTGTGTTCCTCAGCGCCCGCTCTTTCTCCCCGTCGCTCCACACGCCTGGGAGTCCCTTTCTTTCTCTCCACAAGCACGTGTGTTGACTTCGTCGCACATGTGCATCTGCACAAGCGTTGAGCTCAGCAGAGCGTGTCTCTTGACACTTGATGTGCGTTGGCTGTGTCTGCCTGCTCCAGTGAAGAGAGAAACGGGAAATCATCTTGGTAGAGGCAACAAAGCAAAAGCGAGGCAGGATTGACATCTGCTCAACAGAGACGGATTCCCTGCGCTGACACAGTTCACAGTTACACGAGAAGCAATCTGAGCGGTCCGTCGACCGGAGACGTGTTTCCCAAGAGGTCGTTTAGCGAGTGAACAGCAGTGTGCGCGACTTTCAGGAGTGTGCCTGGAAAGTGCCAGAATCACCAGGAGCATCTGTGCAAAAGCTGCTGCCTCTGTGACCGCATTGAGGCACGTTCGCGTGTCTGCGAGTATATAGACGGCTCTTTCGCGTTCACTCCGAGGGAAACGGTCCGCTATTGCTTCTGTGCGCACAGACGCGATTCCCTTGTCTCTTGCGAACACAGGGAACTCTGTGCATCCAAATCTACAGGCTAAGGACGCGTCTGCATATGTTTTGGTGAACAATCGAGTGTGCGTGTTCTGACAGCTGCCTCTATGCAGACGTCTCCACAGAGCCATTTCTGAATGCCCCGCAGCCCAGGACTGAATGGATACACTAACAAGTGCACCGGTGTGAGCAACCACATATGCAGAAGGACGTCTTTCATCTCACAGAAGCGCGAACGTCTTGGCGTTCAAGCACATGGCAGAAACAAGGTGTGAACAGATGAGCTGCTGCTATTTTCTCCGTTCGGCATGCTTCGTTGTAGCTCTCTTGCCGGTCGCCGGCTTAGCGGCTTGCTTTGCGCGACTAGCTCTGGGGAGAGAAGGAGATAGCGCCGGAAACCTCGCCTTTTGCCTTCTTCGGCGCTGGAACCTGGTTGCTGCGCCTTCTCTTTGTCCATGTGCACACACACGATTCCTCAGCGAAAACCATGCAGAAACCTTTCCACGAGCACCCAGGGATGTGCACCCAGCACCACGTGCACGCACACGCAGCTAGAGAAAAGCACCTACCTTTTCACACACTGATGCCTAAGCAAACGCGTGGCCACACACACGCACACATCCGCAAGCGCGCCTACTCCCATCTATTGAGAGAAAGACGGACGAGCTCTTTGGTTGCTCTTCACAGGCTTGTCCCTGATCTATAGCTGAGGGCAAACACTTGTGTGCTTGTGGGAGAGCCTGTGTCTTTCCTGGAAGCGTTTGGGAGTTTTGCTCAGACGCGTGTTTCCTCAAGTTCAAGAATCAAGATCTAGGATACCTGCAGACAGGTGCCTGTTTGTGTGGAGACAGTCTGTTTGAAACTGTGTTCCTCAGCGCCCGCTCTTTCTCCCCGTCGCTCCACACGCCTGGGAGTCCCTTTCTTTCTCTCCACAAGCACGTGTGTTGACTTCGTCGCACATGTGCATCTGCACAAGCGTTGAGCTCAGCAGAGTGTGTCTCTTGACACTTGATGTGCGTTGGCTGTGTCTGCCTGCTCCAGTGAAGAGAGAAACGGGAAATCATCTTGGTAGAGGCAACAAAGCAAAAGCGAGGCAGGATCGACATCTGCTCAACAGAGACGGATTCCCTGCGCTGACACAGTTCACAGTTACACGAGAAGCAATCTGAGCGGTCCGTCGACCGGAGACGTGTTTCCCAAGAGGTCGTTTAGCGAGTGAACAGCAGTGTGCGCGACTTTCAGGAGTGTGCCTGGAAAGTGCCAGAATCACCAGGAGCATCTGTGCAAAAGCTGCTGCCTCTGTGACCGCATTGAGGCACGTTCGCGTGTCTGCGAGTATATAGACGGCTCTTTCGCGTTCACTCCGAGGGAAACGGTCCGCTATTGCTTCTGTGCGCACAGACGCGATTCCCTTGTCTCTTGCGAACACAGGGAACTCTGTGCATCCAAATCTACAGGCTAAGGACGCGTCTGCATATGTTTTGGTGAACAATCGAGTGTGCGTGTTCTGACAGCTGCCTCTATGCAGACGTCTCCACAGAGCCACTTCTGAATGCCCCGCAGCCCAGGACTGAATGGATACACTAACAAGTGCACCGGTGTGAGCAACCACATATGCAGAAGGACGTCTTTCATCTCACAGAAGCGCGAACGTCTTGGCGTTCAAGCACATGGCAGAAACAAGGTGTGAACAGATGAGCTGCTGCTATTTTCTCCGTTCGGCATGCTTCGTTGTAGCTCTCTTGCCGGTCGCCGGCTTAGCGGCTTGCTTTGCGCGACTAGCTCTGGGGAGAGAAGGAGATAGCGCCGGAAACCTCGCCTTTTGCCTTCTTCGGCGCTGGAACCTGGTTGCTGCGCCTTCTCTTTGTCCATGTGCACACACACGATTCCTCAGCGAAAACCATGCAGAAACCTTTCCACGAGCACCCAGGGATGTGCACCCAGCACCACGTGCACGCACACGCAGCTAGAGAAAAGCACCTACCTTTTCACACACTGATGCCTAAGCAAACGCGTGGCCACACACACGCACACATCCGCAAGCGCGCCTACTCCCATCTATTGAGGGAAAGACGGACGAGCTCTTTGGTTGCTCTTCACAGGCTTGTCCCTGATCTATAGCTGAGGGCAAACACTTGTGTGCTTGTGGGAGAGCCTGTGTCTTTCCTGGAAGCGTTTGGGAGTTTTGCTCAGACGCGTGTTTCCTCAAGTTCAAGAATCAAGATCTAGGATACCTGCAGACAGGTGCCTGTTTGTGTGGAGACAGTCTGTTTGAAACTGTGTTCCTCAGCGCCCGCTCTTTCTCCCCGTCGCTCCACACGCCTGGGAGTCCCTTTCTTTCTCTCCACAAGCACGTGTGTTGACTTCGTCGCACATGTGCATCTGCACAAGCGTTGAGCTCAGCAGAGCGTGTCTCTTGACACTTGATGTGCGTTGGCTGTGTCTGCCTGCTCCAGTGAAGAGAGAAACGGGAAATCATCTTGGTAGAGGCAACAAAGCAAAAGCGAGGCAGGATTGACATCTGCTCAACAGAGACGGATTCCCTGCGCTGACACAGTTCACAGTTACACGAGAAGCAATCTGAGCGGTCTGTCGACCGGAGACGTGTTTCCCAAGAGGTCGTTTAGCGAGTGAACAGCAGTGTGCGCGACTTTCAGGAGTGTGCCTGGAAAGTGCCAGAATCACCAGGAGCATCTGTGCAAAAGCTGCTGCCTCTGTGACCGCATTGAGGCACGTTCGCGTGTCTGCGAGTATATAGACGACTCTTTCGCGTTCACTCCGAGGGAAACGGTCCGCTATTGCTTCTGTGCGCACAGACGCGATTCCCTTGTCTCTTGCGAACACAGGGAACTCTGTGCATCCAAATCTACAGGCTAAGGACGCGTCTGCATATGTTTTGGTGAACAATCGAGTGTGCGTGTTCTGACAGCTGCCTCTATGCAGACGTCTCCACAGAGCCACTTCTGAATGCCCCGCAGCCCAGGACTGAATGGATACACTAACAAGTGCACCGGTGTGAGCAACCACATATGCAGAAGGACGTCTTTCATCTCACAGAAGCGCGAACGTCTTGGCGTTCAAGCACATGGCAGAAACAAGGTGTGAACAGATGAGCTGCTGCTATTTTCTCCGTTCGGCATGCTTCGTTGTAGCTCTCTTGTCGGTCGCCGGCTTAGCGGCTTGCTTTGCGCGACTAGCTCTGGGGAGAGAAGGAGATAGCGCCGGAAACCTCGCCTTTTGCCTTCTTCGGCGCTGGAACCTGGTTGCTGCGCCTTCTCTTTGTCCATGTGCACACACACGATTCCTCAGCGAAAACCATGCAGAAACCTTTCCACGAGCACCCAGGGATGTGCACCCAGCACCACGTGCACGCACACGCAGCTAGAGAAAAGCACCTACCTTTTCACACACTGATGCCTAAGCAAACGCGTGGCCACACACACGCACACATCCGCAAGCGCGCCTACTCCCATCTATTGAGGGAAAGACGGACGAGCAACGTCCTGACAGGCTTGAGGGGAAAAACGTCCGTTGACGGTTGGCGTACTGCACGCCCGCCTACGGGGCTGCAGGGGAATCCACATTTGGAAGGTACCTGAAGATGTGTGCCTGTTCTTGGAGCTCCGCTAGTAGGGTAGCAAAGACACTCGTAGGCAGTACTGAATGCTGCTCCGTGCTACTTCTCCTCCGCTGGCAAATGCTTCACAGTCGCCCGAGGAAAGACGTTTAACAATCGATCTCCAAGAGGAACGAAACACATGATGCCATAAGGCGAAAGAATAGCAGGGCATCTCTTCACAGGCTTGTCCCTGATCTATAGCTGAGGGCAAACACTTGTGTGCTTGTGGGAGAGCCTGTGTCTTTCCTGGAAGCGTTTGGGAGTTTTGCTCAGACGCGTGTTTCCTCAAGTTCAAGAATCAAGATCTAGGATACCTGCAGACAGGTGCCTGTTTGTGTGGAGACAGTCTGTTTGAAACTGTGTTCCTCAGCGCCCGCTCTTTCTCCCCGTCGCTCCACACGCCTGGGAGTCCCTTTCTTTCTCTCCACAAGCACGTGTGTTGACTTCGTCGCACATGTGCATCTGCACAAGCGTTGAGCTCAGCAGAGCGTGTCTCTTGACACTTGATGTGCGTTGGCTGTGTCTGCCTGCTCCAGTGAAGAGAGAAACGGGAAATCATCTTGGTAGAGGCAACAAAGCAAAAGCGAGGCAGGATTGACATCTGCTCAACAGAGACGGATTCCCTGCGCTGACACAGTTCACAGTTACACGAGAAGCAATCTGAGCGGTCCGTCGACCGGAGACGTGTTTCCCAAGAGGTCGTTTAGCGAGTGAACAGCAGTGTGCGCGACTTTCAGGAGTGTGCCTGGAAAGTGCCAGAATCACCAGGAGCATCTGTGCAAAAGCTGCTGCCTCTGTGACCGCATTGAGGCACGTTCGCGTGTCTGCGAGTATATAGACGGCTCTTTCGCGTTCACTCCGAGGGAAACGGTCCGCTATTGCTTCTGTGCGCACAGACGCGATTCCCTTGTCTCTTGCGAACACAGGGAACTCTGTGCATCCAAATCTACAGGCTAAGGACGCGTCTGCATATGTTTTGGTGAACAATCGAGTGTGCGTGTTCTGACAGCTGCCTCTATGCAGACGTCTCCACAGAGCCACTTCTGAATGCCCCGCAGCCCAGGACTGAATGGATACACTAACAAGTGCACCGGTGTGAGCAACCACATATGCAGAAGGACGTCTTTCATCTCACAGAAGCGCGAACGTCTTGGCGTTCAAGCACATGGCAGAAACAAGGTGTGAACAGATGAGCTGCTGCTATTTTCTCCGTTCGGCATGCTTCGTTGTAGCTCTCTTGCCGGTCGCCGGCTTAGCGGCTTGCTTTGCGCGACTAGCTCTGGGGAGAGAAGGAGATAGCGCCGGAAACCTCGCCTTTTGCCTTCTTCGGCGCTGGAACCTGGTTGCTGCGCCTTCTCTTTGTCCATGTGCACACACACGATTCCTCAGCGAAAACCATGCAGAAACCTTTCCACGAGCACCCAGGGATGTGCACCCAGCACCACGTGCACGCACACGCAGCTAGAGAAAAGCACCTACCTTTTCACACACTGAAGCCTAAGCAAACGCGTGGCCACACACACGCACACATCCGCAAGCGCGCCTACTCCCATCTATTGAGGGAAAGACGGACGAGCAACGTCCTGACAGGCTTGAGGGGAAAAACGTCCGTTGACGGTTGGCGTACTGCACGCCCGCCTACGGGGCTGCAGGGGAATCCACATTTGGAAGGTACCTGAAGATGTGTGCCTGTTCTTGGAGCTCCGCTAGTAGGGTAGCAAAGACACTCGTAGGCAGTACTGAATGCTGCTCCGTGCTACTTCTCCTCCGCTGGCAAATGCTTCACAGTCGCCCGAGGAAAGACGTTTAACAATCGATCTCCAAGAGGAACGAAACACATGATGCCATAAGGCGAAAGAATAGCAGGGCATCTCTTCACAGGCTTGTCCCTGATCTATAGCTGAGGGCAAACACTTGTGTGCTTGTGGGAGAGCCTGTGTCTTTCCTGGAAGCGTTTGGGAGTTTTGCTCAGACGCGTGTTTCCTCAAGTTCAAGAATCAAGATCTAGGATACCTGCAGACAGGTGCCTGTTTGTGTGGAGACAGTCTGTTTGAAACTGTGTTCCTCAGCGCCCGCTCTTTCTCCCCGTCGCTCCACACGCCTGGGAGTCCCTTTCTTTCTCTCCACAAGCACGTGTGTTGGCTTCGTCGCACATGTGCATCTGCACAAGCGTTGAGCTCAGCAGAGCGTGTCTCTTGACACTTGATGTGCGTTGGCTGTGTCTGCCTGCTCCAGTGAAGAGAGAAACGGGAAATCATCTTGGTAGAGGCAACAAAGCAAAAGCGAGGCAGGATTGACATCTGCTCAACAGAGACGGATTCCCTGCGCTGACACAGTTCACAGTTACACGAGAAGCAATCTGAGCGGTCCGTCGACCGGAGACGTGTTTCCCAAGAGGTCGTTTAGCGAGTGAACAGCAGTGTGCGCGACTTTCAGGAGTGTGCCTGGAAAGTGCCAGAATCACCAGGAGCATCTGTGCAAAAGCTGCTGCCTCTGTGACCGCATTGAGGCACGTTCGCGTGTCTGCGAGTATATAGACGGCTCTTTCGCGTTCACTCCGAGGGAAACGGTCCGCTATTGCTTCTGTGCGCACAGACGCGATTCCCTTGTCTCTTGCGAACACAGGGAACTCTGTGCATCCAAATCTACAGGCTAAGGACGCGTCTGCATATGTTTTGGTGAACAATCGAGTGTGCGTGTTCTGACAGCTGCCTCTATGCAGACGTCTCCACAGAGCCACTTCTGAATGCCCCGCAGCCCAGGACTGAATGGATACACTAACAAGTGCACCGGTGTGAGCAACCACATATGCAGAAGGACGTCTTTCATCTCACAGAAGCGCGAACGTCTTGGCGTTCAAGCACATGGCAGAAACAAGGTGTGAACAGATGAGCTGCTGCTATTTTCTCCGTTCGGCATGCTTCGTTGTAGCTCTCTTGCCGGTCGCCGGCTTAGCGGCTTGCTTTGCGCGACTAGCTCTGGGGAGAGAAGGAGATAGCGCCGGAAACCTCGCCTTTTGCCTTCTTCGGCGCTGGAACCTGGTTGCTGCGCCTTCTCTTTGTCCATGTGCACACACACGATTCCTCAGCGAAAACCATGCAGAAACCTTTCCACGAGCACCCAGGGATGTGCACCCAGCACCACGTGCACGCACACGCAGCTAGAGAAAAGCACCTACCTTTTCACACACTGATGCCTAAGCAAACGCGTGGCCACACACACGCACACATCCGCAAGCGCGCCTACTCCCATCTATTGAGGGAAAGACGGACGAGCTCTTTGGTTGCTCTTCACAGGCTTGTCCCTGATCTATAGCTGAGGGCAAACACTTGTGTGCTTGTGGGAGAGCCTGTGTCTTTCCTGGAAGCGTTTGGGAGTTTTGCTCAGACGCGTGTTTCCTCAAGTTCAAGAATCAAGATCTAGGATACCTGCAGACAGGTGCCTGTTTGTGTGGAGACAGTCTGTTTGAAACTGTGTTCCTCAGCGCCCGCTCTTTCTCCCCGTCGCTCCACACGCCTGGGAGTCCCTTTCTTTCTCTCCACAAGCACGTGTGTTGACTTCGTCGCACATGTGCATCTGCACAAGCGTTGAGCTC
Source organism: Patagioenas fasciata (assembly GCF_037038585.1). Taxonomy (NCBI): domain Eukaryota; kingdom Metazoa; phylum Chordata; class Aves; order Columbiformes; family Columbidae; genus Patagioenas; species Patagioenas fasciata. The sequence goes on from NW_027288744.1 coordinate 362,131, forward strand.
AGCAGAGCGTGTCTCTTGACACTTGATGTGCGTTGGCTGTGTCTGCCTGCTCCAGTGAAGAGAGAAACGGGAAATCATCTTGGTAGAGGCAACAAAGCAAAAGCGAGGCAGGATTGACATCTGCTCAACAGAGACGGATTCCCTGCGCTGACACAGTTCACAGTTACACGAGAAGCAATCTGAGCGGTCCGTCGACCGGAGACGTGTTTCCCAAGAGGTCGTTTAGCGAGTGAACAGCAGTGTGCGCGACTTTCAGGAGTGTGCCTGGAAAGTGCCAGAATCACCAGGAGCATCTGTGCAAAAGCTGCTGCCTCTGTGACCGCATTGAGGCACGTTCGCGTGTCTGCGAGTATATAGACGGCTCTTTCGCGTTCACTCCGAGGGAAACGGTCCGCTATTGCTTCTGTGCGCACAGACGCGATTCCCTTGTCTCTTGCGAACACAGGGAACTCTGTGCATCCAAATCTACAGGCTAAGGACGCGTCTGCATATGTTTTGGTGAACAATCGAGTGTGCGTGTTCTGACAGCTGCCTCTATGCAGACGTCTCCACAGAGCCACTTCTGAATGCCCCGCAGCCCAGGACTGAATGGATACACTAACAAGTGCACCGGTGTGAGCAACCACATATGCAGAAGGACGTCTTTCATCTCACAGAAGCGCGAACGTCTTGGCGTTCAAGCACATGGCAGAAACAAGGTGTGAACAGATGAGCTGCTGCTATTTTCTCCGTTCGGCATGCTTCGTTGTAGCTCTCTTGCCGGTCGCCGGCTTAGCGGCTTGCTTTGCGCGACTAGCTCTGGGGAGAGAAGGAGATAGCGCCGGAAACCTCGCCTTTTGCCTTCTTCGGCGCTGGAACCTGGTTGCTGCGCCTTCTCTTTGTCCATGTGCACACACACGATTCCTCAGCGAAAACCATGCAGAAACCTTTCCACGAGCACCCAGGGATGTGCACCCAGCACCACGTGCACGCACACGCAGCTAGAGAAAAGCACCTACCTTTTCACACACTGATGCCTAAGCAAACGCGTGGCCACACACACGCACACATCCGCAAGCGCGCCTACTCCCATCTATTGAGGGAAAGACGGACGAGCTCTTTGGTTGCTCTTCACAGGCTTGTCCCTGATCTATAGCTGAGGGCAAACACTTGTGTGCTTGTGGGAGAGCCTGTGTCTTTCCTGGAAGCGTTTGGGAGTTTTGCTCAGACGCGTGTTTCCTCAAGTTCAAGAATCAAGATCTAGGATACCTGCAGACAGGTGCCTGTTTGTGTGGAGACAGTCTGTTTGAAACTGTGTTCCTCAGCGCCCGCTCTTTCTCCCCGTCGCTCCACACGCCTGGGAGTCCCTTTCTTTCTCTCCACAAGCACGTGTGTTGACTTCGTCGCACATGTGCATCTGCACAAGCGTTGAGCTCAGCAGAGCGTGTCTCTTGACACTTGATGTGCGTTGGCTGTGTCTGCCTGCTCCAGTGAAGAGAGAAACGGGAAATCATCTTGGTAGAGGCAACAAAGCAAAAGCGAGGCAGGATTGACATCTGCTCAACAGAGACGGATTCCCTGCGCTGACACAGTTCACAGTTACACGAGAAGCAATCTGAGCGGTCCGTCGACCGGAGACGTGTTTCCCAAGAGGTCGTTTAGCGAGTGAACAGCAGTGTGCGCGACTTTCAGGAGTGTGCCTGGAAAGTGCCAGAATCACGAGGAGCATCTGTGCAAAAGCTGCTGCCTCTGTGACCGCATTGAGGCACGTTCGCGTGTCTGCGAGTATATAGACGGCTCTTTCGCGTTCACTCCGAGGGAAACGGTCCGCTATTGCTTCTGTGCGCACAGACGCGATTCCCTTGTCTCTTGCGAACACAGGGAACTCTGTGCATCCAAATCTACAGGCTAAGGACGCGTCTGCATATGTTTTGGTGAACAATCGAGTGTGCGTGTTCTGACAGCTGCCTCTATGCAGACGTCTCCACAGAGCCACTTCTGAATGCCCCGCAGCCCAGGACTGAATGGATACACTAACAAGTGCACCGGTGTGAGCAACCACATATGCAGAAGGACGTCTTTCATCTCACAGAAGCGCGAACGTCTTGGCGTTCAAGCACGTGGCAGAAACAAGGTGTGAACAGATGAGCTGCTGCTATTTTCTCCGTTCGGCATGCTTCGTTGTAGCTCTCTTGCCGGTCGCCGGCTTAGCGGCTTGCTTTGCGCGACTAGCTCTGGGGAGAGAAGGAGATAGCGCCGGAAACCTCGCCTTTTGCCTTCTTCGGCGCTGGAACCTGGTTGCTGCGCCTTCTCTTTGTCCATGTGCACACACACGATTCCTCAGCGAAAACCATGCAGAAACCTTTCCACGAGCACCCAGGGATGTGCACCCAGCACCACGTGCACGCACACGCAGCTAGAGAAAAGCACCTACCTTTTCACACACTGATGCCTAAGCAAACGCGTGGCCACACACACGCACACATCCGCAAGCGCGCCTACTCCCATCTATTGAGGGAAAGACGGACGAGCTCTTTGGTTGCTCTTCACAGGCTTGTCCCTGATCTATAGCTGAGGGCAAACACTTGTGTGCTTGTGGGAGAGCCTGTGTCTTTCCTGGAAGCGTTTGGGAGTTTTGCTCAGACGCGTGTTTCCTCAAGTTCAAGAATCAAGATCTAGGATACCTGCAGACAGGTGCCTGTTTGTGTGGAGACAGTCTGTTTGAAACTGTGTTCCTCAGCGCCCGCTCTTTCTCCCCGTCGCTCCACACGCCTGGGAGTCCCTTTCTTTCTCTCCACAAGCACGTGTGTTGACTTCGTCGCACATGTGCATCTGCACAAGCGTTGAGCTCAGCAGAGCGTGTCTCTTGACACTTGATGTGCGTTGGCTGTGTCTGCCTGCTCCAGTGAAGAGAGAAACGGGAAATCATCTTGGTAGAGGCAACAAAGCAAAAGCGAGGCAGGATTGACATCTGCTCAACAGAGACGGATTCCCTGCGCTGACACAGTTCACAGTTACACGAGAAGCAATCTGAGCGGTCCGTCGACCGGAGACGTGTTTCCCAAGAGGTCGTTTAGCGAGTGAACAGCAGTGTGCGCGACTTTCAGGAGTGTGCCTGGAAAGTGCCAGAATCACCAGGAGCATCTGTGCAAAAGCTGCTGCCTCTGTGACCGCATTGAGGCACGTTCGCGTGTCTGCGAGTATATAGACGGCTCTTTCGCGTTCACTCCGAGGGAAACGGTCCGCTATTGCTTCTGTGCGCACAGACGCGATTCCCTTGTCTCTTGCGAACACAGGGAACTCTGTGCATCCAAATCTACAGGCTAAGGACGCGTCTGCATATGTTTTGGTGAACAATCGAGTGTGCGTGTTCTGACAGCTGCCTCTATGCAGACGTCTCCACAGAGCCACTTCTGAATGCCCCGCAGCCCAGGACTGAATGGATACACTAACAAGTGCACCGGTGTGAGCAACCACATATGCAGAAGGACGTCTTTCATCTCACAGAAGCGCGAACGTCTTGGCGTTCAAGCACGTGGCAGAAACAAGGTGTGAACAGATGAGCTGCTGCTATTTTCTCCGTTCGGCATGCTTCGTTGTAGCTCTCTTGCCGGTCGCCGGCTTAGCGGCTTGCTTTGCGCGACTAGCTCTGGGGAGAGAAGGAGATAGCGCCGGAAACCTCGCCTTTTGCCTTCTTCGGCGCTGGAACCTGGTTGCTGCGCCTTCTCTTTGTCCATGTGCACACACACGATTCCTCAGCGAAAACCATGCAGAAACCTTTCCACGAGCACCCAGGGATGTGCACCCAGCACCACGTGCACGCACACGCAGCTAGAGAAAAGCACCTACCTTTTCACACACTGATGCCTAAGCAAACGCGTGGCCACACACACGCACACATCCGCAAGCGCGCCTACTCCCATCTATTGAGGGAAAGACGGACGAGCTCTTTGGTTGCTCTTCACAGGCTTGTCCCTGATCTATAGCTGAGGGCAAACACTTGTGTGCTTGTGGGAGAGCCTGTGTCTTTCCTGGAAGCGTTTGGGAGTTTTGCTCAGACGCGTGTTTCCTCAAGTTCAAGAATCAAGATCTAGGATACCTGCAGACAGGTGCCTGTTTGTGTGGAGACAGTCTGTTTGAAACTGTGTTCCTCAGCGCCCGCTCTTTCTCCCCGTCGCTCCACACGCCTGGGAGTCCCTTTCTTTCTCTCCACAAGCACGTGTGTTGACTTCGTCGCACATGTGCATCTGCACAAGCGTTGAGCTCAGCAGAGCGTGTCTCTTGACACTTGATGTGCGTTGGCTGTGTCTGCCTGCTCCAGTGAAGAGAGAAACGGGAAATCATCTTGGTAGAGGCAACAAAGCAAAAGCGAGGCAGGATTGACATCTGCTCAACAGAGACGGATTCCCTGCGCTGACACAGTTCACAGTTACACGAGAAGCAATCTGAGCGGTCGGTCGACCGGAGACGTGTTTCCCAAGAGGTCGTTTAGCGAGTGAACAGCAGTGTGCGCGACTTTCAGGAGTGTGCCTGGAAAGTGCCAGAATCACCAGGAGCATCTGTGCAAAAGCTGCTGCCTCTGTGACCGCATTGAGGCACGTTCGCGTGTCTGCGAGTATATAGACGGCTCTTTCGCGTTCACTCCGAGGGAAACGGTCCGCTATTGCTTCTGTGCGCACAGACGCGATTCCCTTGTCTCTTGCGAACACAGGGAACTCTGTGCATCCAAATCTACAGGCTAAGGACGCGTCTGCATATGTTTTGGTGAACAATCGAGTGTGCGTGTTCTGACAGCTGCCTCTATGCAGACGTCTCCACAGAGCCACTTCTGAATGCCCCGCAGCCCAGGACTGAATGGATACACTAACAAGTGCACCGGTGTGAGCAACCACATATGCAGAAGGACGTCTTTCATCTCACAGAAGCGCGAACGTCTTGGCGTTCAAGCACATGGCAGAAACAAGGTGTGAACAGATGAGCTGCTGCTATTTTCTCCGTTCGGCATGCTTCGTTGTAGCTCTCTTGCCGGTCGCCGGCTTAGCGGCTTGCTTTGCGCGACTAGCTCTGGGGAGAGAAGGAGATAGCGCCGGAAACCTCGCCTTTTGCCTTCTTCGGCGCTGGAACCTGGTTGCTGCGCCTTCTCTTTGTCCATGTGCACACACACGATTCCTCAGCGAAAACCATGCAGAAACCTTTCCACGAGCACCCAGGGATGTGCACCCAGCACCACGTGCACGCACACGCAGCTAGAGAAAAGCACCTACCTTTTCACACACTGATGCCTAAGCAAACGCGTGGCCACACACACGCACACATCCGCAAGCGCGCCTACTCCCATCTATTGAGGGAAAGACGGACGAGCTCTTTGGTTGCTCTTCACAGGCTTGTCCCTGATCTATAGCTGAGGGCAAACACTTGTGTGCTTGTGGGAGAGCCTGTGTCTTTCCTGGAAGCGTTTGGGAGTTTTGCTCAGACGCGTGTTTCCTCAAGTTCAAGAATCAAGATCTAGGATACCTGCAGACAGGTGCCTGTTTGTGTGGAGACAGTCTGTTTGAAACTGTGTTCCTCAGCGCCCGCTCTTTCTCCCCGTCGCTCCACACGCCTGGGAGTCCCTTTCTTTCTCTCCACAAGCACGTGTGTTGACTTCGTCGCACATGTGCATCTGCACAAGCGTTGAGCTCAGCAGAGCGTGTCTCTTGACACTTGATGTGCGTTGGCTGTGTCTGCCTGCTCCAGTGAAGAGAGAAACGGGAAATCATCTTGGTAGAGGCAACAAAGCAAAAGCGAGGCAGGATTGACATCTGCTCAACAGAGACGGATTCCCTGCGCTGACACAGTTCACAGTTACACGAGAAGCAATCTGAGCGGTCCGTCGACCGGAGACGTGTTTCCCAAGAGGTCGTTTAGCGAGTGAACAGCAGTGTGCGCGACTTTCAGGAGTGTGCCTGGAAAGTGCCAGAATCACCAGGAGCATCTGTGCAAAAGCTGCTGCCTCTGTGACCGCATTGAGGCACGTTCGCGTGTCTGCGAGTATATAGACGGCTCTTTCGCGTTCACTCCGAGGGAAACGGTCCGCTATTGCTTCTGTGCGCACAGACGCGATTCCCTTGTCTCTTGCGAACACAGGGAACTCTGTGCATCCAAATCTACAGGCTAAGGACGCGTCTGCATATGTTTTGGTGAACAATCGAGTGTGCGTGTTCTGACAGCTGCCTCTATGCAGACGTCTCCACAGAGCCACTTCTGAATGCCCCGCAGCCCAGGACTGACTGGATACACTAACAAGTGCACCGGTGTGAGCAACCACATATGCAGAAGGACGTCTTTCATCTCACAGAAGCGCGAACGTCTTGGCGTTCAAGCACATGGCAGAAACAAGGTGTGAACAGATGAGCTGCTGCTATTTTCTCCTTTCGGCATGCTTCGTTGTAGCTCTCTTGCCGGTCGCCGGCTTAGCGGCTTGCTTTGCGCGACTAGCTCTGGGGAGAGAAGGAGATAGCGCCGGAAACCTCGCCTTTTGCCTTCTTCGGCGCTGGAACCTGGTTGCTGCGCCTTCTCTTTGTCCATGTGCACACACACGATTCCTCAGCGAAAACCATGCAGAAACCTTTCCACGAGCACCCAGGGATGTGCACCCAGCACCACGTGCACGCACACGCAGCTAGAGAAAAGCACCTACCTTTTCACACACTGATGCCTAAGCAAACGCGTGGCCACACACACGCACACATCCGCAAGCGCGCCTACTCCCATCTATTGAGGGAAAGACGGACGAGCTCTTTGGTTGCTCTTCACAGGCTTGTCCCTGATCTATAGCTGAGGGCAAACACTTGTGTGCTTGTGGGAGAGCCTGTGTCTTTCCTGGAAGCGTTTGGGAGTTTTGCTCAGACGCGTGTTTCCTCAAGTTCAAGAATCAAGATCTAGGATACCTGCAGACAGGTGCCTGTTTGTGTGGAGACAGTCTGTTTGAAACTGTGTTCCTCAGCGCCCGCTCTTTCTCCCCGTCGCTCCACACGCCTGGGAGTCCCTTTCTTTCTCTCCACAAGCACGTGTGTTGACTTCGTCGCACATGTGCATCTGCACAAGCGTTGAGCTCAGCAGAGCGTGTCTCTTGACACTTGATGTGCGTTGGCTGTGTCTGCCTGCTCCAGTGAAGAGAGAAACGGGAAATCATCTTGGTAGAGGCAACAAAGCAAAAGCGAGGCAGGATTGACATCTGCTCAACAGAGACGGATTCCCTGCGCTGACACAGTTCACAGTTACACGAGAAGCAATCTGAGCGGTCGGTCGACCGGAGACGTGTTTCCCAAGAGGTCGTTTAGCGAGTGAACAGCAGTGTGCGCGACTTTCAGGAGTGTGCCTGGAAAGTGCCAGAATCACCAGGAGCATCTGTGCAAAAGCTGCTGCCTCTGTGACCGCATTGAGGCACGTTCGCGTGTCTGCGAGTATATAGACGGCTCTTTCGCGTTCACTCCGAGGGAAACGGTCCGCTATTGCTTCTGTGCGCACAGACGCGATTCCCTTGTCTCTTGCGAACACAGGGAACTCTGTGCATCCAAATCTACAGGCTAAGGACGCGTCTGCATATGTTTTGGTGAACAATCGAGTGTGCGTGTTCTGACAGCTGCCTCTATGCAGACGTCTCCACAGAGCCACTTCTGAATGCCCCGCAGCCCAGGACTGACTGGATACACTAACAAGTGCACCGGTGTGAGCAACCACATATGCAGAAGGACGTCTTTCATCTCACAGAAGCGCGAACGTCTTGGCGTTCAAGCACATGGCAGAAACAAGGTGTGAACAGATGAGCTGCTGCTATTTTCTCCGTTCGGCATGCTTCGTTGTAGCTCTCTTGCCGGTCGCCGGCTTAGCGGCTTGCTTTGCGCGACTAGCTCTGGGGAGAGAAGGAGATAGCGCCGGAAACCTCGCCTTTTGCCTTCTTCGGCGCTGGAACCTGGTTGCTGCGCCTTCTCTTTGTCCATGTGCACACACACGATTCCTCAGCGAAAACCATGCAGAAACCTTTCCACGAGCACCCAGGGATGTGCACCCAGCACCACGTGCACGCACACGCAGCTAGAGAAAAGCACCTACCTTTTCACACACTGATGCCTAAGCAAACGCGTGGCCACACACACGCACACATCCGCAAGCGCGCCTACTCCCATCTATTGAGGGAAAGACGGACGAGCTCTTTGGTTGCTCTTCACAGGCTTGTCCCTGATCTATAGCTGAGGGCAAACACTTGTGTGCTTGTGGGAGAGCCTGTGTCTTTCCTGGAAGCGTTTGGGAGTTTTGCTCAGACGCGTGTTTCCTCAAGTTCAAGAATCAAGATCTAGGATACCTGCAGACAGGTGCCTGTTTGTGTGGAGACAGTCTGTTTGAAACTGTGTTCCTCAGCGCCCGCTCTTTCTCCCCGTCGCTCCACACGCCTGGGAGTCCCTTTCTTTCTCTCCACAAGCACGTGTGTTGACTTCGTCGCACATGTGCATCTGCACAAGCGTTGAGCTCAGCAGAGCGTGTCTCTTGACACTTGATGTGCGTTGGCTGTGTCTGCCTGCTCCAGTGAAGAGAGAAACGGGAAATCATCTTGGTAGAGGCAACAAAGCAAAAGCGAGGCAGGATTGACATCTGCTCAACAGAGACGGATTCCCTGCGCTGACACAGTTCACAGTTACACGAGAAGCAATCTGAGCGGTCCGTCGACCGGAGACGTGTTTCCCAAGAGGTCGTTTAGCGAGTGAACAGCAGTGTGCGCGACTTTCAGGAGTGTGCCTGGAAAGTGCCAGAATCACCAGGAGCATCTGTGCAAAAGCTGCTGCCTCTGTGACCGCATTGAGGCACGTTCGCGTGTCTGCGAGTATATAGACGGCTCTTTCGCGTTCACTCCGAGGGAAACGGTCCGCTATTGCTTCTGTGCGCACAGACGCGATTCCCTTGTCTCTTGCGAACACAGGGAACTCTGTGCATCCAAATCTACAGGCTAAGGACGCGTCTGCATATGTTTTGGTGAACAATCGAGTGTGCGTGTTCTGACAGCTGCCTCTATGCAGACGTCTCCACAGAGCCACTTCTGAATGCCCCGCAGCCCAGGACTGACTGGATACACTAACAAGTGCACCGGTGTGAGCAACCACATATGCAGAAGGACGTCTTTCATCTCACAGAAGCGCGAACGTCTTGGCGTTCAAGCACATGGCAGAAACAAGGTGTGAACAGATGAGCTGCTGCTATTTTCTCCGTTCGGCATGCTTCGTTGTAGCTCTCTTGCCGGTCGCCGGCTTAGCGGCTTGCTTTGCGCGACTAGCTCTGGGGAGAGAAGGAGATAGCGCCGGAAACCTCGCCTTTTGCCTTCTTCGGCGCTGGAACCTGGTTGCTGCGCCTTCTCTTTGTCCATGTGCACACACACGATTCCTCAGCGAAAACCATGCAGAAACCTTTCCACGAGCACCCAGGGATGTGCACCCAGCACCACGTGCACGCACACGCAGCTAGAGAAAAGCACCTACCTTTTCACACACTGATGCCTAAGCAAACGCGTGGCCACACACACGCACACATCCGCAAGCGCGCCTACTCCCATCTATTGAGGGAAAGACGGACGAGCTCTTTGGTTGCTCTTCACAGGCTTGTCCCTGATCTATAGCTGAGGGCAAACACTTGTGTGCTTGTGGGAGAGCCTGTGTCTTTCCTGGAAGCGTTTGGGAGTTTTGCTCAGACGCGTGTTTCCTCAAGTTCAAGAATCAAGATCTAGGATACCTGCAGACAGGTGCCTGTTTGTGTGGAGACAGTCTGTTTGAAACTGTGTTCCTCAGCGCCCGCTCTTTCTCCCCGTCGCTCCACACGCCTGGGAGTCCCTTTCTTTCTCTCCACAAGCACGTGTGTTGACTTCGTCGCACATGTGCATCTGCACAAGCGTTGAGCTCAGCAGAGCGTGTCTCTTGACACTTGATGTGCGTTGGCTGTGTCTGCCTGCTCCAGTGAAGAGAGAAACGGGAAATCATCTTGGTAGAGGCAACAAAGCAAAAGCGAGGCAGGATTGACATCTGCTCAACAGAGACGGATTCCCTGCGCTGACACAGTTCACAGTTACACGAGAAGCAATCTGAGCGGTCCGTCGACCGGAGACGTGTTTCCCAAGAGGTCGTTTAGCGAGTGAACAGCAGTGTGCGCGACTTTCAGGAGTGTGCCTGGAAAGTGCCAGAATCACGAGGAGCATCTGTGCAAAAGCTGCTGCCTCTGTGACCGCATTGAGGCACGTTCGCGTGTCTGCGAGTATATAGACGGCTCTTTCGCGTTCACTCCGAGGGAAACGGTCCGCTATTGCTTCTGTGCGCACAGACGCGATTCCCTTGTCTCTTGCGAACACAGGGAACTCTGTGCATCCAAATCTACAGGCTAAGGACGCGTCTGCATATGTTTTGGTGAACAATCGAGTGTGCGTGTTCTGACAGCTGCCTCTATGCAGACGTCTCCACAGAGCCACTTCTGAATGCCCCGCAGCCCAGGACTGAATGGATACACTAACAAGTGCACCGGTGTGAGCAACCACATATGCAGAAGGACGTCTTTCATCTCACAGAAGCGCGAACGTCTTGGCGTTCAAGCACGTGGCAGAAACAAGGTGTGAACAGATGAGCTGCTGCTATTTTCTCCGTTCGGCATGCTTCGTTGTAGCTCTCTTGCCGGTCGCCGGCTTAGCGGCTTGCTTTGCGCGACTAGCTCTGGGGAGAGAAGGAGATAGCGCCGGAAACCTCGCCTTTTGCCTTCTTCGGCGCTGGAACCTGGTTGCTGCGCCTTCTCTTTGTCCATGTGCACACACACGATTCCTCAGCGAAAACCATGCAGAAACCTTTCCACGAGCACCCAGGGATGTGCACCCAGCACCACGTGCACGCACACGCAGCTAGAGAAAAGCACCTACCTTTTCACACACTGATGCCTAAGCAAACGCGTGGCCACACACACGCACACATCCGCAAGCGCGCCTACTCCCATCTATTGAGGGAAAGACGGACGAGCTCTTTGGTTGCTCTTCACAGGCTTGTCCCTGATCTATAGCTGAGGGCAAACACTTGTGTGCTTGTGGGAGAGCCTGTGTCTTTCCTGGAAGCGTTTGGGAGTTTTGCTCAGACGCGTGTTTCCTCAAGTTCAAGAATCAAGATCTAGGATACCTGCAGACAGGTGCCTGTTTGTGTGGAGACAGTCTGTTTGAAACTGTGTTCCTCAGCGCCCGCTCTTTCTCCCCGTCGCTCCACACGCCTGGGAGTCCCTTTCTTTCTCTCCACAAGCACGTGTGTTGACTTCGTCGCACATGTGCATCTGCACAAGCGTTGAGCTCAGCAGAGCGTGTCTCTTGACACTTGATGTGCGTTGGCTGTGTCTGCCTGCTCCAGTGAAGAGAGAAACGGGAAATCATCTTGGTAGAGGCAACAAAGCAAAAGCGAGGCAGGATTGACATCTGCTCAACAGAGACGGATTCCCTGCGCTGACACAGTTCACAGTTACACGAGAAGCAATCTGAGCGGTCCGTCGACCGGAGACGTGTTTCCCAAGAGGTCGTTTAGCGAGTGAACAGCAGTGTGCGCGACTTTCAGGAGTGTGCCTGGAAAGTGCCAGAATCACCAGGAGCATCTGTGCAAAAGCTGCTGCCTCTGTGACCGCATTGAGGCACGTTCGCGTGTCTGCGAGTATATAGACGGCTCTTTCGCGTTCACTCCGAGGGAAACGGTCCGCTATTGCTTCTGTGCGCACAGACGCGATTCCCTTGTCTCTTGCGAACACAGGGAACTCTGTGCATCCAAATCTACAGGCTAAGGACGCGTCTGCATATGTTTTGGTGAACAATCGAGTGTGCGTGTTCTGACAGCTGCCTCTATGCAGACGTCTCCACAGAGCCACTTCTGAATGCCCCGCAGCCCAGGACTGAATGGATACACTAACAAGTGCACCGGTGTGAGCAACCACATATGCAGAAGGACGTCTTTCATCTCACAGAAGCGCGAACGTCTTGGCGTTCAAGCACATGGCAGAAACAAGGTGTGAACAGATGAGCTGCTGCTATTTTCTCCGTTCGGCATGCTTCGTTGTAGCTCTCTTGCCGGTCGCCGGCTTAGCGGCTTGCTTTGCGCGACTAGCTCTGGGGAGAGAAGGAGATAGCGCCGGAAACCTCGCCTTTTGCCTTCTTCGGCGCTGGAACCTGGTTGCTGCGCCTTCTCTTTGTCCATGTGCACACACACGATTCCTCAGCGAAAACCATGCAGAAACCTTTCCACGAGCACCCAGGGATGTGCACCCAGCACCACGTGCACGCACACGCAGCTAGAGAAAAGCACCTACCTTTTCACACACTGATGCCTAAGCAAACGCGTGGCCACACACACGCACACATCCGCAAGCGCGCCTACTCCCATCTATTGAGGGAAAGACGGACGAGCTCTTTGGTTGCTCTTCACAGGCTTGTCCCTGATCTATAGCTGAGGGCAAACACTTGTGTGCTTGTGGGAGAGCCTGTGTCTTTCCTGGAAGCGTTTGGGAGTTTTGCTCAGACGCGTGTTTCCTCAAGTTCAAGAATCAAGATCTAGGATACCTGCAGACAGGTGCCTGTTTGTGTGGAGACAGTCTGTTTGAAACTGTGTTCCTCAGCGCCCGCTCTTTCTCCCCGTCGCTCCACACGCCTGGGAGTCCCTTTCTTTCTCTCCACAAGCACGTGTGTTGACTTCGTCGCACATGTGCATCTGCACAAGCGTTGAGCTCAGCAGAGCGTGTCTCTTGACACTTGATGTGCGTTGGCTGTGTCTGCCTGCTCCAGTGAAGAGAGAAACGGGAAATCATCTTGGTAGAGGCAACAAAGCAAAAGCGAGGCAGGATTGACATCTGCTCAACAGAGACGGATTCCCTGCGCTGACACAGTTCACAGTTACACGAGAAGCAATCTGAGCGGTCGGTCGACCGGAGACGTGTTTCCCAAGAGGTCGTTTAGCGAGTGAACAGCAGTGTGCGCGACTTTCAGGAGTGTGCCTGGAAAGTGCCAGAATCACCAGGAGCATCTGTGCAAAAGCTGCTGCCTCTGTGACCGCATTGAGGCACGTTCGCGTGTCTGCGAGTATATAGACGGCTCTTTCGCGTTCACTCCGAGGGAAACGGTCCGCTATTGCTTCTGTGCGCACAGACGCGATTCCCTTGTCTCTTGCGAACACAGGGAACTCTGTGCATCCAAATCTACAGGCTAAGGACGCGTCTGCATATGTTTTGGTGAACAATCGAGTGTGCGTGTTCTGACAGCTGCCTCTATGCAGACGTCTCCACAGAGCCACTTCTGAATGCCCCGCAGCCCAGGACTGAATGGATACACTAACAAGTGCACCGGTGTGAGCAACCACATATGCAGAAGGACGTCTTTCATCTCACAGAAGCGCGAACGTCTTGGCGTTCAAGCACATGGCAGAAACAAGGTGTGAACAGATGAGCTGCTGCTATTTTCTCCGTTCGGCATGCTTCGTTGTAGCTCTCTTGCCGGTCGCCGGCTTAGCGGCTTGCTTTGCGCGACTAGCTCTGGGGAGAGAAGGAGATAGCGCCGGAAACCTCGCCTTTTGCCTTCTTCGGCGCTGGAACCTGGTTGCTGCGCCTTCTCTTTGTCCATGTGCACACACACGATTCCTCAGCGAAAACCATGCAGAAACCTTTCCACGAGCACCCAGGGATGTGCACCCAGCACCACGTGCACGCACACGCAGCTAGAGAAAAGCACCTACCTTTTCACACACTGATGCCTAAGCAAACGCGTGGCCACACACACGCACACATCCGCAAGCGCGCCTACTCCCATCTATTGAGGGAAAGACGGACGAGCTCTTTGGTTGCTCTTCACAGGCTTGTCCCTGATCTATAGCTGAGGGCAAACACTTGTGTGCTTGTGGGAGAGCCTGTGTCTTTCCTGGAAGCGTTTGGGAGTTTTGCTCAGACGCGTGTTTCCTCAAGTTCAAGAATCAAGATCTAGGATACCTGCAGACAGGTGCCTGTTTGTGTGGAGACAGTCTGTTTGAAACTGTGTTCCTCAGCGCCCGCTCTTTCTCCCCGTCGCTCCACACGCCTGGGAGTCCCTTTCTTTCTCTCCACAAGCACGTGTGTTGACTTCGTCGCACATGTGCATCTGCACAAGCGTTGAGCTCAGCAGAGCGTGTCTCTTGACACTTGATGTGCGTTGGCTGTGTCTGCCTGCTCCAGTGAAGAGAGAAACGGGAAATCATCTTGGTAGAGGCAACAAAGCAAAAGCGAGGCAGGATTGACATCTGCTCAACAGAGACGGATTCCCTGCGCTGACACAGTTCACAGTTACACGAGAAGCAATCTGAGCGGTCCGTCGACCGGAGACGTGTTTCCCAAGAGGTCGTTTAGCGAGTGAACAGCAGTGTGCGCGACTTTCAGGAGTGTGCCTGGAAAGTGCCAGAATCACCAGGAGCATCTGTGCAAAAGCTGCTGCCTCTGTGACCGCATTGAGGCACGTTCGCGTGTCTGCGAGTATATAGACGGCTCTTTCGCGTTCACTCCGAGGGAAACGGTCCGCTATTGCTTCTGTGCGCACAGACGCGATTCCCTTGTCTCTTGCGAACACAGGGAACTCTGTGCATCCAAATCTACAGGCTAAGGACGCGTCTGCATATGTTTTGGTGAACAATCGAGTGTGCGTGTTCTGACAGCTGCCTCTATGCAGACGTCTCCACAGAGCCACTTCTGAATGCCCCGCAGCCCAGGACTGACTGGATACACTAACAAGTGCACCGGTGTGAGCAACCACATATGCAGAAGGACGTCTTTCATCTCACAGAAGCGCGAACGTCTTGGCGTTCAAGCACATGGCAGAAACAAGGTGTGAACAGATGAGCTGCTGCTATTTTCTCCTTTCGGCATGCTTCGTTGTAGCTCTCTTGCCGGTCGCCGGCTTAGCGGCTTGCTTTGCGCGACTAGCTCTGGGGAGAGAAGGAGATAGCGCCGGAAACCTCGCCTTTTGCCTTCTTCGGCGCTGGAACCTGGTTGCTGCGCCTTCTCTTTGTCCATGTGCACACACACGATTCCTCAGCGAAAACCATGCAGAAACCTTTCCACGAGCACCCAGGGATGTGCACCCAGCACCACGTGCACGCACACGCAGCTAGAGAAAAGCACCTACCTTTTCACACACTGATGCCTAAGCAAACGCGTGGCCACACACACGCACACATCCGCAAGCGCGCCTACTCCCATCTATTGAGGGAAAGACGGACGAGCTCTTTGGTTGCTCTTCACAGGCTTGTCCCTGATCTATAGCTGAGGGCAAACACTTGTGTGCTTGTGGGAGAGCCTGTGTCTTTCCTGGAAGCGTTTGGGAGTTTTGCTCAGACGCGTGTTTCCTCAAGTTCAAGAATCAAGATCTAGGATACCTGCAGACAGGTGCCTGTTTGTGTGGAGACAGTCTGTTTGAAACTGTGTTCCTCAGCGCCCGCTCTTTCTCCCCGTCGCTCCACACGCCTGGGAGTCCCTTTCTTTCTCTCCACAAGCACGTGTGTTGACTTCGTCGCACATGTGCATCTGCACAAGCGTTGAGCTCAGCAGAGCGTGTCTCTTGACACTTGATGTGCGTTGGCTGTGTCTGCCTGCTCCAGTGAAGAGAGAAACGGGAAATCATCTTGGTAGAGGCAACAAAGCAAAAGCGAGGCAGGATTGACATCTGCTCAACAGAGACGGATTCCCTGCGCTGACACAGTTCACAGTTACACGAGAAGCAATCTGAGCGGTCGGTCGACCGGAGACGTGTTTCCCAAGAGGTCGTTTAGCGAGTGAACAGCAGTGTGCGCGACTTTCAGGAGTGTGCCTGGAAAGTGCCAGAATCACCAGGAGCATCTGTGCAAAAGCTGCTGCCTCTGTGACCGCATTGAGGCACGTTCGCGTGTCTGCGAGTATATAGACGGCTCTTTCGCGTTCACTCCGAGGGAAACGGTCCGCTATTGCTTCTGTGCGCACAGACGCGATTCCCTTGTCTCTTGCGAACACAGGGAACTCTGTGCATCCAAATCTACAGGCTAAGGACGCGTCTGCATATGTTTTGGTGAACAATCGAGTGTGCGTGTTCTGACAGCTGCCTCTATGCAGACGTCTCCACAGAGCCACTTCTGAATGCCCCGCAGCCCAGGACTGACTGGATACACTAACAAGTGCACCGGTGTGAGCAACCACATATGCAGAAGGACGTCTTTCATCTCACAGAAGCGCGAACGTCTTGGCGTTCAAGCACATGGCAGAAACAAGGTGTGAACAGATGAGCTGCTGCTATTTTCTCCGTTCGGCATGCTTCGTTGTAGCTCTCTTGCCGGTCGCCGGCTTAGCGGCTTGCTTTGCGCGACTAGCTCTGGGGAGAGAAGGAGATAGCGCCGGAAACCTCGCCTTTTGCCTTCTTCGGCGCTGGAACCTGGTTGCTGCGCCTTCTCTTTGTCCATGTGCACACACACGATTCCTCAGCGAAAACCATGCAGAAACCTTTCCACGAGCACCCAGGGATGTGCACCCAGCACCACGTGCACGCACACGCAGCTAGAGAAAAGCACCTACCTTTTCACACACTGATGCCTAAGCAAACGCGTGGCCACACACACGCACACATCCGCAAGCGCGCCTACTCCCATCTATTGAGGGAAAGACGGACGAGCTCTTTGGTTGCTCTTCACAGGCTTGTCCCTGATCTATAGCTGAGGGCAAACACTTGTGTGCTTGTGGGAGAGCCTGTGTCTTTCCTGGAAGCGTTTGGGAGTTTTGCTCAGACGCGTGTTTCCTCAAGTTCAAGAATCAAGATCTAGGATACCTGCAGACAGGTGCCTGTTTGTGTGGAGACAGTCTGTTTGAAACTGTGTTCCTCAGCGCCCGCTCTTTCTCCCCGTCGCTCCACACGCCTGGGAGTCCCTTTCTTTCTCTCCACAAGCACGTGTGTTGACTTCGTCGCACATGTGCATCTGCACAAGCGTTGAGCTCAGCAGAGCGTGTCTCTTGACACTTGATGTGCGTTGGCTGTGTCTGCCTGCTCCAGTGAAGAGAGAAACGGGAAATCATCTTGGTAGAGGCAACAAAGCAAAAGCGAGGCAGGATTGACATCTGCTCAACAGAGACGGATTCCCTGCGCTGACACAGTTCACAGTTACACGAGAAGCAATCTGAGCGGTCCGTCGACCGGAGACGTGTTTCCCAAGAGGTCGTTTAGCGAGTGAACAGCAGTGTGCGCGACTTTCAGGAGTGTGCCTGGAAAGTGCCAGAATCACCAGGAGCATCTGTGCAAAAGCTGCTGCCTCTGTGACCGCATTGAGGCACGTTCGCGTGTCTGCGAGTATATAGACGGCTCTTTCGCGTTCACTCCGAGGGAAACGGTCCGCTATTGCTTCTGTGCGCACAGACGCGATTCCCTTGTCTCTTGCGAACACAGGGAACTCTGTGCATCCAAATCTACAGGCTAAGGACGCGTCTGCATATGTTTTGGTGAACAATCGAGTGTGCGTGTTCTGACAGCTGCCTCTATGCAGACGTCTCCACAGAGCCACTTCTGAATGCCCCGCAGCCCAGGACTGACTGGATACACTAACAAGTGCACCGGTGTGAGCAACCACATATGCAGAAGGACGTCTTTCATCTCACAGAAGCGCGAACGTCTTGGCGTTCAAGCACATGGCAGAAACAAGGTGTGAACAGATGAGCTGCTGCTATTTTCTCCGTTCGGCATGCTTCGTTGTAGCTCTCTTGCCGGTCGCCGGCTTAGCGGCTTGCTTTGCGCGACTAGCTCTGGGGAGAGAAGGAGATAGCGCCGGAAACCTCGCCTTTTGCCTTCTTCGGCGCTGGAACCTGGTTGCTGCGCCTTCTCTTTGTCCATGTGCACACACACGATTCCTCAGCGAAAACCATGCAGAAACCTTTCCACGAGCACCCAGGGATGTGCACCCAGCACCACGTGCACGCACACGCAGCTAGAGAAAAGCACCTACCTTTTCACACACTGATGCCTAAGCAAACGCGTGGCCACACACACGCACACATCCGCAAGCGCGCCTACTCCCATCTATTGAGGGAAAGACGGACGAGCTCTTTGGTTGCTCTTCACAGGCTTGTCCCTGATCTATAGCTGAGGGCAAACACTTGTGTGCTTGTGGGAGAGCCTGTGTCTTTCCTGGAAGCGTTTGGGAGTTTTGCTCAGACGCGTGTTTCCTCAAGTTCAAGAATCAAGATCTAGGATACCTGCAGACAGGTGCCTGTTTGTGTGGAGACAGTCTGTTTGAAACTGTGTTCCTCAGCGCCCGCTCTTTCTCCCCGTCGCTCCACACGCCTGGGAGTCCCTTTCTTTCTCTCCACAAGCACGTGTGTTGACTTCGTCGCACATGTGCATCTGCACAAGCGTTGAGCTCAGCAGAGCGTGTCTCTTGACACTTGATGTGCGTTGGCTGTGTCTGCCTGCTCCAGTGAAGAGAGAAACGGGAAATCATCTTGGTAGAGGCAACAAAGCAAAAGCGAGGCAGGATTGACATCTGCTCAACAGAGACGGATTCCCTGCGCTGACACAGTTCACAGTTACACGAGAAGCAATCTGAGCGGTCCGTCGACCGGAGACGTGTTTCCCAAGAGGTCGTTTAGCGAGTGAACAGCAGTGTGCGCGACTTTCAGGAGTGTGCCTGGAAAGTGCCAGAATCACGAGGAGCATCTGTGCAAAAGCTGCTGCCTCTGTGACCGCATTGAGGCACGTTCGCGTGTCTGCGAGTATATAGACGGCTCTTTCGCGTTCACTCCGAGGGAAACGGTCCGCTATTGCTTCTGTGCGCACAGACGCGATTCCCTTGTCTCTTGCGAACACAGGGAACTCTGTGCATCCAAATCTACAGGCTAAGGACGCGTCTGCATATGTTTTGGTGAACAATCGAGTGTGCGTGTTCTGACAGCTGCCTCTATGCAGACGTCTCCACAGAGCCACTTCTGAATGCCCCGCAGCCCAGGACTGAATGGATACACTAACAAGTGCACCGGTGTGAGCAACCACATATGCAGAAGGACGTCTTTCATCTCACAGAAGCGCGAACGTCTTGGCGTTCAAGCACGTGGCAGAAACAAGGTGTGAACAGATGAGCTGCTGCTATTTTCTCCGTTCGGCATGCTTCGTTGTAGCTCTCTTGCCGGTCGCCGGCTTAGCGGCTTGCTTTGCGCGACTAGCTCTGGGGAGAGAAGGAGATAGCGCCGGAAACCTCGCCTTTTGCCTTCTTCGGCGCTGGAACCTGGTTGCTGCGCCTTCTCTTTGTCCATGTGCACACACACGATTCCTCAGCGAAAACCATGCAGAAACCTTTCCACGAGCACCCAGGGATGTGCACCCAGCACCACGTGCACGCACACGCAGCTAGAGAAAAGCACCTACCTTTTCACACACTGATGCCTAAGCAAACGCGTGGCCACACACACGCACACATCCGCAAGCGCGCCTACTCCCATCTATTGAGGGAAAGACGGACGAGCTCTTTGGTTGCTCTTCACAGGCTTGTCCCTGATCTATAGCTGAGGGCAAACACTTGTGTGCTTGTGGGAGAGCCTGTGTCTTTCCTGGAAGCGTTTGGGAGTTTTGCTCAGACGCGTGTTTCCTCAAGTTCAAGAATCAAGATCTAGGATACCTGCAGACAGGTGCCTGTTTGTGTGGAGACAGTCTGTTTGAAACTGTGTTCCTCAGCGCCCGCTCTTTCTCCCCGTCGCTCCACACGCCTGGGAGTCCCTTTCTTTCTCTCCACAAGCACGTGTGTTGACTTGGTCGCACATGTGCATCTGCACAAGCGTTGAGCTCAGCAGAGCGTGTCTCTTGACACTTGATGTGCGTTGGCTGTGTCTGCCTGCTCCAGTGAAGAGAGAAACGGGAAATCATCTTGGTAGAGGCAACAAAGCAAAAGCGAGGCAGGATTGACATCTGCTCAACAGAGACGGATTCCCTGCGCTGACACAGTTCACAGTTACACGAGAAGCAATCTGAGCGGTCCGTCGACCGGAGACGTGTTTCCCAAGAGGTCGTTTAGCGAGTGAACAGCAGTGTGCGCGACTTTCAGGAGTGTGCCTGGAAAGTGCCAGAATCACCAGGAGCATCTGTGCAAAAGCTGCTGCCTCTGTGACCGCATTGAGGCACGTTCGCGTGTCTGCGAGTATATAGACGGCTCTTTCGCGTTCACTCCGAGGGAAACGGTCCGCTATTGCTTCTGTGCGCACAGACGCGATTCCCTTGTCTCTTGCGAACACAGGGAACTCTGTGCATCCAAATCTACAGGCTAAGGACGCGTCTGCATATGTTTTGGTGAACAATCGAGTGTGCGTGTTCTGACAGCTGCCTCTATGCAGACGTCTCCACAGAGCCACTTCTGAATGCCCCGCAGCCCAGGACTGAATGGATACACTAACAAGTGCACCGGTGTGAGCAACCACATATGCAGAAGGACGTCTTTCATCTCACAGAAGCGCGAACGTCTTGGCGTTCAAGCACATGGCAGAAACAAGGTGTGAACAGATGAGCTGCTGCTATTTTCTCCGTTCGGCATGCTTCGTTGTAGCTCTCTTGCCGGTCGCCGGCTTAGCGGCTTGCTTTGCGCGACTAGCTCTGGGGAGAGAAGGAGATAGCGCCGGAAACCTCGCCTTTTGCCTTCTTCGGCGCTGGAACCTGGTTGCTGCGCCTTCTCTTTGTCCATGTGCACACACACGATTCCTCAGCGAAAACCATGCAGAAACCTTTCCACGAGCACCCAGGGATGTGCACCCAGCACCACGTGCACGCACACGCAGCTAGAGAAAAGCACCTACCTTTTCACACACTGATGCCTAAGCAAACGCGTGGCCACACACACGCACACATCCGCAAGCGCGCCTACTCCCATCTATTGAGGGAAAGACGGACGAGCTCTTTGGTTGCTCTTCACAGGCTTGTCCCTGATCTATAGCTGAGGGCAAACACTTGTGTGCTTGTGGGAGAGCCTGTGTCTTTCCTGGAAGCGTTTGGGAGTTTTGCTCAGACGCGTGTTTCCTCAAGTTCAAGAATCAAGATCTAGGATACCTGCAGACAGGTGCCTGTTTGTGTGGAGACAGTCTGTTTGAAACTGTGTTCCTCAGCGCCCGCTCTTTCTCCCCGTCGCTCCACACGCCTGGGAGTCCCTTTCTTTCTCTCCACAAGCACGTGTGTTGACTTCGTCGCACATGTGCATCTGCACAAGCGTTGAGCTCAGCAGAGCGTGTCTCTTGACACTTGATGTGCGTTGGCTGTGTCTGCCTGCTCCAGTGAAGAGAGAAACGGGAAATCATCTTGGTAGAGGCAACAAAGCAAAAGCGAGGCAGGATTGACATCTGCTCAACAGAGACGGATTCCCTGCGCTGACACAGTTCACAGTTACACGAGAAGCAATCTGAGCGGTCGGTCGACCGGAGACGTGTTTCCCAAGAGGTCGTTTAGCGAGTGAACAGCAGTGTGCGCGACTTTCAGGAGTGTGCCTGGAAAGTGCCAGAATCACCAGGAGCATCTGTGCAAAAGCTGCTGCCTCTGTGACCGCATTGAGGCACGTTCGCGTGTCTGCGAGTATATAGACGGCTCTTTCGCGTTCACTCCGAGGGAAACGGTCCGCTATTGCTTCTGTGCGCACAGACGCGATTCCCTTGTCTCTTGCGAACACAGGGAACTCTGTGCATCCAAATCTACAGGCTAAGGACGCGTCTGCATATGTTTTGGTGAACAATCGAGTGTGCGTGTTCTGACAGCTGCCTCTATGCAGACGTCTCCACAGAGCCACTTCTGAATGCCCCGCAGCCCAGGACTGAATGGATACACTAACAAGTGCACCGGTGTGAGCAACCACATATGCAGAAGGACGTCTTTCATCTCACAGAAGCGCGAACGTCTTGGCGTTCAAGCACATGGCAGAAACAAGGTGTGAACAGATGAGCTGCTGCTATTTTCTCCGTTCGGCATGCTTCGTTGTAGCTCTCTTGCCGGTCGCCGGCTTAGCGGCTTGCTTTGCGCGACTAGCTCTGGGGAGAGAAGGAGATAGCGCCGGAAACCTCGCCTTTTGCCTTCTTCGGCGCTGGAACCTGGTTGCTGCGCCTTCTCTTTGTCCATGTGCACACACACGATTCCTCAGCGAAAAACATGCAGAAACCTTTCCACGAGCACCCAGGGATGTGCACCCAGCACCACGTGCACGCACACGCAGCTAGAGAAAAGCACCTACCTTTTCACACACTGATGCCTAAGCAAACGCGTGGCCACACACACGCACACATCCGCAAGCGCGCCTACTCCCATCTATTGAGAGAAAGACGGACGAGCTCTTTGGTTGCTCTTCACAGGCTTGTCCCTGATCTATAGCTGAGGGCAAACACTTGTGTGCTTGTGGGAGAGCCTGTGTCTTTCCTGGAAGCGTTTGGGAGTTTTGCTCAGACGCGTGTTTCCTCAAGTTCAAGAATCAAGATCTAGGATACCTGCAGACAGGTGCCTGTTTGTGTGGAGACAGTCTGTTTGAAACTGTGTTCCTCAGCGCCCGCTCTTTCTCCCCGTCGCTCCACACGCCTGGGAGTCCCTTTCTTTCTCTCCACAAGCACGTGTGTTGACTTCGTCGCACATGTGCATCTGCACAAGCGTTGAGCTCAGCAGAGCGTGTCTCTTGACACTTGATGTGCGTTGGCTGTGTCTGCCTGCTCCAGTGAAGAGAGAAACGGGAAATCATCTTGGTAGAGGCAACAAAGCAAAAGCGAGGCAGGATCGACATCTGCTCAACAGAGACGGATTCCCTGCGCTGACACAGTTCACAGTTACACGAGAAGCAATCTGAGCGGTCCGTCGACCGGAGACGTGTTTCCCAAGAGGTCGTTTAGCGAGTGAACAGCAGTGTGCGCGACTTTCAGGAGTGTGCCTGGAAAGTGCCAGAATCACCAGGAGCATCTGTGCAAAAGCTGCTGCCTCTGTGACCGCATTGAGGCACGTTCGCGTGTCTGCGAGTATATAGACGGCTCTTTCGCGTTCACTCCGAGGGAAACGGTCCGCTATTGCTTCTGTGCGCACAGACGCGATTCCCTTGTCTCTTGCGAACACAGGGAACTCTGTGCATCCAAATCTACAGGCTAAGGACGCGTCTGCATATGTTTTGGTGAACAATCGAGTGTGCGTGTTCTGACAGCTGCCTCTATGCAGACGTCTCCACAGAGCCACTTCTGAATGCCCCGCAGCTCAGGACTGAATGGATACACTAACAAGTGCACCGGTGTGAGCAACCACATATGCAGAAGGACGTCTTTCATCTCACAGAAGCGCGAACGTCTTGGCGTTCAAGCACATGGCAGAAACAAGGTGTGAACAGATGAGCTGCTGCTATTTTCTCCGTTCGGCATGCTTCGTTGTAGCTCTCTTGCCGGTCGCCGGCTTAGCGGCTTGCTTTGCGCGACTAGCTCTGGGGAGAGAAGGAGATAGCGCCGGAAACCTCGCCTTTTGCCTTCTTCGGCGCTGGAACCTGGTTGCTGCGCCTTCTCTTTGTCCATGTGCACACACACGATTCCTCAGCGAAAACCATGCAGAAACCTTTCCACGAGCACCCAGGGATGTGCACCCAGCACCACGTGCACGCACACGCAGCTAGAGAAAAGCACCTACCTTTTCACACACTGATGCCTAAGCAAACGCGTGGCCACACACACGCACACATCCGCAAGCGCGCCTACTCCCATCTATTGAGGGAAAGACGGACGAGCAACGTCCTGACAGGCTTGAGGGGAAAAACGTCCGTTGACGGTTGGCGTACTGCACGCCCGCCTACGGGGCTGCAGGGGAATCCACATTTGGAAGGTACCTGAAGATGTGTGCCTGTTCTTGGAGCTCCGCTAGTAGGGTAGCAAAGACACTCGTAGGCAGTACTGAATGCTGCTCCGTGCTACTTCTCCTCCGCTGGCAAATGCTTCACAGTCGCCCGAGGAAAGACGTTTAACAATCGATCTCCAAGAGGAACGAAACACATGATGCCATAAGGCGAAAGAATAGCAGGGCATCTCTTCACAGGCTTGTCCCTGATCTATAGCTGAGGGCAAACACTTGTGTGCTTGTGGGAGAGCCTGTGTCTTTCCTGGAAGCGTTTGGGAGTTTTGCTCAGACGCGTGTTTCCTCAAGTTCTAGAATCAAGATCTAGGATACCTGCAGACAGGTGCCTGTTTGTGTGGAGACAGTCTGTTTGAAACTGTGTTCCTCAGCGCCCGCTCTTTCTCCCCGTCGCTCCACACGCCTGGGAGTCCCTTTCTTTCTCTCCACAAGCACGTGTGTTGACTTCGTCGCACATGTGCATCTGCACAAGCGTTGAGCTCAGCAGAGCGTGTCTCTTGACACTTGATGTGCGTTGGCTGTGTCTGCCTGCTCCAGTGAAGAGAGAAACGGGAAATCATCTTGGTAGAGGCAACAAAGCAAAAGCGAGGCAGGATTGACATCTGCTCAACAGAGACGGATTCCCTGCGCTGACACAGTTCACAGTTACACGAGAAGCAATCTGAGCGGTCCGTCGACCGGAGACGTGTTTCCCAAGAGGTCGTTTAGCGAGTGAACAGCAGTGTGCGCGACTTTCAGGAGTGTGCCTGGAAAGTGCCAGAATCACCAGGAGCATCTGTGCAAAAGCTGCTGCCTCTGTGACCGCATTGAGGCACGTTCGCGTGTCTGCGAGTATATAGACGGCTCTTTCGCGTTCACTCCGAGGGAAACGGTCCGCTATTGCTTCTGTGCGCACAGACGCGATTCCCTTGTCTCTTGCGAACACAGGGAACTCTGTGCGTCCAAATCTACAGGCTAAGGACGCGTCTGCATATGTTTTGGTGAACAATCGAGTGTGCGTGTTCTGACAGCTGCCTCTATGCAGACGTCTCCACAGAGCCACTTCTGAATGCCCCGCAGCCCAGGACTGAATGGATACACTAACAAGTGCACCGGTGTGAGCAACCACATATGCAGAAGGACGTCTTTCATCTCACAGAAGCGCGAACGTCTTGGCGTTCAAGCACATGGCAGAAACAAGGTGTGAACAGATGAGCTGCTGCTATTTTCTCCGTTCGGCATGCTTCGTTGTAGCTCTCTTGCCGGTCGCCGGCTTAGCGGCTTGCTTTGCGCGACTAGCTCTGGGGAGAGAAGGAGATAGCGCCGGAAACCTCGCCTTTTGCCTTCTTCGGCGCTGGAACCTGGTTGCTGCGCCTTCTCTTTGTCCATGTGCACACACACGATTCCTCAGCGAAAACCATGCAGAAACCTTTCCACGAGCACCCAGGGATGTGCACCCAGCACCACGTGCACGCACACACAGCTAGAGAAAAGCACCTACCTTTTCACACACTGAAGCCTAAGCAAACGCGTGGCCACACACACGCACACATCCGCAAGCGCGCCTACTCCCATCTATTGAGGGAAAGACGGACGAGCTCTTTGGTTGCTCTTCACAGGCTTGTCCCTGATCTATAGCTGAGGGCAAACACTTGTGTGCTTGTGGGAGAGCCTGTGTCTTTCCTGGAAGCGTTTGGGAGTTTTGCTCAGACGCGTGTTTCCTCAAGTTCAAGAATCAAGATCTAGGATACCTGCAGACAGGTGCCTGTTTGTGTGGAGACAGTCTGTTTGAAACTGTGTTCCTCAGCGCCCGCTCTTTCTCCCCGTCGCTCCACACGCCTGGGAGTCCCTTTCTTTCTCTCCACAAGCACGTGTGTTGACTTCGTCGCACATGTGCATCTGCACAAGCGTTGAGCTCAGCAGAGCGTGTCTCTTGACACTTGATGTGCGTTGGCTGTGTCTGCGTGCTCCAGTGAAGAGAGAAACGGGAAATCATCTTGGTAGAGGCAACAAAGCAAAAGCGAGGCAGGATTGACATCTGCTCAACAGAGACGGATTCCCTGCGCTGACACAGTTCACAGTTACACGAGAAGCAATCTGAGCGGTCCGTCGACCAGAGACGTGTTTCCCAAGAGGTCGTTTAGCGAGTGAACAGCAGTGTGCGCGACTTTCAGGAGTGTGCCTGGAAAGTGCCAGAATCACCAGGAGCATCTGTGCAAAAGCTGCTGCCTCTGTGACCGCATTGAGGCACGTTCGCGTGTCTGCGAGTATATAGACGGCTCTTTCGCGTTCACTCCGAGGGAAACGGTCCGCTTTTGCTTCTGTGCGCACAGACGCGATTCCCTTGTCTCTTGCGAACACAGGGAACTCTGTGCATCCAAATCTACAGGCTAAGGACGCGTCTGCATATGTTTTGGTGAACAATCGAGTGTGCGTGTTCTGACAGCTGCCTCTATGCAGACGTCTCCACAGAGCCACTTCTGAATGCCCCGCAGCCCAGGACTGAATGGATACACTAACAAGTGCACCGGTGTGAGCAACCACATATGCAGAAGGACGTCTTTCATCTCACAGAAGCGCGAACGTCTTGGCGTTCAAGCACATGGCAGAAACAAGGTGTGAACAGATGAGCTGCTGCTATTTTCTCCGTTCGGCATGCTTCGTTGTAGCTCTCTTGCCGGTCGCCGGCTTAGCGGCTTGCTTTGCGCGACTAGCTCTGGGGAGAGAAGGAGATAGCGCCGGAAACCTCGCCTTTTGCCTTCTTCGGCGCTGGAACCTGGTTGCTGCGCCTTCTCTTTGTCCATGTGCACACACACGATTCCTCAGCGAAAAACATGCAGAAACCTTTCCACGAGCACCCAGGGATGTGCACCCAGCACCACGTGCACGCACACGCAGCTAGAGAAAAGCACCTACCTTTTCACACACTGAAGCCTAAGCAAACGCGTGGCCACACACACGCACACATCCGCAAGCGCGCCTACTCCCATCTATTGAGGGAAAGACGGACGAGCAACGTCCTGACAGGCTTGAGGGGAAAAACGTCCGTTGACGGTTGGCGTACTGCACGCCCGCCTACGGGGCTGCAGGGGAATCCACATTTGGAAGGTACCTGAAGATGTGTGCCTGTTCTTGGAGCTCCGCTAGTAGGGTAGCAAAGACACTCGTAGGCAGTACTGAATGCTGCTCCGTGCTACTTCTCCTCCGCTGGCAAATGCTTCACAGTCGCCCTAGGAAAGACGTTTAACAATCGATCTCCAAGAGGAACGAAACACATGATGCCATAAGGCGAAAGAATAGCAGGGCATCTCTTCACAGGCTTGTCCCTGATCTATAGCTGAGGGCAAACACTTGTGTGCTTGTGGGAGAGCCTGTGTCTTTCCTGGAAGCGTTTGGGAGTTTTGCTCAGACGCGTGTTTCCTCAAGTTCAAGAATCAAGATCTAGGATACCTGCAGACAGGTGCCTGTTTGTGTGGAGACAGTCTGTTTGAAACTGTGTTCCTCAGCGCCCGCTCTTTCTCCCCGTCGCTCCACACGCCTGGGAGTCCCTTTCTTTCTCTCCACAAGCACGTGTGTTGACTTCGTCGCACATGTGCATCTGCACAAGCGTTGAGCTCAGCAGAGCGTGTCTCTTGACACTTGATGTGCGTTGGCTGTGTCTGCCTGCTCCAGTGAAGAGAGAAACGGGAAATCATCTTGGTAGAGGCAACAAAGCAAAAGCGAGGCAGGATTGACATCTGCTCAACAGAGACGGATTCCCTGCGCTGACACAGTTCACAGTTACACGAGAAGCAATCTGAGCGGTCCGTCGACCGGAGACGTGTTTCCCAAGAGGTCGTTTAGCGAGTGAACAGCAGTGTGCGCGACTTTCAGGAGTGTGCCTGGAAAGTGCCAGAATCACCAGGAGCATCTGTGCAAAAGCTGCTGCCTCTGTGACCGCATTGAGGCACGTTCGCGTGTCTGCGAGTATATAGACGGCTCTTTCGCGTTCACTCCGAGGGAAACGGTCCGCTATTGCTTCTGTGCGCACAGACGCGATTCCCTTGTCTCTTGCGAACACAGGGAACTCTGTGCATCCAAATCTACAGGCTAAGGACGCGTCTGCATATGTTTTGGTGAACAATCGAGTGTGCGTGTTCTGACAGCTGCCTCTATGCAGACGTCTCCACAGAGCCACTTCTGAATGCCCCGCAGCCCAGGACTGAATGGATACACTAACAAGTGCACCGGTGTGAGCAACCACATATGCAGAAGGACGTCTTTCATCTCACAGAAGCGCGAACGTCTTGGCGTTCAAGCACATGGCAGAAACAAGGTGTGAACAGATGAGCTGCTGCTATTTTCTCCGTTCGGCATGCTTCGTTGTAGCTCTCTTGCCGGTCGCCGGCTTAGCGGCTTGCTTTGCGCGACTAGCTCTGGGGAGAGAAGGAGATAGCGCCGGAAACCTCGCCTTTTGCCTTCTTCGGCGCTGGAACCTGGTTGCTGCGCCTTCTCTTTGTCCATGTGCACACACACGATTCCTCAGCGAAAACCATGCAGAAACCTTTCCACGAGCACCCAGGGATGTGCACCCAGCACCACGTGCACGCACACGCAGCTAGAGAAAAGCACCTACCTTTTCACACACTGATGCCTAAGCAAACGCGTGGCCACACACACGCACACATCCGCAAGCGCGCCTACTCCCATCTATTGAGGGAAAGACGGACGAGCTCTTTGGTTGCTCTTCACAGGCTTGTCCCTGATCTATAGCTGAGGGCAAACACTTGTGTGCTTGTGGGAGAGCCTGTGTCTTTCCTGGAAGCGTTTGGGAGTTTTGCTCAGACGCGTGTTTCCTCAAGTTCAAGAATCAAGATCTAGGATACCTGCAGACAGGTGCCTGTTTGTGTGGAGACAGTCTGTTTGAAACTGTGTTCCTCAGCGCCCGCTCTTTCTCCCCGTCGCTCCACACGCCTGGGAGTCCCTTTCTTTCTCTCCACAAGCACGTGTGTTGACTTCGTCGCACATGTGCATCTGCACAAGCGTTGAGCTCAGCAGAGCGTGTCTCTTGACACTTGATGTGCGTTGGCTGTGTCTGCCTGCTCCAGTGAAGAGAGAAACGGGAAATCATCTTGGTAGAGGCAACAAAGCAAAAGCGAGGCAGGATTGACATCTGCTCAACAGAGACGGATTCCCTGCGCTGACACAGTTCACAGTTACACGAGAAGCAATCTGAGCGGTCCGTCGACCGGAGACGTGTTTCCCAAGAGGTCGTTTAGCGAGTGAACAGCAGTGTGCGCGACTTTCAGGAGTGTGCCTGGAAAGTGCCAGAATCACCAGGAGCATCTGTGCAAAAGCTGCTGCCTCTGTGACCGCATTGAGGCACGTTCGCGTGTCTGCGAGTATATAGACGGCTCTTTCGCGTTCACTCCGAGGGAAACGGTCCGCTATTGCTTCTGTGCGCACAGACGCGATTCCCTTGTCTCTTGCGAACACAGGGAACTCTGTGCATCCAAATCTACAGGCTAAGGACGCGTCTGCATATGTTTTGGTGAACAATCGAGTGTGCGTGTTCTGACAGCTGCCTCTATGCAGACGTCTCCACAGAGCCACTTCTGAATGCCCCGCAGCCCAGGACTGAATGGATACACTAACAAGTGCACCGGTGTGAGCAACCACATATGCAGAAGGACGTCTTTCATCTCACAGAAGCGCGAACGTCTTGGCGTTCAAGCACATGGCAGAAACAAGGTGTGAACAGATGAGCTGCTGCTATTTTCTCCGTTCGGCATGCTTCGTTGTAGCTCTCTTGCCGGTCGCCGGCTTAGCGGCTTGCTTTGCGCGACTAGCTCTGGGGAGAGAAGGAGATAGCGCCGGAAACCTCGCCTTTTGCCTTCTTCGGCGCTGGAACCTGGTTGCTGCGCCTTCTCTTTGTCCATGTGCACACACACGATTCCTCAGCGAAAAACATGCAGAAACCTTTCCACGAGCACCCAGGGATGTGCACCCAGCACCACGTGCACGCACACGCAGCTAGAGAAAAGCACCTACCTTTTCACACACTGATGCCTAAGCAAACGCGTGGCCACACACACGCACACATCCGCAAGCGCGCCTACTCCCATCTATTGAGGGAAAGACGGACGAGCTCTTTGGTTGCTCTTCACAGGCTTGTCCCTGATCTATAGCTGAGGGCAAACACTTGTGTGCTTGTGGGAGAGCCTGTGTCTTTCCTGGAAGCGTTTGGGAGTTTTGCTCAGACGCGTGTTTCCTCAAGTTCAAGAATCAAGATCTAGGATACCTGCAGACAGGTGCCTGTTTGTGTGGAGACAGTCTGTTTGAAACTGTGTTCCTCAGCGCCCGCTCTTTCTCCCCGTCGCTCCACACGCCTGGGAGTCCCTTTCTTTCTCTCCACAAGCACGTGTGTTGACTTCGTCGCACATGTGCATCTGCACAAGCGTTGAGCTCAGCAGAGCGTGTCTCTTGACACTTGATGTGCGTTGGCTGTGTCTGCCTGCTCCAGTGAAGAGAGAAACGGGAAATCATCTTGGTAGAGGCAACAAAGCAAAAGCGAGGCAGGATTGACATCTGCTCAACAGAGACGGATTCCCTGCGCTGACACAGTTCACAGTTACACGAGAAGCAATCTGAGCGGTCCGTCGACCGGAGACGTGTTTCCCAAGAGGTCGTTTAGCGAGTGAACAGCAGTGTGCGCGACTTTCAGGAGTGTGCCTGGAAAGTGCCAGAATCACCAGGAGCATCTGTGCAAAAGCTGCTGCCTCTGTGACCGCATTGAGGCACGTTCGCGTGTCTGCGAGTATATAGACGGCTCTTTCGCGTTCACTCCGAGGGAAACGGTCCGCTATTGCTTCTGTGCGCACAGACGCGATTCCCTTGTCTCTTGCGAACACAGGGAACTCTGTGCATCCAAATCTACAGGCTAAGGACGCGTCTGCATATGTTTTGGTGAACAATCGAGTGTGCGTGTTCTGACAGCTGCCTCTATGCAGACGTCTCCACAGAGCCACTTCTGAATGCCCCGCAGCCCAGGACTGAATGGATACACTAACAAGTGCACCGGTGTGAGCAACCACATATGCAGAAGGACGTCTTTCATCTCACAGAAGCGCGAACGTCTTGGCGTTCAAGCACATGGCAGAAACAAGGTGTGAACAGATGAGCTGCTGCTATTTTCTCCGTTCGGCATGCTTCGTTGTAGCTCTCTTGCCGGTCGCCGGCTTAGCGGCTTGCTTTGCGCGACTAGCTCTGGGGAGAGAAGGAGATAGCGCCGGAAACCTCGCCTTTTGCCTTCTTCGGCGCTGGAACCTGGTTGCTGCGCCTTCTCTTTGTCCATGTGCACACACACGATTCCTCAGCGAAAACCATGCAGAAACCTTTCCACGAGCACCCAGGGATGTGCACCCAGCACCACGTGCACGCACACGCAGCTAGAGAAAAGCACCTACCTTTTCACACACTGATGCCTAAGCAAACGCGTGGCCACACACACGCACACATCCGCAAGCGCGCCTACTCCCATCTATTGAGAGAAAGACGGACGAGCTCTTTGGTTGCTCTTCACAGGCTTGTCCCTGATCTATAGCTGAGGGCAAACACTTGTGTGCTTGTGGGAGAGCCTGTGTCTTTCCTGGAAGCGTTTGGGAGTTTTGCTCAGACGCGTGTTTCCTCAAGTTCAAGAATCAAGATCTAGGATACCTGCAGACAGGTGCCTGTTTGTGTGGAGACAGTCTGTTTGAAACTGTGTTCCTCAGCGCCCGCTCTTTCTCCCCGTCGCTCCACACGCCTGGGAGTCCCTTTCTTTCTCTCCACAAGCACGTGTGTTGACTTCGTCGCACATGTGCATCTGCACAAGCGTTGAGCTCAGCAGAGCGTGTCTCTTGACACTTGATGTGCGTTGGCTGTGTCTGCCTGCTCCAGTGAAGAGAGAAACGGGAAATCATCTTGGTAGAGGCAACAAAGCAAAAGCGAGGCAGGATTGACATCTGCTCAACAGAGACGGATTCCCTGCGCTGACACAGTTCACAGTTACACGAGAAGCAATCTGAGCGGTCCGTCGACCGGAGACGTGTTTCCCAAGAGGTCGTTTAGCGAGTGAACAGCAGTGTGCGCGACTTTCAGGAGTGTGCCTGGAAAGTGCCAGAATCACCAGGAGCATCTGTGCAAAAGCTGCTGCCTCTGTGACCGCATTGAGGCACGTTCGCGTGTCTGCGAGTATATAGACGGCTCTTTCGCGTTCACTCCGAGGGAAACGGTCCGCTATTGCTTCTGTGCGCACAGACGCGATTCCCTTGTCTCTTGCGAACACAGGGAACTCTGTGCATCCAAATCTACAGGCTAAGGACGCGTCTGCATATGTTTTGGTGAACAATCGAGTGTGCGTGTTCTGACAGCTGCCTCTATGCAGACGTCTCCACAGAGCCACTTCTGAATGCCCCGCAGCCCAGGACTGAATGGATACACTAACAAGTGCACCGGTGTGAGCAACCACATATGCAGAAGGACGTCTTTCATCTCACAGAAGCGCGAACGTCTTGGCGTTCAAGCACATGGCAGAAACAAGGTGTGAACAGATGAGCTGCTGCTATTTTCTCCGTTCGGCATGCTTCGTTGTAGCTCTCTTGCCGGTCGCCGGCTTAGCGGCTTGCTTTGCGCGACTAGCTCTGGGGAGAGAAGGAGATAGCGCCGGAAACCTCGCCTTTTGCCTTCTTCGGCGCTGGAACCTGGTTGCTGCGCCTTCTCTTTGTCCATGTGCACACACACGATTCCTCAGCGAAAACCATGCAGAAACCTTTCCACGAGCACCCAGGGATGTGCACCCAGCACCACGTGCACGCACACGCAGCTAGAGAAAAGCACCTACCTTTTCACACACTGATGCCTAAGCAAACGCGTGGCCACACACACGCACACATCCGCAAGCGCGCCTACTCCCATCTATTGAGGGAAAGACGGACGAGCTCTTTGGTTGCTCTTCACAGGCTTGTCCCTGATCTATAGCTGAGGGCAAACACTTGTGTGCTTGTGGGAGAGCCTGTGTCTTTCCTGGAAGCGTTTGGGAGTTTTGCTCAGACGCGTGTTTCCTCAAGTTCAAGAATCAAGATCTAGGATACCTGCAGACAGGTGCCTGTTTGTGTGGAGACAGTCTGTTTGAAACTGTGTTCCTCAGCGCCCGCTCTTTCTCCCCGTCGCTCCACACGCCTGGGAGTCCCTTTCTTTCTCTCCACAAGCACGTGTGTTGACTTCGTCGCACATGTGCATCTGCACAAGCGTTGAGCTCAGCAGAGCGTGTCTCTTGACACTTGATGTGCGTTGGCTGTGTCTGCCTGCTCCAGTGAAGAGAGAAACGGGAAATCATCTTGGTAGAGGCAACAAAGCAAAAGCGAGGCAGGATTGACATCTGCTCAACAGAGACGGATTCCCTGCGCTGACACAGTTCACAGTTACACGAGAAGCAATCTGAGCGGTCCGTCGACCGGAGACGTGTTTCCCAAGAGGTCGTTTAGCGAGTGAACAGCAGTGTGCGCGACTTTCAGGAGTGTGCCTGGAAAGTGCCAGAATCACCAGGAGCATCTGTGCAAAAGCTGCTGCCTCTGTGACCGCATTGAGGCACGTTCGCGTGTCTGCGAGTATATAGACGGCTCTTTAGCGTTCACTCCGAGGGAAACGGTCCGCTATTGCTTCTGTGCGCACAGACGCGATTCCCTTGTCTCTTGCGAACACAGGGAACTCTGTGCATCCAAATCTACAGGCTAAGGACGCGTCTGCATATGTTTTGGTGAACAATCGAGTGTGCGTGTTCTGACAGCTGCCTCTATGCAGACGTCTCCACAGAGCCACTTCTGAATGCCCCGCAGCCCAGGACTGAATGGATACACTAACAAGTGCACCGGTGTGAGCAACCACATATGCAGAAGGACGTCTTTCATCTCACAGAAGCGCGAACGTCTTGGCGTTCAAGCACATGGCAGAAACAAGGTGTGAACAGATGAGCTGCTGCTATTTTCTCCGTTCGGCATGCTTCGTTGTAGCTCTCTTGCCGGTCGCCGGCTTAGCGGCTTGCTTTGCGCGACTAGCTCTGGGGAGAGAAGGAGATAGCGCCGGAAACCTCGCCTTTTGCCTTCTTCGGCGCTGGAACCTGGTTGCTGCGCCTTCTCTTTGTCCATGTGCACACACACGATTCCTCAGCGAAAACCATGCAGAAACCTTTCCACGAGCACCCAGGGATGTGCACCCAGCACCACGTGCACGCACACGCAGCTAGAGAAAAGCACCTACCTTTTCACACACTGATGCCTAAGCAAACGCGTGGCCACACACACGCACACATCCGCAAGCGCGCCTACTCCCATCTATTGAGGGAAAGACGGACGAGCTCTTTGGTTGCTCTTCACAGGCTTGTCCCTGATCTATAGCTGAGGGCAAACACTTGTGTGCTTGTGGGAGAGCCTGTGTCTTTCCTGGAAGCGTTTGGGAGTTTTGCTCAGACGCGTGTTTCCTCAAGTTCAAGAATCAAGATCTAGGATACCTGCAGACAGGTGCCTGTTTGTGTGGAGACAGTCTGTTTGAAACTGTGTTCCTCAGCGCCCGCTCTTTCTCCCCGTCGCTCCACACGCCTGGGAGTCCCTTTCTTTCTCTCCACAAGCACGTGTGTTGACTTCGTCGCACATGTGCATCTGCACAAGCGTTGAGCTCAGCAGAGCGTGTCTCTTGACACTTGATGTGCGTTGGCTGTGTCTGCCTGCTCCAGTGAAGAGAGAAACGGGAAATCATCTTGGTAGAGGCAACAAAGCAAAAGCGAGGCAGGATTGACATCTGCTCAACAGAGACGGATTCCCTGCGCTGACACAGTTCACAGTTACACGAGAAGCAATCTGAGCGGTCCGTCGACCGGAGACGTGTTTCCCAAGAGGTCGTTTAGCGAGTGAACAGCAGTGTGCGCGACTTTCAGGAGTGTGCCTGGAAAGTGCCAGAATCACCAGGAGCATCTGTGCAAAAGCTGCTGCCTCTGTGACCGCATTGAGGCACGTTCGCGTGTCTGCGAGTATATAGACGGCTCTTTAGCGTTCACTCCGAGGGAAACGGTCCGCTATTGCTTCTGTGCGCACAGACGCGATTCCCTTGTCTCTTGCGAACACAGGGAACTCTGTGCATCCAAATCTACAGGCTAAGGACGCGTCTGCATATGTTTTGGTGAACAATCGAGTGTGCGTGTTCTGACAGCTGCCTCTATGCAGACGTCTCCACAGAGCCACTTCTGAATGCCCCGCAGCCCAGGACTGACTGGATACACTAACAAGTGCACCGGTGTGAGCAACCACATATGCAGAAGGACGTCTTTCATCTCACAGAAGCGCGAACGTCTTGGCGTTCAAGCACATGGCAGAAACAAGGTGTGAACAGATGAGCTGCTGCTATTTTCTCCGTTCGGCATGCTTCGTTGTAGCTCTCTTGCCGGTCGCCGGCTTAGCGGCTTGCTTTGCGCGACTAGCTCTGGGGAGAGAAGGAGATAGCGCCGGAAACCTCGCCTTTTGCCTTCTTCGGCGCTGGAACCTGGTTGCTGCGCCTTCTCTTTGTCCATGTGCACACACACGATTCCTCAGCGAAAAACATGCAGAAACCTTTCCACGAGCACCCAGGGATGTGCACCCAGCACCACGTGCACGCACACGCAGCTAGAGAAAAGCACCTACCTTTTCACACACTGATGCCTAAGCAAACGCGTGGCCACACACACGCACACATCCGCAAGCGCGCCTACTCCCATCTATTGAGGGAAAGACGGACGAGCTCTTTGGTTGCTCTTCACAGGCTTGTCCCTGATCTATAGCTGAGGGCAAACACTTGTGTGCTTGTGGGAGAGCCTGTGTCTTTCCTGGAAGCGTTTGGGAGTTTTGCTCAGACGCGTGTTTCCTCAAGTTCAAGAATCAAGATCTAGGATACCTGCAGACAGGTGCCTGTTTGTGTGGAGACAGTCTGTTTGAAACTGTGTTCCTCAGCGCCCGCTCTTTCTCCCCGTCGCTCCACACGCCTGGGAGTCCCTTTCTTTCTCTCCACAAGCACGTGTGTTGACTTCGTCGCACATGTGCATCTGCACAAGCGTTGAGCTCAGCAGAGCGTGTCTCTTGACACTTGATGTGCGTTGGCTGTGTCTGCCTGCTCCAGTGAAGAGAGAAACGGGAAATCATCTTGGTAGAGGCAACAAAGCAAAAGCGAGGCAGGATTGACATCTGCTCAACAGAGACGGATTCCCTGCGCTGACACAGTTCACAGTTACACGAGAAGCAATCTGAGCGGTCCGTCGACCGGAGACATGTTTCCCAAGAGGTCGTTTAGCGAGTGAACAGCAGTGTGCGCGACTTTCAGGAGTGTGCCTGGAAAGTGCCAGAATCACCAGGAGCATCTGTGCAAAAGCTGCTGCCTCTGTGACCGCATTGAGGCACGTTCGCGTGTCTGCGAGTATATAGACGGCTCTTTCGCGTTCACTCCGAGGGAAACGGTCCGCTATTGCTTCTGTGCGCACAGACGCGATTCCCTTGTCTCTTGCGAACACAGGGAACTCTGTGCATCCAAATCTACAGGCTAAGGACGCGTCTGCATATGTTTTGGTGAACAATCGAGTGTGCGTGTTCTGACAGCTGCCTCTATGCAGACGTCTCCACAGAGCCATTTCTGAATGCCCCGCAGCCCAGGACTGAATGGATACACTAACAAGTGCACCGGTGTGAGCAACCACATATGCAGAAGGACGTCTTTCATCTCACAGAAGCGCGAACGTCTTGGCGTTCAAGCACATGGCAGAAACAAGGTGTGAACAGATGAGCTGCTGCTATTTTCTCCGTTCGGCATGCTTCGTTGTAGCTCTCTTGCCGGTCGCCGGCTTAGCGGCTTGCTTTGCGCGACTAGCTCTGGGGAGAGAAGGAGATAGCGCCGGAAACCTCGCCTTTTGCCTTCTTCGGCGCTGGAACCTGGTTGCTGCGCCTTCTCTTTGTCCATGTGCACACACACGATTCCTCAGCGAAAACCATGCAGAAACCTTTCCACGAGCACCCAGGGATGTGCACCCAGCACCACGTGCACGCACACGCAGCTAGAGAAAAGCACCTACCTTTTCACACACTGATGCCTAAGCAAACGCGTGGCCACACACACGCACACATCCGCAAGCGCGCCTACTCCCATCTATTGAGAGAAAGACGGACGAGCTCTTTGGTTGCTCTTCACAGGCTTGTCCCTGATCTATAGCTGAGGGCAAACACTTGTGTGCTTGTGGGAGAGCCTGTGTCTTTCCTGGAAGCGTTTGGGAGTTTTGCTCAGACGCGTGTTTCCTCAAGTTCAAGAATCAAGATCTAGGATACCTGCAGACAGGTGCCTGTTTGTGTGGAGACAGTCTGTTTGAAACTGTGTTCCTCAGCGCCCGCTCTTTCTCCCCGTCGCTCCACACGCCTGGGAGTCCCTTTCTTTCTCTCCACAAGCACGTGTGTTGACTTCGTCGCACATGTGCATCTGCACAAGCGTTGAGCTCAGCAGAGCGTGTCTCTTGACACTTGATGTGCGTTGGCTGTGTCTGCCTGCTCCAGTGAAGAGAGAAACGGGAAATCATCTTGGTAGAGGCAACAAAGCAAAAGCGAGGCAGGATTGACATCTGCTCAACAGAGACGGATTCCCTGCGCTGACACAGTTCACAGTTACACGAGAAGCAATCTGAGCGGTCCGTCGACCGGAGACGTGTTTCCCAAGAGGTCGTTTAGCGAGTGAACAGCAGTGTGCGCGACTTTCAGGAGTGTGCCTGGAAAGTGCCAGAATCACCAGGAGCATCTGTGCAAAAGCTGCTGCCTCTGTGACCGCATTGAGGCACGTTCGCGTGTCTGCGAGTATATAGACGGCTCTTTCGCGTTCACTCCGAGGGAAACGGTCCGCTATTGCTTCTGTGCGCACAGACGCGATTCCCTTGTCTCTTGCGAACACAGGGAACTCTGTGCATCCAAATCTACAGGCTAAGGACGCGTCTGCATATGTTTTGGTGAACAATCGAGTGTGCGTGTTCTGACAGCTGCCTCTATGCAGACGTCTCCACAGAGCCACTTCTGAATGCCCCGCAGCCCAGGACTGAATGGATACACTAACAAGTGCACCGGTGTGAGCAACCACATATGCAGAAGGACGTCTTTCATCTCACAGAAGCGCGAACGTCTTGGCGTTCAAGCACATGGCAGAAACAAGGTGTGAACAGATGAGCTGCT
Organism: Patagioenas fasciata; assembly: GCF_037038585.1. Taxonomy (NCBI): domain Eukaryota; kingdom Metazoa; phylum Chordata; class Aves; order Columbiformes; family Columbidae; genus Patagioenas; species Patagioenas fasciata. Next base: position 400,207 of record NW_027288744.1, read on the forward strand.
GCTATTTTCTCCGTTCGGCATGCTTCGTTGTAGCTCTCTTGCCGGTCGCCGGCTTAGCGGCTTGCTTTGCGCGACTAGCTCTGGGGAGAGAAGGAGATAGCGCCGGAAACCTCGCCTTTTGCCTTCTTCGGCGCTGGAACCTGGTTGCTGCGCCTTCTCTTTGTCCATGTGCACACACACGATTCCTCAGCGAAAACCATGCAGAAACCTTTCCACGAGCACCCAGGGATGTGCACCCAGCACCACGTGCACGCACACGCAGCTAGAGAAAAGCACCTACCTTTTCACACACTGATGCCTAAGCAAACGCGTGGCCACACACACGCACACATCCGCAAGCGCGCCTACTCCCATCTATTGAGAGAAAGACGGACGAGCTCTTTGGTTGCTCTTCACAGGCTTGTCCCTGATCTATAGCTGAGGGCAAACACTTGTGTGCTTGTGGGAGAGCCTGTGTCTTTCCTGGAAGCGTTTGGGAGTTTTGCTCAGACGCGTGTTTCCTCAAGTTCAAGAATCAAGATCTAGGATACCTGCAGACAGGTGCCTGTTTGTGTGGAGACAGTCTGTTTGAAACTGTGTTCCTCAGCGCCCGCTCTTTCTCCCCGTCGCTCCACACGCCTGGGAGTCCCTTTCTTTCTCTCCACAAGCACGTGTGTTGACTTCGTCGCACATGTGCATCTGCACAAGCGTTGAGCTCAGCAGAGCGTGTCTCTTGACACTTGATGTGCGTTGGCTGTGTCTGCCTGCTCCAGTGAAGAGAGAAACGGGAAATCATCTTGGTAGGGGCAACAAAGCAAAAGCGAGGCAGGATTGACATCTGCTCAACAGAGACGGATTCCCTGCGCTGACACAGTTCACAGTTACACGAGAAGCAATCTGAGCGGTCCGTCGACCGGAGACGTGTTTCCCAAGAGGTCGTTTAGCGAGTGAACAGCAGTGTGCGCGACTTTCAGGAGTGTGCCTGGAAAGTGCCAGAATCACCAGGAGCATCTGTGCAAAAGCTGCTGCCTCTGTGACCGCATTGAGGCACGTTCGCGTGTCTGCGAGTATATAGACGGCTCTTTCGCGTTCACTCCGAGGGAAACGGTCCGCTATTGCTTCTGTGCGTACAGACGCGATTCCCTTGTCTCTTGCGAACACAGGGAACTCTGTGCATCCAAATCTACAGGCTAAGGACGCGTCTGCATATGTTTTGGTGAACAATCGAGTGTGCGTGTTCTGACAGCTGCCTCTATGCAGACGTCTCCACAGAGCCACTTCTGAATGCCCCGCAGCCCAGGACTGAATGGATACACTAACAAGTGCACCGGTGTGAGCAACCACATATGCAGAAGGACGTCTTTCATCTCACAGAAGCGCGAACGTCTTGGCGTTCAAGCACATGGCAGAAACAAGGTGTGAACAGATGAGCTGCTGCTATTTTCTCCGTTCGGCATGCTTCGTTGTAGCTCTCTTGCCGGTCGCCGGCTTAGCGGCTTGCTTTGCGCGACTAGCTCTGGGGAGAGAAGGAGATAGCGCCGGAAACCTCGCCTTTTGCCTTCTTCGGCGCTGGAACCTGGTTGCTGCGCCTTCTCTTTGTCCATGTGCACACACACGATTCCTCAGCGAAAACCATGCAGAAACCTTTCCACGAGCACCCAGGGATGTGCACCCAGCACCACGTGCACGCACACGCAGCTAGAGAAAAGCACCTACCTTTTCACACACTGATGCCTAAGCAAACGCGTGGCCACACACACGCACACATCCGCAAGCGCGCCTACTCCCATCTATTGAGGGAAAGACGGACGAGCTCTTTGGTTGCTCTTCACAGGCTTGTCCCTGATCTATAGCTGAGGGCAAACACTTGTGTGCTTGTGGGAGAGCCTGTGTCTTTCCTGGAAGCGTTTGGGAGTTTTGCTCAGACGCGTGTTTCCTCAAGTTCAAGAATCAAGATCTAGGATACCTGCAGACAGGTGCCTGTTTGTGTGGAGACAGTCTGTTTGAAACTGTGTTCCTCAGCGCCCGCTCTTTCTCCCCGTCGCTCCACACGCCTGGGAGTCCCTTTCTTTCTCTCCACAAGCACGTGTGTTGACTTCGTCGCACATGTGCATCTGCACAAGCGTTGAGCTCAGCAGAGCGTGTCTCTTGACACTTGATGTGCGTTGGCTGTGTCTGCCTGCTCCAGTGAAGAGAGAAACGGGAAATCATCTTGGTAGAGGCAACAAAGCAAAAGCGAGGCAGGATTGACATCTGCTCAACAGAGACGGATTCCCTGCGCTGACACAGTTCACAGTTACACGAGAAGCAATCTGAGCGGTCCGTCGACCGGAGACGTGTTTCCCAAGAGGTCGTTTAGCGAGTGAACAGCAGTGTGCGCGACTTTCAGGAGTGTGCCTGGAAAGTGCCAGAATCACCAGGAGCATCTGTGCAAAAGCTGCTGCCTCTGTGACCGCATTGAGGCACGTTCGCGTGTCTGCGAGTATATAGACGGCTCTTTCGCGTTCACTCCGAGGGAAACGGTCCGCTATTGCTTCTGTGCGCACAGACGCGATTCCCTTGTCTCTTGCGAACACAGGGAACTCTGTGCATCCAAATCTACAGGCTAAGGACGCGTCTGCATATGTTTTGGTGAACAATCGAGTGTGCGTGTTCTGACAGCTGCCTCTATGCAGACGTCTCCACAGAGCCACTTCTGAATGCCCCGCAGCCCAGGACTGAATGGATACACTAACAAGTGCACCGGTGTGAGCAACCACATATGCAGAAGGACGTCTTTCATCTCACAGAAGCGCGAACGTCTTGGCGTTCAAGCACATGGCAGAAACAAGGTGTGAACAGATGAGCTGCTGCTATTTTCTCCGTTCGGCATGCTTCGTTGTAGCTCTCTTGCCGGTCGCCGGCTTAGCGGCTTGCTTTGCGCGACTAGCTCTGGGGAGAGAAGGAGATAGCGCCGGAAACCTCGCCTTTTGCCTTCTTCGGCGCTGGAACCTGGTTGCTGCGCCTTCTCTTTGTCCATGTGCACACACACGATTCCTCAGCGAAAACCATGCAGAAACCTTTCCACGAGCACCCAGGGATGTGCACCCAGCACCACGTGCACGCACACGCAGCTAGAGAAAAGCACCTACCTTTTCACACACTGATGCCTAAGCAAACGCGTGGCCACACACACGCACACATCCGCAAGCGCGCCTACTCCCATCTATTGAGAGAAAGACGGACGAGCTCTTTGGTTGCTCTTCACAGGCTTGTCCCTGATCTATAGCTGAGGGCAAACACTTGTGTGCTTGTGGGAGAGCCTGTGTCTTTCCTGGAAGCGTTTGGGAGTTTTGCTCAGACGCGTGTTTCCTCAAGTTCAAGAATCAAGATCTAGGATACCTGCAGACAGGTGCCTGTTTGTGTGGAGACAGTCTGTTTGAAACTGTGTTCCTCAGCGCCCGCTCTTTCTCCCCGTCGCTCCACACGCCTGGGAGTCCCTTTCTTTCTCTCCACAAGCACGTGTGTTGACTTCGTCGCACATGTGCATCTGCACAAGCGTTGAGCTCAGCAGAGCGTGTCTCTTGACACTTGATGTGCGTTGGCTGTGTCTGCCTGCTCCAGTGAAGAGAGAAACGGGAAATCATCTTGGTAGAGGCAACAAAGCAAAAGCGAGGCAGGATTGACATCTGCTCAACAGAGACGGATTCCCTGCGCTGACACAGTTCACAGTTACACGAGAAGCAATCTGAGCGGTCCGTCGACCGGAGACGTGTTTCCCAAGAGGTCGTTTAGCGAGTGAACAGCAGTGTGCGCGACTTTCAGGAGTGTGCCTGGAAAGTGCCAGAATCACCAGGAGCATCTGTGCAAAAGCTGCTGCCTCTGTGACCGCATTGAGGCACGTTCGCGTGTCTGCGAGTATATAGACGGCTCTTTCGCGTTCACTCCGAGGGAAACGGTCCGCTATTGCTTCTGTGCGCACAGACGCGATTCCCTTGTCTCTTGCGAACACAGGGAACTCTGTGCATCCAAATCTACAGGCTAAGGACGCGTCTGCATATGTTTTGGTGAACAATCGAGTGTGCGTGTTCTGACAGCTGCCTCTATGCAGACGTCTCCACAGAGCCACTTCTGAATGCCCCGCAGCCCAGGACTGAATGGATACACTAACAAGTGCACCGGTGTGAGCAACCACATATGCAGAAGGACGTCTTTCATCTCACAGAAGCGCGAACGTCTTGGCGTTCAAGCACATGGCAGAAACAAGGTGTGAACAGATGAGCTGCTGCTATTTTCTCCGTTCGGCATGCTTCGTTGTAGCTCTCTTGCCGGTCGCCGGCTTAGCGGCTTGCTTTGCGCGACTAGCTCTGGGGAGAGAAGGAGATAGCGCCGGAAACCTCGCCTTTTGCCTTCTTCGGCGCTGGAACCTGGTTGCTGCGCCTTCTCTTTGTCCATGTGCACACACACGATTCCTCAGCGAAAACCATGCAGAAACCTTTCCACGAGCACCCAGGGATGTGCACCCAGCACCACGTGCACGCACACGCAGCTAGAGAAAAGCACCTACCTTTTCACACACTGATGCCTAAGCAAACGCGTGGCCACACACACGCACACATCCGCAAGCGCGCCTACTCCCATCTATTGAGAGAAAGACGGACGAGCTCTTTGGTTGCTCTTCACAGGCTTGTCCCTGATCTATAGCTGAGGGCAAACACTTGTGTGCTTGTGGGAGAGCCTGTGTCTTTCCTGGAAGCGTTTGGGAGTTTTGCTCAGACGCGTGTTTCCTCAAGTTCAAGAATCAAGATCTAGGATACCTGCAGACAGGTGCCTGTTTGTGTGGAGACAGTCTGTTTGAAACTGTGTTCCTCAGCGCCCGCTCTTTCTCCCCGTCGCTCCACACGCCTGGGAGTCCCTTTCTTTCTCTCCACAAGCACGTGTGTTGACTTCGTCGCACATGTGCATCTGCACAAGCGTTGAGCTCAGCAGAGCGTGTCTCTTGACACTTGATGTGCGTTGGCTGTGTCTGCCTGCTCCAGTGAAGAGAGAAACGGGAAATCATCTTGGTAGGGGCAACAAAGCAAAAGCGAGGCAGGATTGACATCTGCTCAACAGAGACGGATTCCCTGCGCTGACACAGTTCACAGTTACACGAGAAGCAATCTGAGCGGTCCGTCGACCGGAGACGTGTTTCCCAAGAGGTCGTTTAGCGAGTGAACAGCAGTGTGCGCGACTTTCAGGAGTGTGCCTGGAAAGTGCCAGAATCACCAGGAGCATCTGTGCAAAAGCTGCTGCCTCTGTGACCGCATTGAGGCACGTTCGCGTGTCTGCGAGTATATAGACGGCTCTTTCGCGTTCACTCCGAGGGAAACGGTCCGCTATTGCTTCTGTGCGTACAGACGCGATTCCCTTGTCTCTTGCGAACACAGGGAACTCTGTGCATCCAAATCTACAGGCTAAGGACGCGTCTGCATATGTTTTGGTGAACAATCGAGTGTGCGTGTTCTGACAGCTGCCTCTATGCAGACGTCTCCACAGAGCCACTTCTGAATGCCCCGCAGCCCAGGACTGAATGGATACACTAACAAGTGCACCGGTGTGAGCAACCACATATGCAGAAGGACGTCTTTCATCTCACAGAAGCGCGAACGTCTTGGCGTTCAAGCACATGGCAGAAACAAGGTGTGAACAGATGAGCTGCTGCTATTTTCTCCGTTCGGCATGCTTCGTTGTAGCTCTCTTGCCGGTCGCCGGCTTAGCGGCTTGCTTTGCGCGACTAGCTCTGGGGAGAGAAGGAGATAGCGCCGGAAACCTCGCCTTTTGCCTTCTTCGGCGCTGGAACCTGGTTGCTGCGCCTTCTCTTTGTCCATGTGCACACACACGATTCCTCAGCGAAAACCATGCAGAAACCTTTCCACGAGCACCCAGGGATGTGCACCCAGCACCACGTGCACGCACACGCAGCTAGAGAAAAGCACCTACCTTTTCACACACTGATGCCTAAGCAAACGCGTGGCCACACACACGCACACATCCGCAAGCGCGCCTACTCCCATCTATTGAGAGAAAGACGGACGAGCTCTTTGGTTGCTCTTCACAGGCTTGTCCCTGATCTATAGCTGAGGGCAAACACTTGTGTGCTTGTGGGAGAGCCTGTGTCTTTCCTGGAAGCGTTTGGGAGTTTTGCTCAGACGCGTGTTTCCTCAAGTTCAAGAATCAAGATCTAGGATACCTGCAGACAGGTGCCTGTTTGTGTGGAGACAGTCTGTTTGAAACTGTGTTCCTCAGCGCCCGCTCTTTCTCCCCGTCGCTCCACACGCCTGGGAGTCCCTTTCTTTCTCTCCACAAGCACGTGTGTTGACTTCGTCGCACATGTGCATCTGCACAAGCGTTGAGCTCAGCAGAGCGTGTCTCTTGACACTTGATGTGCGTTGGCTGTGTCTGCCTGCTCCAGTGAAGAGAGAAACGGGAAATCATCTTGGTAGGGGCAACAAAGCAAAAGCGAGGCAGGATTGACATCTGCTCAACAGAGACGGATTCCCTGCGCTGACACAGTTCACAGTTACACGAGAAGCAATCTGAGCGGTCCGTCGACCGGAGACGTGTTTCCCAAGAGGTCGTTTAGCGAGTGAACAGCAGTGTGCGCGACTTTCAGGAGTGTGCCTGGAAAGTGCCAGAATCACCAGGAGCATCTGTGCAAAAGCTGCTGCCTCTGTGACCGCATTGAGGCACGTTCGCGTGTCTGCGAGTATATAGACGGCTCTTTCGCGTTCACTCCGAGGGAAACGGTCCGCTATTGCTTCTGTGCGCACAGACGCGATTCCCTTGTCTCTTGCGAACACAGGGAACTCTGTGCATCCAAATCTACAGGCTAAGGACGCGTCTGCATATGTTTTGGTGAACAATCGAGTGTGCGTGTTCTGACAGCTGCCTCTATGCAGACGTCTCCACAGAGCCACTTCTGAATGCCCCGCAGCCCAGGACTGAATGGATACACTAACAAGTGCACCGGTGTGAGCAACCACATATGCAGAAGGACGTCTTTCATCTCACAGAAGCGCGAACGTCTTGGCGTTCAAGCACATGGCAGAAACAAGGTGTGAACAGATGAGCTGCTGCTATTTTCTCCGTTCGGCATGCTTCGTTGTAGCTCTCTTGCCGGTCGCCGGCTTAGCGGCTTGCTTTGCGCGACTAGCTCTGGGGAGAGAAGGAGATAGCGCCGGAAACCTCGCCTTTTGCCTTCTTCGGCGCTGGAACCTGGTTGCTGCGCCTTCTCTTTGTCCATGTGCACACACACGATTCCTCAGCGAAAACCATGCAGAAACCTTTCCACGAGCACCCAGGGATGTGCACCCAGCACCACGTGCACGCACACGCAGCTAGAGAAAAGCACCTACCTTTTCACACACTGATGCCTAAGCAAACGCGTGGCCACACACACGCACACATCCGCAAGCGCGCCTACTCCCATCTATTGAGGGAAAGACGGACGAGCTCTTTGGTTGCTCTTCACAGGCTTGTCCCTGATCTATAGCTGAGGGCAAACACTTGTGTGCTTGTGGGAGAGCCTGTGTCTTTCCTGGAAGCGTTTGGGAGTTTTGCTCAGACGCGTGTTTCCTCAAGTTCAAGAATCAAGATCTAGGATACCTGCAGACAGGTGCCTGTTTGTGTGGAGACAGTCTGTTTGAAACTGTGTTCCTCAGCGCCCGCTCTTTCTCCCCGTCGCTCCACACGCCTGGGAGTCCCTTTCTTTCTCTCCACAAGCACGTGTGTTGACTTCGTCGCACATGTGCATCTGCACAAGCGTTGAGCTCAGCAGAGCGTGTCTCTTGACACTTGATGTGCGTTGGCTGTGTCTGCCTGCTCCAGTGAAGAGAGAAACGGGAAATCATCTTGGTAGAGGCAACAAAGCAAAAGCGAGGCAGGATTGACATCTGCTCAACAGAGACGGATTCCCTGCGCTGACACAGTTCACAGTTACACGAGAAGCAATCTGAGCGGTCCGTCGACCGGAGACGTGTTTCCCAAGAGGTCGTTTAGCGAGTGAACAGCAGTGTGCGCGACTTTCAGGAGTGTGCCTGGAAAGTGCCAGAATCACCAGGAGCATCTGTGCAAAAGCTGCTGCCTCTGTGACCGCATTGAGGCACGTTCGCGTGTCTGCGAGTATATAGACGGCTCTTTCGCGTTCACTCCGAGGGAAACGGTCCGCTATTGCTTCTGTGCGCACAGACGCGATTCCCTTGTCTCTTGCGAACACAGGGAACTCTGTGCATCCAAATCTACAGGCTAAGGACGCGTCTGCATATGTTTTGGTGAACAATCGAGTGTGCGTGTTCTGACAGCTGCCTCTATGCAGACGTCTCCACAGAGCCACTTCTGAATGCCCCGCAGCCCAGGACTGAATGGATACACTAACAAGTGCACCGGTGTGAGCAACCACATATGCAGAAGGACGTCTTTCATCTCACAGAAGCGCGAACGTCTTGGCGTTCAAGCACATGGCAGAAACAAGGTGTGAACAGATGAGCTGCTGCTATTTTCTCCGTTCGGCATGCTTCGTTGTAGCTCTCTTGCCGGTCGCCGGCTTAGCGGCTTGCTTTGCGCGACTAGCTCTGGGGAGAGAAGGAGATAGCGCCGGAAACCTCGCCTTTTGCCTTCTTCGGCGCTGGAACCTGGTTGCTGCGCCTTCTCTTTGTCCATGTGCACACACACGATTCCTCAGCGAAAACCATGCAGAAACCTTTCCACGAGCACCCAGGGATGTGCACCCAGCACCACGTGCACGCACACGCAGCTAGAGAAAAGCACCTACCTTTTCACACACTGATGCCTAAGCAAACGCGTGGCCACACACACGCACACATCCGCAAGCGCGCCTACTCCCATCTATTGAGAGAAAGACGGACGAGCTCTTTGGTTGCTCTTCACAGGCTTGTCCCTGATCTATAGCTGAGGGCAAACACTTGTGTGCTTGTGGGAGAGCCTGTGTCTTTCCTGGAAGCGTTTGGGAGTTTTGCTCAGACGCGTGTTTCCTCAAGTTCAAGAATCAAGATCTAGGATACCTGCAGACAGGTGCCTGTTTGTGTGGAGACAGTCTGTTTGAAACTGTGTTCCTCAGCGCCCGCTCTTTCTCCCCGTCGCTCCACACGCCTGGGAGTCCCTTTCTTTCTCTCCACAAGCACGTGTGTTGACTTCGTCGCACATGTGCATCTGCACAAGCGTTGAGCTCAGCAGAGCGTGTCTCTTGACACTTGATGTGCGTTGGCTGTGTCTGCCTGCTCCAGTGAAGAGAGAAACGGGAAATCATCTTGGTAGAGGCAACAAAGCAAAAGCGAGGCAGGATTGACATCTGCTCAACAGAGACGGATTCCCTGCGCTGACACAGTTCACAGTTACACGAGAAGCAATCTGAGCGGTCCGTCGACCGGAGACGTGTTTCCCAAGAGGTCGTTTAGCGAGTGAACAGCAGTGTGCGCGACTTTCAGGAGTGTGCCTGGAAAGTGCCAGAATCACCAGGAGCATCTGTGCAAAAGCTGCTGCCTCTGTGACCGCATTGAGGCACGTTCGCGTGTCTGCGAGTATATAGACGGCTCTTTCGCGTTCACTCCGAGGGAAACGGTCCGCTATTGCTTCTGTGCGCACAGACGCGATTCCCTTGTCTCTTGCGAACACAGGGAACTCTGTGCATCCAAATCTACAGGCTAAGGACGCGTCTGCATATGTTTTGGTGAACAATCGAGTGTGCGTGTTCTGACAGCTGCCTCTATGCAGACGTCTCCACAGAGCCACTTCTGAATGCCCCGCAGCCCAGGACTGAATGGATACACTAACAAGTGCACCGGTGTGAGCAACCACATATGCAGAAGGACGTCTTTCATCTCACAGAAGCGCGAACGTCTTGGCGTTCAAGCACATGGCAGAAACAAGGTGTGAACAGATGAGCTGCTGCTATTTTCTCCGTTCGGCATGCTTCGTTGTAGCTCTCTTGCCGGTCGCCGGCTTAGCGGCTTGCTTTGCGCGACTAGCTCTGGGGAGAGAAGGAGATAGCGCCGGAAACCTCGCCTTTTGCCTTCTTCGGCGCTGGAACCTGGTTGCTGCGCCTTCTCTTTGTCCATGTGCACACACACGATTCCTCAGCGAAAACCATGCAGAAACCTTTCCACGAGCACCCAGGGATGTGCACCCAGCACCACGTGCACGCACACGCAGCTAGAGAAAAGCACCTACCTTTTCACACACTGATGCCTAAGCAAACGCGTGGCCACACACACGCACACATCCGCAAGCGCGCCTACTCCCATCTATTGAGAGAAAGACGGACGAGCTCTTTGGTTGCTCTTCACAGGCTTGTCCCTGATCTATAGCTGAGGGCAAACACTTGTGTGCTTGTGGGAGAGCCTGTGTCTTTCCTGGAAGCGTTTGGGAGTTTTGCTCAGACGCGTGTTTCCTCAAGTTCAAGAATCAAGATCTAGGATACCTGCAGACAGGTGCCTGTTTGTGTGGAGACAGTCTGTTTGAAACTGTGTTCCTCAGCGCCCGCTCTTTCTCCCCGTCGCTCCACACGCCTGGGAGTCCCTTTCTTTCTCTCCACAAGCACGTGTGTTGACTTCGTCGCACATGTGCATCTGCACAAGCGTTGAGCTCAGCAGAGCGTGTCTCTTGACACTTGATGTGCGTTGGCTGTGTCTGCCTGCTCCAGTGAAGAGAGAAACGGGAAATCATCTTGGTAGGGGCAACAAAGCAAAAGCGAGGCAGGATTGACATCTGCTCAACAGAGACGGATTCCCTGCGCTGACACAGTTCACAGTTACACGAGAAGCAATCTGAGCGGTCCGTCGACCGGAGACGTGTTTCCCAAGAGGTCGTTTAGCGAGTGAACAGCAGTGTGCGCGACTTTCAGGAGTGTGCCTGGAAAGTGCCAGAATCACCAGGAGCATCTGTGCAAAAGCTGCTGCCTCTGTGACCGCATTGAGGCACGTTCGCGTGTCTGCGAGTATATAGACGGCTCTTTCGCGTTCACTCCGAGGGAAACGGTCCGCTATTGCTTCTGTGCGTACAGACGCGATTCCCTTGTCTCTTGCGAACACAGGGAACTCTGTGCATCCAAATCTACAGGCTAAGGACGCGTCTGCATATGTTTTGGTGAACAATCGAGTGTGCGTGTTCTGACAGCTGCCTCTATGCAGACGTCTCCACAGAGCCACTTCTGAATGCCCCGCAGCCCAGGACTGAATGGATACACTAACAAGTGCACCGGTGTGAGCAACCACATATGCAGAAGGACGTCTTTCATCTCACAGAAGCGCGAACGTCTTGGCGTTCAAGCACATGGCAGAAACAAGGTGTGAACAGATGAGCTGCTGCTATTTTCTCCGTTCGGCATGCTTCGTTGTAGCTCTCTTGCCGGTCGCCGGCTTAGCGGCTTGCTTTGCGCGACTAGCTCTGGGGAGAGAAGGAGATAGCGCCGGAAACCTCGCCTTTTGCCTTCTTCGGCGCTGGAACCTGGTTGCTGCGCCTTCTCTTTGTCCATGTGCACACACACGATTCCTCAGCGAAAACCATGCAGAAACCTTTCCACGAGCACCCAGGGATGTGCACCCAGCACCACGTGCACGCACACGCAGCTAGAGAAAAGCACCTACCTTTTCACACACTGATGCCTAAGCAAACGCGTGGCCACACACACGCACACATCCGCAAGCGCGCCTACTCCCATCTATTGAGAGAAAGACGGACGAGCTCTTTGGTTGCTCTTCACAGGCTTGTCCCTGATCTATAGCTGAGGGCAAACACTTGTGTGCTTGTGGGAGAGCCTGTGTCTTTCCTGGAAGCGTTTGGGAGTTTTGCTCAGACGCGTGTTTCCTCAAGTTCAAGAATCAAGATCTAGGATACCTGCAGACAGGTGCCTGTTTGTGTGGAGACAGTCTGTTTGAAACTGTGTTCCTCAGCGCCCGCTCTTTCTCCCCGTCGCTCCACACGCCTGGGAGTCCCTTTCTTTCTCTCCACAAGCACGTGTGTTGACTTCGTCGCACATGTGCATCTGCACAAGCGTTGAGCTCAGCAGAGCGTGTCTCTTGACACTTGATGTGCGTTGGCTGTGTCTGCCTGCTCCAGTGAAGAGAGAAACGGGAAATCATCTTGGTAGGGGCAACAAAGCAAAAGCGAGGCAGGATTGACATCTGCTCAACAGAGACGGATTCCCTGCGCTGACACAGTTCACAGTTACACGAGAAGCAATCTGAGCGGTCCGTCGACCGGAGACGTGTTTCCCAAGAGGTCGTTTAGCGAGTGAACAGCAGTGTGCGCGACTTTCAGGAGTGTGCCTGGAAAGTGCCAGAATCACCAGGAGCATCTGTGCAAAAGCTGCTGCCTCTGTGACCGCATTGAGGCACGTTCGCGTGTCTGCGAGTATATAGACGGCTCTTTCGCGTTCACTCCGAGGGAAACGGTCCGCTATTGCTTCTGTGCGCACAGACGCGATTCCCTTGTCTCTTGCGAACACAGGGAACTCTGTGCATCCAAATCTACAGGCTAAGGACGCGTCTGCATATGTTTTGGTGAACAATCGAGTGTGCGTGTTCTGACAGCTGCCTCTATGCAGACGTCTCCACAGAGCCACTTCTGAATGCCCCGCAGCCCAGGACTGAATGGATACACTAACAAGTGCACCGGTGTGAGCAACCACATATGCAGAAGGACGTCTTTCATCTCACAGAAGCGCGAACGTCTTGGCGTTCAAGCACATGGCAGAAACAAGGTGTGAACAGATGAGCTGCTGCTATTTTCTCCGTTCGGCATGCTTCGTTGTAGCTCTCTTGCCGGTCGCCGGCTTAGCGGCTTGCTTTGCGCGACTAGCTCTGGGGAGAGAAGGAGATAGCGCCGGAAACCTCGCCTTTTGCCTTCTTCGGCGCTGGAACCTGGTTGCTGCGCCTTCTCTTTGTCCATGTGCACACACACGATTCCTCAGCGAAAACCATGCAGAAACCTTTCCACGAGCACCCAGGGATGTGCACCCAGCACCACGTGCACGCACACGCAGCTAGAGAAAAGCACCTACCTTTTCACACACTGATGCCTAAGCAAACGCGTGGCCACACACACGCACACATCCGCAAGCGCGCCTACTCCCATCTATTGAGGGAAAGACGGACGAGCTCTTTGGTTGCTCTTCACAGGCTTGTCCCTGATCTATAGCTGAGGGCAAACACTTGTGTGCTTGTGGGAGAGCCTGTGTCTTTCCTGGAAGCGTTTGGGAGTTTTGCTCAGACGCGTGTTTCCTCAAGTTCAAGAATCAAGATCTAGGATACCTGCAGACAGGTGCCTGTTTGTGTGGAGACAGTCTGTTTGAAACTGTGTTCCTCAGCGCCCGCTCTTTCTCCCCGTCGCTCCACACGCCTGGGAGTCCCTTTCTTTCTCTCCACAAGCACGTGTGTTGACTTCGTCGCACATGTGCATCTGCACAAGCGTTGAGCTCAGCAGAGCGTGTCTCTTGACACTTGATGTGCGTTGGCTGTGTCTGCCTGCTCCAGTGAAGAGAGAAACGGGAAATCATCTTGGTAGAGGCAACAAAGCAAAAGCGAGGCAGGATTGACATCTGCTCAACAGAGACGGATTCCCTGCGCTGACACAGTTCACAGTTACACGAGAAGCAATCTGAGCGGTCCGTCGACCGGAGACGTGTTTCCCAAGAGGTCGTTTAGCGAGTGAACAGCAGTGTGCGCGACTTTCAGGAGTGTGCCTGGAAAGTGCCAGAATCACCAGGAGCATCTGTGCAAAAGCTGCTGCCTCTGTGACCGCATTGAGGCACGTTCGCGTGTCTGCGAGTATATAGACGGCTCTTTCGCGTTCACTCCGAGGGAAACGGTCCGCTATTGCTTCTGTGCGCACAGACGCGATTCCCTTGTCTCTTGCGAACACAGGGAACTCTGTGCATCCAAATCTACAGGCTAAGGACGCGTCTGCATATGTTTTGGTGAACAATCGAGTGTGCGTGTTCTGACAGCTGCCTCTATGCAGACGTCTCCACAGAGCCACTTCTGAATGCCCCGCAGCCCAGGACTGAATGGATACACTAACAAGTGCACCGGTGTGAGCAACCACATATGCAGAAGGACGTCTTTCATCTCACAGAAGCGCGAACGTCTTGGCGTTCAAGCACATGGCAGAAACAAGGTGTGAACAGATGAGCTGCTGCTATTTTCTCCGTTCGGCATGCTTCGTTGTAGCTCTCTTGCCGGTCGCCGGCTTAGCGGCTTGCTTTGCGCGACTAGCTCTGGGGAGAGAAGGAGATAGCGCCGGAAACCTCGCCTTTTGCCTTCTTCGGCGCTGGAACCTGGTTGCTGCGCCTTCTCTTTGTCCATGTGCACACACACGATTCCTCAGCGAAAACCATGCAGAAACCTTTCCACGAGCACCCAGGGATGTGCACCCAGCACCACGTGCACGCACACGCAGCTAGAGAAAAGCACCTACCTTTTCACACACTGATGCCTAAGCAAACGCGTGGCCACACACACGCACACATCCGCAAGCGCGCCTACTCCCATCTATTGAGGGAAAGACGGACGAGCTCTTTGGTTGCTCTTCACAGGCTTGTCCCTGATCTATAGCTGAGGGCAAACACTTGTGTGCTTGTGGGAGAGCCTGTGTCTTTCCTGGAAGCGTTTGGGAGTTTTGCTCAGACGCGTGTTTCCTCAAGTTCAAGAATCAAGATCTAGGATACCTGCAGACAGGTGCCTGTTTGTGTGGAGACAGTCTGTTTGAAACTGTGTTCCTCAGCGCCCGCTCTTTCTCCCCGTCGCTCCACACGCCTGGGAGTCCCTTTCTTTCTCTCCACAAGCACGTGTGTTGACTTCGTCGCACATGTGCATCTGCACAAGCGTTGAGCTCAGCAGAGCGTGTCTCTTGACACTTGATGTGCGTTGGCTGTGTCTGCCTGCTCCAGTGAAGAGAGAAACGGGAAATCATCTTGGTAGAGGCAACAAAGCAAAAGCGAGGCAGGATTGACATCTGCTCAACAGAGACGGATTCCCTGCGCTGACACAGTTCACAGTTACACGAGAAGCAATCTGAGCGGTCCGTCGACCGGAGACGTGTTTCCCAAGAGGTCGTTTAGCGAGTGAACAGCAGTGTGCGCGACTTTCAGGAGTGTGCCTGGAAAGTGCCAGAATCACCAGGAGCATCTGTGCAAAAGCTGCTGCCTCTGTGACCGCATTGAGGCACGTTCGCGTGTCTGCGAGTATATAGACGGCTCTTTCGCGTTCACTCCGAGGGAAACGGTCCGCTATTGCTTCTGTGCGCACAGACGCGATTCCCTTGTCTCTTGCGAACACAGGGAACTCTGTGCATCCAAATCTACAGGCTAAGGACGCGTCTGCATATGTTTTGGTGAACAATCGAGTGTGCGTGTTCTGACAGCTGCCTCTATGCAGACGTCTCCACAGAGCCACTTCTGAATGCCCCGCAGCCCAGGACTGAATGGATACACTAACAAGTGCACCGGTGTGAGCAACCACATATGCAGAAGGACGTCTTTCATCTCACAGAAGCGCGAACGTCTTGGCGTTCAAGCACATGGCAGAAACAAGGTGTGAACAGATGAGCTGCTGCTATTTTCTCCGTTCGGCATGCTTCGTTGTAGCTCTCTTGCCGGTCGCCGGCTTAGCGGCTTGCTTTGCGCGACTAGCTCTGGGGAGAGAAGGAGATAGCGCCGGAAACCTCGCCTTTTGCCTTCTTCGGCGCTGGAACCTGGTTGCTGCGCCTTCTCTTTGTCCATGTGCACACACACGATTCCTCAGCGAAAACCATGCAGAAACCTTTCCACGAGCACCCAGGGATGTGCACCCAGCACCACGTGCACGCACACGCAGCTAGAGAAAAGCACCTACCTTTTCACACACCGATGCCTAAGCAAACGCGTGGCCACACACACGCACACATCCGCAAGCGCGCCTACTCCCATCTATTGAGGGAAAGACGGACGAGCTCTTTGGTTGCTCTTCACAGGCTTGTCCCTGATCTATAGCTGAGGGCAAACACTTGTGTGCTTGTGGGAGAGCCTGTGTCTTTCCTGGAAGCGTTTGGGAGTTTTGCTCAGACGCGTGTTTCCTCAAGTTCAAGAATCAAGATCTAGGATACCTGCAGACAGGTGCCTGTTTGTGTGGAGACAGTCTGTTTGAAACTGTGTTCCTCAGCGCCCGCTCTTTCTCCCCGTCGCTCCACACGCCTGGGAGTCCCTTTCTTTCTCTCCACAAGCACGTGTGTTGACTTCGTCGCACATGTGCATCTGCACAAGCGTTGAGCTCAGCAGAGCGTGTCTCTTGACACTTGATGTGCGTTGGCTGTGTCTGCCTGCTCCAGTGAAGAGAGAAACGGGAAATCATCTTGGTAGAGGCAACAAAGCAAAAGCGAGGCAGGATTGACATCTGCTCAACAGAGACGGATTCCCTGCGCTGACACAGTTCACAGTTACACGAGAAGCAATCTGAGCGGTCCGTCGACCGGAGACGTGTTTCCCAAGAGGTCGTTTAGCGAGTGAACAGCAGTGTGCGCGACTTTCAGGAGTGTGCCTGGAAAGTGCCAGAATCACCAGGAGCATCTGTGCAAAAGCTGCTGCCTCTGTGACCGCATTGAGGCACGTTCGCGTGTCTGCGAGTATATAGACGGCTCTTTCGCGTTCACTCCGAGGGAAACGGTCCGCTATTGCTTCTGTGCGCACAGACGCGATTCCCTTGTCTCTTGCGAACACAGGGAACTCTGTGCATCCAAATCTACAGGCTAAGGACGCGTCTGCATATGTTTTGGTGAACAATCGAGTGTGCGTGTTCTGACAGCTGCCTCTATGCAGACGTCTCCACAGAGCCACTTCTGAATGCCCCGCAGCCCAGGACTGAATGGATACACTAACAAGTGCACCGGTGTGAGCAACCACATATGCAGAAGGACGTCTTTCATCTCACAGAAGCGCGAACGTCTTGGCGTTCAAGCACATGGCAGAAACAAGGTGTGAACAGATGAGCTGCTGCTATTTTCTCCGTTCGGCATGCTTCGTTGTAGCTCTCTTGCCGGTCGCCGGCTTAGCGGCTTGCTTTGCGCGACTAGCTCTGGGGAGAGAAGGAGATAGCGCCGGAAACCTCGCCTTTTGCCTTCTTCGGCGCTGGAACCTGGTTGCTGCGCCTTCTCTTTGTCCATGTGCACACACACGATTCCTCAGCGAAAACCATGCAGAAACCTTTCCACGAGCACCCAGGGATGTGCACCCAGCACCACGTGCACGCACACGCAGCTAGAGAAAAGCACCTACCTTTTCACACACTGATGCCTAAGCAAACGCGTGGCCACACACACGCACACATCCGCAAGCGCGCCTACTCCCATCTATTGAGGGAAAGACGGACGAGCTCTTTGGTTGCTCTTCACAGGCTTGTCCCTGATCTATAGCTGAGGGCAAACACTTGTGTGCTTGTGGGAGAGCCTGTGTCTTTCCTGGAAGCGTTTGGGAGTTTTGCTCAGACGCGTGTTTCCTCAAGTTCAAGAATCAAGATCTAGGATACCTGCAGACAGGTGCCTGTTTGTGTGGAGACAGTCTGTTTGAAACTGTGTTCCTCAGCGCCCGCTCTTTCTCCCCGTCGCTCCACACGCCTGGGAGTCCCTTTCTTTCTCTCCACAAGCACGTGTGTTGACTTCGTCGCACATGTGCATCTGCACAAGCGTTGAGCTCAGCAGAGCGTGTCTCTTGACACTTGATGTGCGTTGGCTGTGTCTGCCTGCTCCAGTGAAGAGAGAAACGGGAAATCATCTTGGTAGAGGCAACAAAGCAAAAGCGAGGCAGGATTGACATCTGCTCAACAGAGACGGATTCCCTGCGCTGACACAGTTCACAGTTACACGAGAAGCAATCTGAGCGGTCCGTCGACCGGAGACGTGTTTCCCAAGAGGTCGTTTAGCGAGTGAACAGCAGTGTGCGCGACTTTCAGGAGTGTGCCTGGAAAGTGCCAGAATCACCAGGAGCATCTGTGCAAAAGCTGCTGCCTCTGTGACCGCATTGAGGCACGTTCGCGTGTCTGCGAGTATATAGACGGCTCTTTCGCGTTCACTCCGAGGGAAACGGTCCGCTATTGCTTCTGTGCGCACAGACGCGATTCCCTTGTCTCTTGCGAACACAGGGAACTCTGTGCATCCAAATCTACAGGCTAAGGACGCGTCTGCATATGTTTTGGTGAACAATCGAGTGTGCGTGTTCTGACAGCTGCCTCTATGCAGACGTCTCCACAGAGCCACTTCTGAATGCCCCGCAGCCCAGGACTGAATGGATACACTAACAAGTGCACCGGTGTGAGCAACCACATATGCAGAAGGACGTCTTTCATCTCACAGAAGCGCGAACGTCTTGGCGTTCAAGCACATGGCAGAAACAAGGTGTGAACAGATGAGCTGCTGCTATTTTCTCCGTTCGGCATGCTTCGTTGTAGCTCTCTTGCCGGTCGCCGGCTTAGCGGCTTGCTTTGCGCGACTAGCTCTGGGGAGAGAAGGAGATAGCGCCGGAAACCTCGCCTTTTGCCTTCTTCGGCGCTGGAACCTGGTTGCTGCGCCTTCTCTTTGTCCATGTGCACACACACGATTCCTCAGCGAAAACCATGCAGAAACCTTTCCACGAGCACCCAGGGATGTGCACCCAGCACCACGTGCACGCACACGCAGCTAGAGAAAAGCACCTACCTTTTCACACACTGATGCCTAAGCAAACGCGTGGCCACACACACGCACACATCCGCAAGCGCGCCTACTCCCATCTATTGAGGGAAAGACGGACGAGCTCTTTGGTTGCTCTTCACAGGCTTGTCCCTGATCTATAGCTGAGGGCAAACACTTGTGTGCTTGTGGGAGAGCCTGTGTCTTTCCTGGAAGCGTTTGGGAGTTTTGCTCAGACGCGTGTTTCCTCAAGTTCAAGAATCAAGATCTAGGATACCTGCAGACAGGTGCCTGTTTGTGTGGAGACAGTCTGTTTGAAACTGTGTTCCTCAGCGCCCGCTCTTTCTCCCCGTCGCTCCACACGCCTGGGAGTCCCTTTCTTTCTCTCCACAAGCACGTGTGTTGACTTCGTCGCACATGTGCATCTGCACAAGCGTTGAGCTCAGCAGAGCGTGTCTCTTGACACTTGATGTGCGTTGGCTGTGTCTGCCTGCTCCAGTGAAGAGAGAAACGGGAAATCATCTTGGTAGAGGCAACAAAGCAAAAGCGAGGCAGGATTGACATCTGCTCAACAGAGACGGATTCCCTGCGCTGACACAGTTCACAGTTACACGAGAAGCAATCTGAGCGGTCCGTCGACCGGAGACGTGTTTCCCAAGAGGTCGTTTAGCGAGTGAACAGCAGTGTGCGCGACTTTCAGGAGTGTGCCTGGAAAGTGCCAGAATCACCAGGAGCATCTGTGCAAAAGCTGCTGCCTCTGTGACCGCATTGAGGCACGTTCGCGTGTCTGCGAGTATATAGACGGCTCTTTCGCGTTCACTCCGAGGGAAACGGTCCGCTATTGCTTCTGTGCGCACAGACGCGATTCCCTTGTCTCTTGCGAACACAGGGAACTCTGTGCATCCAAATCTACAGGCTAAGGACGCGTCTGCATATGTTTTGGTGAACAATCGAGTGTGCGTGTTCTGACAGCTGCCTCTATGCAGACGTCTCCACAGAGCCACTTCTGAATGCCCCGCAGCCCAGGACTGAATGGATACACTAACAAGTGCACCGGTGTGAGCAACCACATATGCAGAAGGACGTCTTTCATCTCACAGAAGCGCGAACGTCTTGGCGTTCAAGCACATGGCAGAAACAAGGTGTGAACAGATGAGCTGCTGCTATTTTCTCCGTTCGGCATGCTTCGTTGTAGCTCTCTTGCCGGTCGCCGGCTTAGCGGCTTGCTTTGCGCGACTAGCTCTGGGGAGAGAAGGAGATAGCGCCGGAAACCTCGCCTTTTGCCTTCTTCGGCGCTGGAACCTGGTTGCTGCGCCTTCTCTTTGTCCATGTGCACACACACGATTCCTCAGCGAAAACCATGCAGAAACCTTTCCACGAGCACCCAGGGATGTGCACCCAGCACCACGTGCACGCACACGCAGCTAGAGAAAAGCACCTACCTTTTCACACACTGATGCCTAAGCAAACGCGTGGCCACACACACGCACACATCCGCAAGCGCGCCTACTCCCATCTATTGAGGGAAAGACGGACGAGCTCTTTGGTTGCTCTTCACAGGCTTGTCCCTGATCTATAGCTGAGGGCAAACACTTGTGTGCTTGTGGGAGAGCCTGTGTCTTTCCTGGAAGCGTTTGGGAGTTTTGCTCAGACGCGTGTTTCCTCAAGTTCAAGAATCAAGATCTAGGATACCTGCAGACAGGTGCCTGTTTGTGTGGAGACAGTCTGTTTGAAACTGTGTTCCTCAGCGCCCGCTCTTTCTCCCCGTCGCTCCACACGCCTGGGAGTCCCTTTCTTTCTCTCCACAAGCACGTGTGTTGACTTCGTCGCACATGTGCATCTGCACAAGCGTTGAGCTCAGCAGAGCGTGTCTCTTGACACTTGATGTGCGTTGGCTGTGTCTGCCTGCTCCAGTGAAGAGAGAAACGGGAAATCATCTTGGTAGAGGCAACAAAGCAAAAGCGAGGCAGGATTGACATCTGCTCAACAGAGACGGATTCCCTGCGCTGACACAGTTCACAGTTACACGAGAAGCAATCTGAGCGGTCCGTCGACCGGAGACGTGTTTCCCAAGAGGTCGTTTAGCGAGTGAACAGCAGTGTGCGCGACTTTCAGGAGTGTGCCTGGAAAGTGCCAGAATCACCAGGAGCATCTGTGCAAAAGCTGCTGCCTCTGTGACCGCATTGAGGCACGTTCGCGTGTCTGCGAGTATATAGACGGCTCTTTCGCGTTCACTCCGAGGGAAACGGTCCGCTATTGCTTCTGTGCGCACAGACGCGATTCCCTTGTCTCTTGCGAACACAGGGAACTCTGTGCATCCAAATCTACAGGCTAAGGACGCGTCTGCATATGTTTTGGTGAACAATCGAGTGTGCGTGTTCTGACAGCTGCCTCTATGCAGACGTCTCCACAGAGCCACTTCTGAATGCCCCGCAGCCCAGGACTGAATGGATACACTAACAAGTGCACCGGTGTGAGCAACCACATATGCAGAAGGACGTCTTTCATCTCACAGAAGCGCGAACGTCTTGGCGTTCAAGCACATGGCAGAAACAAGGTGTGAACAGATGAGCTGCTGCTATTTTCTCCGTTCGGCATGCTTCGTTGTAGCTCTCTTGCCGGTCGCCGGCTTAGCGGCTTGCTTTGCGCGACTAGCTCTGGGGAGAGAAGGAGATAGCGCCGGAAACCTCGCCTTTTGCCTTCTTCGGCGCTGGAACCTGGTTGCTGCGCCTTCTCTTTGTCCATGTGCACACACACGATTCCTCAGCGAAAACCATGCAGAAACCTTTCCACGAGCACCCAGGGATGTGCACCCAGCACCACGTGCACGCACACGCAGCTAGAGAAAAGCACCTACCTTTTCACACACTGATGCCTAAGCAAACGCGTGGCCACACACACGCACACATCCGCAAGCGCGCCTACTCCCATCTATTGAGGGAAAGACGGACGAGCTCTTTGGTTGCTCTTCACAGGCTTGTCCCTGATCTATAGCTGAGGGCAAACACTTGTGTGCTTGTGGGAGAGCCTGTGTCTTTCCTGGAAGCGTTTGGGAGTTTTGCTCAGACGCGTGTTTCCTCAAGTTCAAGAATCAAGATCTAGGATACCTGCAGACAGGTGCCTGTTTGTGTGGAGACAGTCTGTTTGAAACTGTGTTCCTCAGCGCCCGCTCTTTCTCCCCGTCGCTCCACACGCCTGGGAGTCCCTTTCTTTCTCTCCACAAGCACGTGTGTTGACTTCGTCGCACATGTGCATCTGCACAAGCGTTGAGCTCAGCAGAGCGTGTCTCTTGACACTTGATGTGCGTTGGCTGTGTCTGCCTGCTCCAGTGAAGAGAGAAACGGGAAATCATCTTGGTAGAGGCAACAAAGCAAAAGCGAGGCAGGATTGACATCTGCTCAACAGAGACGGATTCCCTGCGCTGACACAGTTCACAGTTACACGAGAAGCAATCTGAGCGGTCCGTCGACCGGAGACGTGTTTCCCAAGAGGTCGTTTAGCGAGTGAACAGCAGTGTGCGCGACTTTCAGGAGTGTGCCTGGAAAGTGCCAGAATCACCAGGAGCATCTGTGCAAAAGCTGCTGCCTCTGTGACCGCATTGAGGCACGTTCGCGTGTCTGCGAGTATATAGACGGCTCTTTCGCGTTCACTCCGAGGGAAACGGTCCGCTATTGCTTCTGTGCGCACAGACGCGATTCCCTTGTCTCTTGCGAACACAGGGAACTCTGTGCATCCAAATCTACAGGCTAAGGACGCGTCTGCATATGTTTTGGTG
This sequence comes from Patagioenas fasciata, assembly GCF_037038585.1. Lineage (NCBI taxonomy): Eukaryota > Metazoa > Chordata > Aves > Columbiformes > Columbidae > Patagioenas > Patagioenas fasciata. The sequence goes on from NW_027288744.1 coordinate 422,630, forward strand.
AACAATCGAGTGTGCGTGTTCTGACAGCTGCCTCTATGCAGACGTCTCCACAGAGCCACTTCTGAATGCCCCGCAGCCCAGGACTGAATGGATACACTAACAAGTGCACCGGTGTGAGCAACCACATATGCAGAAGGACGTCTTTCATCTCACAGAAGCGCGAACGTCTTGGCGTTCAAGCACATGGCAGAAACAAGGTGTGAACAGATGAGCTGCTGCTATTTTCTCCGTTCGGCATGCTTCGTTGTAGCTCTCTTGCCGGTCGCCGGCTTAGCGGCTTGCTTTGCGCGACTAGCTCTGGGGAGAGAAGGAGATAGCGCCGGAAACCTCGCCTTTTGCCTTCTTCGGCGCTGGAACCTGGTTGCTGCGCCTTCTCTTTGTCCATGTGCACACACACGATTCCTCAGCGAAAACCATGCAGAAACCTTTCCACGAGCACCCAGGGATGTGCACCCAGCACCACGTGCACGCACACGCAGCTAGAGAAAAGCACCTACCTTTTCACACACTGATGCCTAAGCAAACGCGTGGCCACACACACGCACACATCCGCAAGCGCGCCTACTCCCATCTATTGAGGGAAAGACGGACGAGCTCTTTGGTTGCTCTTCACAGGCTTGTCCCTGATCTATAGCTGAGGGCAAACACTTGTGTGCTTGTGGGAGAGCCTGTGTCTTTCCTGGAAGCGTTTGGGAGTTTTGCTCAGACGCGTGTTTCCTCAAGTTCAAGAATCAAGATCTAGGATACCTGCAGACAGGTGCCTGTTTGTGTGGAGACAGTCTGTTTGAAACTGTGTTCCTCAGCGCCCGCTCTTTCTCCCCGTCGCTCCACACGCCTGGGAGTCCCTTTCTTTCTCTCCACAAGCACGTGTGTTGACTTCGTCGCACATGTGCATCTGCACAAGCGTTGAGCTCAGCAGAGCGTGTCTCTTGACACTTGATGTGCGTTGGCTGTGTCTGCCTGCTCCAGTGAAGAGAGAAACGGGAAATCATCTTGGTAGAGGCAACAAAGCAAAAGCGAGGCAGGATTGACATCTGCTCAACAGAGACGGATTCCCTGCGCTGACACAGTTCACAGTTACACGAGAAGCAATCTGAGCGGTCCGTCGACCGGAGACGTGTTTCCCAAGAGGTCGTTTAGCGAGTGAACAGCAGTGTGCGCGACTTTCAGGAGTGTGCCTGGAAAGTGCCAGAATCACCAGGAGCATCTGTGCAAAAGCTGCTGCCTCTGTGACCGCATTGAGGCACGTTCGCGTGTCTGCGAGTATATAGACGGCTCTTTCGCGTTCACTCCGAGGGAAACGGTCCGCTATTGCTTCTGTGCGCACAGACGCGATTCCCTTGTCTCTTGCGAACACAGGGAACTCTGTGCATCCAAATCTACAGGCTAAGGACGCGTCTGCATATGTTTTGGTGAACAATCGAGTGTGCGTGTTCTGACAGCTGCCTCTATGCAGACGTCTCCACAGAGCCACTTCTGAATGCCCCGCAGCCCAGGACTGAATGGATACACTAACAAGTGCACCGGTGTGAGCAACCACATATGCAGAAGGACGTCTTTCATCTCACAGAAGCGCGAACGTCTTGGCGTTCAAGCACATGGCAGAAACAAGGTGTGAACAGATGAGCTGCTGCTATTTTCTCCGTTCGGCATGCTTCGTTGTAGCTCTCTTGCCGGTCGCCGGCTTAGCGGCTTGCTTTGCGCGACTAGCTCTGGGGAGAGAAGGAGATAGCGCCGGAAACCTCGCCTTTTGCCTTCTTCGGCGCTGGAACCTGGTTGCTGCGCCTTCTCTTTGTCCATGTGCACACACACGATTCCTCAGCGAAAACCATGCAGAAACCTTTCCACGAGCACCCAGGGATGTGCACCCAGCACCACGTGCACGCACACGCAGCTAGAGAAAAAGCACCTACCTTTTCACACACTGATGCCTAAGCAAACGCGTGGCCACACACACGCACACATCCGCAAGCGCGCCTACTCCCATCTATTGAGGGAAAGACGGACGAGCTCTTTGGTTGCTCTTCACAGGCTTGTCCCTGATCTATAGCTGAGGGCAAACACTTGTGTGCTTGTGGGAGAGCCTGTGTCTTTCCTGGAAGCGTTTGGGAGTTTTGCTCAGACGCGTGTTTCCTCAAGTTCAAGAATCAAGATCTAGGATACCTGCAGACAGGTGCCTGTTTGTGTGGAGACAGTCTGTTTGAAACTGTGTTCCTCAGCGCCCGCTCTTTCTCCCCGTCGCTCCACACGCCTGGGAGTCCCTTTCTTTCTCTCCACAAGCACGTGTGTTGACTTCGTCGCACATGTGCATCTGCACAAGCGTTGAGCTCAGCAGAGCGTGTCTCTTGACACTTGATGTGCGTTGGCTGTGTCTGCCTGCTCCAGTGAAGAGAGAAACGGGAAATCATCTTGGTAGAGGCAACAAAGCAAAAGCGAGGCAGGATTGACATCTGCTCAACAGAGACGGATTCCCTGCGCTGACACAGTTCACAGTTACACGAGAAGCAATCTGAGCGGTCCGTCGACCGGAGACGTGTTTCCCAAGAGGTCGTTTAGCGAGTGAACAGCAGTGTGCGCGACTTTCAGGAGTGTGCCTGGAAAGTGCCAGAATCACCAGGAGCATCTGTGCAAAAGCTGCTGCCTCTGTGACCGCATTGAGGCACGTTCGCGTGTCTGCGAGTATATAGACGGCTCTTTCGCGTTCACTCCGAGGGAAACGGTCCGCTATTGCTTCTGTGCGCACAGACGCGATTCCCTTGTCTCTTGCGAACACAGGGAACTCTGTGCATCCAAATCTACAGGCTAAGGACGCGTCTGCATATGTTTTGGTGAACAATCGAGTGTGCGTGTTCTGACAGCTGCCTCTATGCAGACGTCTCCACAGAGCCACTTCTGAATGCCCCGCAGCCCAGGACTGAATGGATACACTAACAAGTGCACCGGTGTGAGCAACCACATATGCAGAAGGACGTCTTTCATCTCACAGAAGCGCGAACGTCTTGGCGTTCAAGCACATGGCAGAAACAAGGTGTGAACAGATGAGCTGCTGCTATTTTCTCCGTTCGGCATGCTTCGTTGTAGCTCTCTTGCCGGTCGCCGGCTTAGCGGCTTGCTTTGCGCGACTAGCTCTGGGGAGAGAAGGAGATAGCGCCGGAAACCTCGCCTTTTGCCTTCTTCGGCGCTGGAACCTGGTTGCTGCGCCTTCTCTTTGTCCATGTGCACACACACGATTCCTCAGCGAAAACCATGCAGAAACCTTTCCACGAGCACCCAGGGATGTGCACCCAGCACCACGTGCACGCACACGCAGCTAGAGAAAAGCACCTACCTTTTCACACACTGATGCCTAAGCAAACGCGTGGCCACACACACGCACACATCCGCAAGCGCGCCTACTCCCATCTATTGAGAGAAAGACGGACGAGCTCTTTGGTTGCTCTTCACAGGCTTGTCCCTGATCTATAGCTGAGGGCAAACACTTGTGTGCTTGTGGGAGAGCCTGTGTCTTTCCTGGAAGCGTTTGGGAGTTTTGCTCAGACGCGTGTTTCCTCAAGTTCAAGAATCAAGATCTAGGATACCTGCAGACAGGTGCCTGTTTGTGTGGAGACAGTCTGTTTGAAACTGTGTTCCTCAGCGCCCGCTCTTTCTCCCCGTCGCTCCACACGCCTGGGAGTCCCTTTCTTTCTCTCCACAAGCACGTGTGTTGACTTCGTCGCACATGTGCATCTGCACAAGCGTTGAGCTCAGCAGAGCGTGTCTCTTGACACTTGATGTGCGTTGGCTGTGTCTGCCTGCTCCAGTGAAGAGAGAAACGGGAAATCATCTTGGTAGAGGCAACAAAGCAAAAGCGAGGCAGGATTGACATCTGCTCAACAGAGACGGATTCCCTGCGCTGACACAGTTCACAGTTACACGAGAAGCAATCTGAGCGGTCCGTCGACCGGAGACGTGTTTCCCAAGAGGTCGTTTAGCGAGTGAACAGCAGTGTGCGCGACTTTCAGGAGTGTGCCTGGAAAGTGCCAGAATCACCAGGAGCATCTGTGCAAAAGCTGCTGCCTCTGTGACCGCATTGAGGCACGTTCGCGTGTCTGCGAGTATATAGACGGCTCTTTCGCGTTCACTCCGAGGGAAACGGTCCGCTATTGCTTCTGTGCGCACAGACGCGATTCCCTTGTCTCTTGCGAACACAGGGAACTCTGTGCATCCAAATCTACAGGCTAAGGACGCGTCTGCATATGTTTTGGTGAACAATCGAGTGTGCGTGTTCTGACAGCTGCCTCTATGCAGACGTCTCCACAGAGCCACTTCTGAATGCCCCGCAGCCCAGGACTGAATGGATACACTAACAAGTGCACCGGTGTGAGCAACCACATATGCAGAAGGACGTCTTTCATCTCACAGAAGCGCGAACGTCTTGGCGTTCAAGCACATGGCAGAAACAAGGTGTGAACAGATGAGCTGCTGCTATTTTCTCCGTTCGGCATGCTTCGTTGTAGCTCTCTTGCCGGTCGCCGGCTTAGCGGCTTGCTTTGCGCGACTAGCTCTGGGGAGAGAAGGAGATAGCGCCGGAAACCTCGCCTTTTGCCTTCTTCGGCGCTGGAACCTGGTTGCTGCGCCTTCTCTTTGTCCATGTGCACACACACGATTCCTCAGCGAAAACCATGCAGAAACCTTTCCACGAGCACCCAGGGATGTGCACCCAGCACCACGTGCACGCACACGCAGCTAGAGAAAAGCACCTACCTTTTCACACACTGATGCCTAAGCAAACGCGTGGCCACACACACGCACACATCCGCAAGCGCGCCTACTCCCATCTATTGAGGGAAAGACGGACGAGCTCTTTGGTTGCTCTTCACAGGCTTGTCCCTGATCTATAGCTGAGGGCAAACACTTGTGTGCTTGTGGGAGAGCCTGTGTCTTTCCTGGAAGCGTTTGGGAGTTTTGCTCAGACGCGTGTTTCCTCAAGTTCAAGAATCAAGATCTAGGATACCTGCAGACAGGTGCCTGTTTGTGTGGAGACAGTCTGTTTGAAACTGTGTTCCTCAGCGCCCGCTCTTTCTCCCCGTCGCTCCACACGCCTGGGAGTCCCTTTCTTTCTCTCCACAAGCACGTGTGTTGACTTCGTCGCACATGTGCATCTGCACAAGCGTTGAGCTCAGCAGAGCGTGTCTCTTGACACTTGATGTGCGTTGGCTGTGTCTGCCTGCTCCAGTGAAGAGAGAAACGGGAAATCATCTTGGTAGAGGCAACAAAGCAAAAGCGAGGCAGGATTGACATCTGCTCAACAGAGACGGATTCCCTGCGCTGACACAGTTCACAGTTACACGAGAAGCAATCTGAGCGGTCCGTCGACCGGAGACGTGTTTCCCAAGAGGTCGTTTAGCGAGTGAACAGCAGTGTGCGCGACTTTCAGGAGTGTGCCTGGAAAGTGCCAGAATCACCAGGAGCATCTGTGCAAAAGCTGCTGCCTCTGTGACCGCATTGAGGCACGTTCGCGTGTCTGCGAGTATATAGACGGCTCTTTCGCGTTCACTCCGAGGGAAACGGTCCGCTATTGCTTCTGTGCGCACAGACGCGATTCCCTTGTCTCTTGCGAACACAGGGAACTCTGTGCATCCAAATCTACAGGCTAAGGACGCGTCTGCATATGTTTTGGTGAACAATCGAGTGTGCGTGTTCTGACAGCTGCCTCTATGCAGACGTCTCCACCGAGCCACTTCTGAATGCCCCGCAGCCCAGGACTGAATGGATACACTAACAAGTGCACCGGTGTGAGCAACCACATATGCAGAAGGACGTCTTTCATCTCACAGAAGCGCGAACGTCTTGGCGTTCAAGCACATGGCAGAAACAAGGTGTGAACAGATGAGCTGCTGCTATTTTCTCCGTTCGGCATGCTTCGTTGTAGCTCTCTTGCCGGTCGCCGGCTTAGCGGCTTGCTTTGCGCGACTAGCTCTGGGGAGAGAAGGAGATAGCGCCGGAAACCTCGCCTTTTGCCTTCTTCGGCGCTGGAACCTGGTTGCTGCGCCTTCTCTTTGTCCATGTGCACACACACGATTCCTCAGCGAAAACCATGCAGAAACCTTTCCACGAGCACCCAGGGATGTGCACCCAGCACCACGTGCACGCACACGCAGCTAGAGAAAAGCACCTACCTTTTCACACACTGAAGCCTAAGCAAACGCGTGGCCACACACACGCACACATCCGCAAGCGCGCCTACTCCCATCTATTGAGGGAAAGACGGACGAGCTCTTTGGTTGCTCTTCACAGGCTTGTCCCTGATCTATAGCTGAGGGCAAACACTTGTGTGCTTGTGGGAGAGCCTGTGTCTTTCCTGGAAGCGTTTGGGAGTTTTGCTCAGACGCGTGTTTCCTCAAGTTCAAGAATCAAGATCTAGGATACCTGCAGACAGGTGCCTGTTTGTGTGGAGACAGTCTGTTTGAAACTGTGTTCCTCAGCGCCCGCTCTTTCTCCCCGTCGCTCCACACGCCTGGGAGTCCCTTTCTTTCTCTCCACAAGCACGTGTGTTGACTTCGTCGCACATGTGCATCTGCACAAGCGTTGAGCTCAGCAGAGCGTGTCTCTTGACACTTGATGTGCGTTGGCTGTGTCTGCCTGCTCCAGTGAAGAGAGAAACGGGAAATCATCTTGGTAGAGGCAACAAAGCAAAAGCGAGGCAGGATTGACATCTGCTCAACAGAGACGGATTCCCTGCGCTGACACAGTTCACAGTTACACGAGAAGCAATCTGAGCGGTCCGTCGACCGGAGACGTGTTTCCCAAGAGGTCGTTTAGCGAGTGAACAGCAGTGTGCGCGACTTTCAGGAGTGTGCCTGGAAAGTGCCAGAATCACCAGGAGCATCTGTGCAAAAGCTGCTGCCTCTGTGACCGCATTGAGGCACGTTCGCGTGTCTGCGAGTATATAGACGGCTCTTTCGCGTTCACTCCGAGGGAAACGGTCCGCTATTGCTTCTGTGCGCACAGACGCGATTCCCTTGTCTCTTGCGAACACAGGGAACTCTGTGCATCCAAATCTACAGGCTAAGGACGCGTCTGCATATGTTTTGGTGAACAATCGAGTGTGCGTGTTCTGACAGCTGCCTCTATGCAGACGTCTCCACAGAGCCACTTCTGAATGCCCCGCAGCCCAGGACTGAATGGATACACTAACAAGTGCACCGGTGTGAGCAACCACATATGCAGAAGGACGTCTTTCATCTCACAGAAGCGCGAACGTCTTGGCGTTCAAGCACATGGCAGAAACAAGGTGTGAACAGATGAGCTGCTGCTATTTTCTCCGTTCGGCATGCTTCGTTGTAGCTCTCTTGCCGGTCGCCGGCTTAGCGGCTTGCTTTGCGCGACTAGCTCTGGGGAGAGAAGGAGATAGCGCCGGAAACCTCGCCTTTTGCCTTCTTCGGCGCTGGAACCTGGTTGCTGCGCCTTCTCTTTGTCCATGTGCACACACACGATTCCTCAGCGAAAACCATGCAGAAACCTTTCCACGAGCACCCAGGGATGTGCACCCAGCACCACGTGCACGCACACGCAGCTAGAGAAAAGCACCTACCTTTTCACACACTGAAGCCTAAGCAAACGCGTGGCCACACACACGCACACATCCGCAAGCGCGCCTACTCCCATCTATTGAGGGAAAGACGGACGAGCTCTTTGGTTGCTCTTCACAGGCTTGTCCCTGATCTATAGCTGAGGGCAAACACTTGTGTGCTTGTGGGAGAGCCTGTGTCTTTCCTGGAAGCGTTTGGGAGTTTTGCTCAGACGCGTGTTTCCTCAAGTTCAAGAATCAAGATCTAGGATACCTGCAGACAGGTGCCTGTTTGTGTGGAGACAGTCTGTTTGAAACTGTGTTCCTCAGCGCCCGCTCTTTCTCCCCGTCGCTCCACACGCCTGGGAGTCCCTTTCTTTCTCTCCACAAGCACGTGTGTTGACTTCGTCGCACATGTGCATCTGCACAAGCGTTGAGCTCAGCAGAGCGTGTCTCTTGACACTTGATGTGCGTTGGCTGTGTCTGCCTGCTCCAGTGAAGAGAGAAACGGGAAATCATCTTGGTAGAGGCAACAAAGCAAAAGCGAGGCAGGATTGACATCTGCTCAACAGAGACGGATTCCCTGCGCTGACACAGTTCACAGTTACACGAGAAGCAATCTGAGCGGTCCGTCGACCGGAGACGTGTTTCCCAAGAGGTCGTTTAGCGAGTGAACAGCAGTGTGCGCGACTTTCAGGAGTGTGCCTGGAAAGTGCCAGAATCACCAGGAGCATCTGTGCAAAAGCTGCTGCCTCTGTGACCGCATTGAGGCACGTTCGCGTGTCTGCGAGTATATAGACGGCTCTTTCGCGTTCACTCCGAGGGAAACGGTCCGCTATTGCTTCTGTGCGCACAGACGCGATTCCCTTGTCTCTTGCGAACACAGGGAACTCTGTGCATCCAAATCTACAGGCTAAGGACGCGTCTGCATATGTTTTGGTGAACAATCGAGTGTGCGTGTTCTGACAGCTGCCTCTATGCAGACGTCTCCACAGAGCCACTTCTGAATGCCCCGCAGCCCAGGACTGAATGGATACACTAACAAGTGCACCGGTGTGAGCAACCACATATGCAGAAGGACGTCTTTCATCTCACAGAAGCGCGAACGTCTTGGCGTTCAAGCACATGGCAGAAACAAGGTGTGAACAGATGAGCTGCTGCTATTTTCTCCGTTCGGCATGCTTCGTTGTAGCTCTCTTGCCGGTCGCCGGCTTAGCGGCTTGCTTTGCGCGACTAGCTCTGGGGAGAGAAGGAGATAGCGCCGGAAACCTCGCCTTTTGCCTTCTTCGGCGCTGGAACCTGGTTGCTGCGCCTTCTCTTTGTCCATGTGCACACACACGATTCCTCAGCGAAAACCATGCAGAAACCTTTCCACGAGCACCCAGGGATGTGCACCCAGCACCACGTGCACGCACACGCAGCTAGAGAAAAGCACCTACCTTTTCACACACTGATGCCTAAGCAAACGCGTGGCCACACACACGCACACATCCGCAAGCGCGCCTACTCCCATCTATTGAGGGAAAGACGGACGAGCTCTTTGGTTGCTCTTCACAGGCTTGTCCCTGATCTATAGCTGAGGGCAAACACTTGTGTGCTTGTGGGAGAGCCTGTGTCTTTCCTGGAAGCGTTTGGGAGTTTTGCTCAGACGCGTGTTTCCTCAAGTTCAAGAATCAAGATCTAGGATACCTGCAGACAGGTGCCTGTTTGTGTGGAGACAGTCTGTTTGAAACTGTGTTCCTCAGCGCCCGCTCTTTCTCCCCGTCGCTCCACACGCCTGGGAGTCCCTTTCTTTCTCTCCACAAGCACGTGTGTTGACTTCGTCGCACATGTGCATCTGCACAAGCGTTGAGCTCAGCAGAGCGTGTCTCTTGACACTTGATGTGCGTTGGCTGTGTCTGCCTGCTCCAGTGAAGAGAGAAACGGGAAATCATCTTGGTAGAGGCAACAAAGCAAAAGCGAGGCAGGATTGACATCTGCTCAACAGAGACGGATTCCCTGCGCTGACACAGTTCACAGTTACACGAGAAGCAATCTGAGCGGTCCGTCGACCGGAGACGTGTTTCCCAAGAGGTCGTTTAGCGAGTGAACAGCAGTGTGCGCGACTTTCAGGAGTGTGCCTGGAAAGTGCCAGAATCACCAGGAGCATCTGTGCAAAAGCTGCTGCCTCTGTGACCGCATTGAGGCACGTTCGCGTGTCTGCGAGTATATAGACGGCTCTTTCGCGTTCACTCCGAGGGAAACGGTCCGCTATTGCTTCTGTGCGCACAGACGCGATTCCCTTGTCTCTTGCGAACACAGGGAACTCTGTGCATCCAAATCTACAGGCTAAGGACGCGTCTGCATATGTTTTGGTGAACAATCGAGTGTGCGTGTTCTGACAGCTGCCTCTATGCAGACGTCTCCACAGAGCCACTTCTGAATGCCCCGCAGCCCAGGACTGAATGGATACACTAACAAGTGCACCGGTGTGAGCAACCACATATGCAGAAGGACGTCTTTCATCTCACAGAAGCGCGAACGTCTTGGCGTTCAAGCACATGGCAGAAACAAGGTGTGAACAGATGAGCTGCTGCTATTTTCTCCGTTCGGCATGCTTCGTTGTAGCTCTCTTGCCGGTCGCCGGCTTAGCGGCTTGCTTTGCGCGACTAGCTCTGGGGAGAGAAGGAGATAGCGCCGGAAACCTCGCCTTTTGCCTTCTTCGGCGCTGGAACCTGGTTGCTGCGCCTTCTCTTTGTCCATGTGCACACACACGATTCCTCAGCGAAAACCATGCAGAAACCTTTCCACGAGCACCCAGGGATGTGCACCCAGCACCACGTGCACGCACACGCAGCTAGAGAAAAGCACCTACCTTTTCACACACTGATGCCTAAGCAAACGCGTGGCCACACACACGCACACATCCGCAAGCGCGCCTACTCCCATCTATTGAGGGAAAGACGGACGAGCTCTTTGGTTGCTCTTCACAGGCTTGTCCCTGATCTATAGCTGAGGGCAAACACTTGTGTGCTTGTGGGAGAGCCTGTGTCTTTCCTGGAAGCGTTTGGGAGTTTTGCTCAGACGCGTGTTTCCTCAAGTTCAAGAATCAAGATCTAGGATACCTGCAGACAGGTGCCTGTTTGTGTGGAGACAGTCTGTTTGAAACTGTGTTCCTCAGCGCCCGCTCTTTCTCCCCGTCGCTCCACACGCCTGGGAGTCCCTTTCTTTCTCTCCACAAGCACGTGTGTTGACTTCGTCGCACATGTGCATCTGCACAAGCGTTGAGCTCAGCAGAGCGTGTCTCTTGACACTTGATGTGCGTTGGCTGTGTCTGCCTGCTCCAGTGAAGAGAGAAACGGGAAATCATCTTGGTAGAGGCAACAAAGCAAAAGCGAGGCAGGATTGACATCTGCTCAACAGAGACGGATTCCCTGCGCTGACACAGTTCACAGTTACACGAGAAGCAATCTGAGCGGTCCGTCGACCGGAGACGTGTTTCCCAAGAGGTCGTTTAGCGAGTGAACAGCAGTGTGCGCGACTTTCAGGAGTGTGCCTGGAAAGTGCCAGAATCACCAGGAGCATCTGTGCAAAAGCTGCTGCCTCTGTGACCGCATTGAGGCACGTTCGCGTGTCTGCGAGTATATAGACGGCTCTTTCGCGTTCACTCCGAGGGAAACGGTCCGCTATTGCTTCTGTGCGCACAGACGCGATTCCCTTGTCTCTTGCGAACACAGGGAACTCTGTGCATCCAAATCTACAGGCTAAGGACGCGTCTGCATATGTTTTGGTGAACAATCGAGTGTGCGTGTTCTGACAGCTGCCTCTATGCAGACGTCTCCACAGAGCCACTTCTGAATGCCCCGCAGCCCAGGACTGAATGGATACACTAACAAGTGCACCGGTGTGAGCAACCACATATGCAGAAGGACGTCTTTCATCTCACAGAAGCGCGAACGTCTTGGCGTTCAAGCACATGGCAGAAACAAGGTGTGAACAGATGAGCTGCTGCTATTTTCTCCGTTCGGCATGCTTCGTTGTAGCTCTCTTGCCGGTCGCCGGCTTAGCGGCTTGCTTTGCGCGACTAGCTCTGGGGAGAGAAGGAGATAGCGCCGGAAACCTCGCCTTTTGCCTTCTTCGGCGCTGGAACCTGGTTGCTGCGCCTTCTCTTTGTCCATGTGCACACACACGATTCCTCAGCGAAAACCATGCAGAAACCTTTCCACGAGCACCCAGGGATGTGCACCCAGCACCACGTGCACGCACACGCAGCTAGAGAAAAGCACCTACCTTTTCACACACTGATGCCTAAGCAAACGCGTGGCCACACACACGCACACATCCGCAAGCGCGCCTACTCCCATCTATTGAGGGAAAGACGGACGAGCTCTTTGGTTGCTCTTCACAGGCTTGTCCCTGATCTATAGCTGAGGGCAAACACTTGTGTGCTTGTGGGAGAGCCTGTGTCTTTCCTGGAAGCGTTTGGGAGTTTTGCTCAGACGCGTGTTTCCTCAAGTTCAAGAATCAAGATCTAGGATACCTGCAGACAGGTGCCTGTTTGTGTGGAGACAGTCTGTTTGAAACTGTGTTCCTCAGCGCCCGCTCTTTCTCCCCGTCGCTCCACACGCCTGGGAGTCCCTTTCTTTCTCTCCACAAGCACGTGTGTTGACTTCGTCGCACATGTGCATCTGCACAAGCGTTGAGCTCAGCAGAGCGTGTCTCTTGACACTTGATGTGCGTTGGCTGTGTCTGCCTGCTCCAGTGAAGAGAGAAACGGGAAATCATCTTGGTAGAGGCAACAAAGCAAAAGCGAGGCAGGATTGACATCTGCTCAACAGAGACGGATTCCCTGCGCTGACACAGTTCACAGTTACACGAGAAGCAATCTGAGCGGTCCGTCGACCGGAGACGTGTTTCCCAAGAGGTCGTTTAGCGAGTGAACAGCAGTGTGCGCGACTTTCAGGAGTGTGCCTGGAAAGTGCCAGAATCACCAGGAGCATCTGTGCAAAAGCTGCTGCCTCTGTGACCGCATTGAGGCACGTTCGCGTGTCTGCGAGTATATAGACGGCTCTTTCGCGTTCACTCCGAGGGAAACGGTCCGCTATTGCTTCTGTGCGCACAGACGCGATTCCCTTGTCTCTTGCGAACACAGGGAACTCTGTGCATCCAAATCTACAGGCTAAGGACGCGTCTGCATATGTTTTGGTGAACAATCGAGTGTGCGTGTTCTGACAGCTGCCTCTATGCAGACGTCTCCACAGAGCCACTTCTGAATGCCCCGCAGCCCAGGACTGAATGGATACACTAACAAGTGCACCGGTGTGAGCAACCACATATGCAGAAGGACGTCTTTCATCTCACAGAAGCGCGAACGTCTTGGCGTTCAAGCACATGGCAGAAACAAGGTGTGAACAGATGAGCTGCTGCTATTTTCTCCGTTCGGCATGCTTCGTTGTAGCTCTCTTGCCGGTCGCCGGCTTAGCGGCTTGCTTTGCGCGACTAGCTCTGGGGAGAGAAGGAGATAGCGCCGGAAACCTCGCCTTTTGCCTTCTTCGGCGCTGGAACCTGGTTGCTGCGCCTTCTCTTTGTCCATGTGCACACACACGATTCCTCAGCGAAAACCATGCAGAAACCTTTCCACGAGCACCCAGGGATGTGCACCCAGCACCACGTGCACGCACACGCAGCTAGAGAAAAGCACCTACCTTTTCACACACTGATGCCTAAGCAAACGCGTGGCCACACACACGCACACATCCGCAAGCGCGCCTACTCCCATCTATTGAGGGAAAGACGGACGAGCTCTTTGGTTGCTCTTCACAGGCTTGTCCCTGATCTATAGCTGAGGGCAAACACTTGTGTGCTTGTGGGAGAGCCTGTGTCTTTCCTGGAAGCGTTTGGGAGTTTTGCTCAGACGCGTGTTTCCTCAAGTTCAAGAATCAAGATCTAGGATACCTGCAGACAGGTGCCTGTTTGTGTGGAGACAGTCTGTTTGAAACTGTGTTCCTCAGCGCCCGCTCTTTCTCCCCGTCGCTCCACACGCCTGGGAGTCCCTTTCTTTCTCTCCACAAGCACGTGTGTTGACTTCGTCGCACATGTGCATCTGCACAAGCGTTGAGCTCAGCAGAGCGTGTCTCTTGACACTTGATGTGCGTTGGCTGTGTCTGCCTGCTCCAGTGAAGAGAGAAACGGGAAATCATCTTGGTAGAGGCAACAAAGCAAAAGCGAGGCAGGATTGACATCTGCTCAACAGAGACGGATTCCCTGCGCTGACACAGTTCACAGTTACACGAGAAGCAATCTGAGCGGTCCGTCGACCGGAGACGTGTTTCCCAAGAGGTCGTTTAGCGAGTGAACAGCAGTGTGCGCGACTTTCAGGAGTGTGCCTGGAAAGTGCCAGAATCACCAGGAGCATCTGTGCAAAAGCTGCTGCCTCTGTGACCGCATTGAGGCACGTTCGCGTGTCTGCGAGTATATAGACGGCTCTTTCGCGTTCACTCCGAGGGAAACGGTCCGCTATTGCTTCTGTGCGCACAGACGCGATTCCCTTGTCTCTTGCGAACACAGGGAACTCTGTGCATCCAAATCTACAGGCTAAGGACGCGTCTGCATATGTTTTGGTGAACAATCGAGTGTGCGTGTTCTGACAGCTGCCTCTATGCAGACGTCTCCACAGAGCCACTTCTGAATGCCCCGCAGCCCAGGACTGAATGGATACACTAACAAGTGCACCGGTGTGAGCAACCACATATGCAGAAGGACGTCTTTCATCTCACAGAAGCGCGAACGTCTTGGCGTTCAAGCACATGGCAGAAACAAGGTGTGAACAGATGAGCTGCTGCTATTTTCTCCGTTCGGCATGCTTCGTTGTAGCTCTCTTGCCGGTCGCCGGCTTAGCGGCTTGCTTTGCGCGACTAGCTCTGGGGAGAGAAGGAGATAGCGCCGGAAACCTCGCCTTTTGCCTTCTTCGGCGCTGGAACCTGGTTGCTGCGCCTTCTCTTTGTCCATGTGCACACACACGATTCCTCAGCGAAAACCATGCAGAAACCTTTCCACGAGCACCCAGGGATGTGCACCCAGCACCACGTGCACGCACACGCAGCTAGAGAAAAGCACCTACCTTTTCACACACTGATGCCTAAGCAAACGCGTGGCCACACACACGCACACATCCGCAAGCGCGCCTACTCCCATCTATTGAGGGAAAGACGGACGAGCTCTTTGGTTGCTCTTCACAGGCTTGTCCCTGATCTATAGCTGAGGGCAAACACTTGTGTGCTTGTGGGAGAGCCTGTGTCTTTCCTGGAAGCGTTTGGGAGTTTTGCTCAGACGCGTGTTTCCTCAAGTTCAAGAATCAAGATCTAGGATACCTGCAGACAGGTGCCTGTTTGTGTGGAGACAGTCTGTTTGAAACTGTGTTCCTCAGCGCCCGCTCTTTCTCCCCGTCGCTCCACACGCCTGGGAGTCCCTTTCTTTCTCTCCACAAGCACGTGTGTTGACTTCGTCGCACATGTGCATCTGCACAAGCGTTGAGCTCAGCAGAGCGTGTCTCTTGACACTTGATGTGCGTTGGCTGTGTCTGCCTGCTCCAGTGAAGAGAGAAACGGGAAATCATCTTGGTAGAGGCAACAAAGCAAAAGCGAGGCAGGATTGACATCTGCTCAACAGAGACGGATTCCCTGCGCTGACACAGTTCACAGTTACACGAGAAGCAATCTGAGCGGTCCGTCGACCGGAGACGTGTTTCCCAAGAGGTCGTTTAGCGAGTGAACAGCAGTGTGCGCGACTTTCAGGAGTGTGCCTGGAAAGTGCCAGAATCACCAGGAGCATCTGTGCAAAAGCTGCTGCCTCTGTGACCGCATTGAGGCACGTTCGCGTGTCTGCGAGTATATAGACGGCTCTTTCGCGTTCACTCCGAGGGAAACGGTCCGCTATTGCTTCTGTGCGCACAGACGCGATTCCCTTGTCTCTTGCGAACACAGGGAACTCTGTGCATCCAAATCTACAGGCTAAGGACGCGTCTGCATATGTTTTGGTGAACAATCGAGTGTGCGTGTTCTGACAGCTGCCTCTATGCAGACGTCTCCACAGAGCCACTTCTGAATGCCCCGCAGCCCAGGACTGAATGGATACACTAACAAGTGCACCGGTGTGAGCAACCACATATGCAGAAGGACGTCTTTCATCTCACAGAAGCGCGAACGTCTTGGCGTTCAAGCACATGGCAGAAACAAGGTGTGAACAGATGAGCTGCTGCTATTTTCTCCGTTCGGCATGCTTCGTTGTAGCTCTCTTGCCGGTCGCCGGCTTAGCGGCTTGCTTTGCGCGACTAGCTCTGGGGAGAGAAGGAGATAGCGCCGGAAACCTCGCCTTTTGCCTTCTTCGGCGCTGGAACCTGGTTGCTGCGCCTTCTCTTTGTCCATGTGCACACACACGATTCCTCAGCGAAAACCATGCAGAAACCTTTCCACGAGCACCCAGGGATGTGCACCCAGCACCACGTGCACGCACACGCAGCTAGAGAAAAGCACCTACCTTTTCACACACTGATGCCTAAGCAAACGCGTGGCCACACACACGCACACATCCGCAAGCGCGCCTACTCCCATCTATTGAGAGAAAGACGGACGAGCTCTTTGGTTGCTCTTCACAGGCTTGTCCCTGATCTATAGCTGAGGGCAAACACTTGTGTGCTTGTGGGAGAGCCTGTGTCTTTCCTGGAAGCGTTTGGGAGTTTTGCTCAGACGCGTGTTTCCTCAAGTTCAAGAATCAAGATCTAGGATACCTGCAGACAGGTGCCTGTTTGTGTGGAGACAGTCTGTTTGAAACTGTGTTCCTCAGCGCCCGCTCTTTCTCCCCGTCGCTCCACACGCCTGGGAGTCCCTTTCTTTCTCTCCACAAGCACGTGTGTTGACTTCGTCGCACATGTGCATCTGCACAAGCGTTGAGCTCAGCAGAGCGTGTCTCTTGACACTTGATGTGCGTTGGCTGTGTCTGCCTGCTCCAGTGAAGAGAGAAACGGGAAATCATCTTGGTAGAGGCAACAAAGCAAAAGCGAGGCAGGATTGACATCTGCTCAACAGAGACGGATTCCCTGCGCTGACACAGTTCACAGTTACACGAGAAGCAATCTGAGCGGTCCGTCGACCGGAGACGTGTTTCCCAAGAGGTCGTTTAGCGAGTGAACAGCAGTGTGCGCGACTTTCAGGAGTGTGCCTGGAAAGTGCCAGAATCACCAGGAGCATCTGTGCAAAAGCTGCTGCCTCTGTGACCGCATTGAGGCACGTTCGCGTGTCTGCGAGTATATAGACGGCTCTTTCGCGTTCACTCCGAGGGAAACGGTCCGCTATTGCTTCTGTGCGCACAGACGCGATTCCCTTGTCTCTTGCGAACACAGGGAACTCTGTGCATCCAAATCTACAGGCTAAGGACGCGTCTGCATATGTTTTGGTGAACAATCGAGTGTGCGTGTTCTGACAGCTGCCTCTATGCAGACGTCTCCACAGAGCCACTTCTGAATGCCCCGCAGCCCAGGACTGAATGGATACACTAACAAGTGCACCGGTGTGAGCAACCACATATGCAGAAGGACGTCTTTCATCTCACAGAAGCGCGAACGTCTTGGCGTTCAAGCACATGGCAGAAACAAGGTGTGAACAGATGAGCTGCTGCTATTTTCTCCGTTCGGCATGCTTCGTTGTAGCTCTCTTGCCGGTCGCCGGCTTAGCGGCTTGCTTTGCGCGACTAGCTCTGGGGAGAGAAGGAGATAGCGCCGGAAACCTCGCCTTTTGCCTTCTTCGGCGCTGGAACCTGGTTGCTGCGCCTTCTCTTTGTCCATGTGCACACACACGATTCCTCAGCGAAAACCATGCAGAAACCTTTCCACGAGCACCCAGGGATGTGCACCCAGCACCACGTGCACGCACACGCAGCTAGAGAAAAGCACCTACCTTTTCACACACTGATGCCTAAGCAAACGCGTGGCCACACACACGCACACATCCGCAAGCGCGCCTACTCCCATCTATTGAGGGAAAGACGGACGAGCTCTTTGGTTGCTCTTCACAGGCTTGTCCCTGATCTATAGCTGAGGGCAAACACTTGTGTGCTTGTGGGAGAGCCTGTGTCTTTCCTGGAAGCGTTTGGGAGTTTTGCTCAGACGCGTGTTTCCTCAAGTTCAAGAATCAAGATCTAGGATACCTGCAGACAGGTGCCTGTTTGTGTGGAGACAGTCTGTTTGAAACTGTGTTCCTCAGCGCCCGCTCTTTCTCCCCGTCGCTCCACACGCCTGGGAGTCCCTTTCTTTCTCTCCACAAGCACGTGTGTTGACTTCGTCGCACATGTGCATCTGCACAAGCGTTGAGCTCAGCAGAGCGTGTCTCTTGACACTTGATGTGCGTTGGCTGTGTCTGCCTGCTCCAGTGAAGAGAGAAACGGGAAATCATCTTGGTAGAGGCAACAAAGCAAAAGCGAGGCAGGATTGACATCTGCTCAACAGAGACGGATTCCCTGCGCTGACACAGTTCACAGTTACACGAGAAGCAATCTGAGCGGTCCGTCGACCGGAGACGTGTTTCCCAAGAGGTCGTTTAGCGAGTGAACAGCAGTGTGCGCGACTTTCAGGAGTGTGCCTGGAAAGTGCCAGAATCACCAGGAGCATCTGTGCAAAAGCTGCTGCCTCTGTGACCGCATTGAGGCACGTTCGCGTGTCTGCGAGTATATAGACGGCTCTTTCGCGTTCACTCCGAGGGAAACGGTCCGCTATTGCTTCTGTGCGCACAGACGCGATTCCCTTGTCTCTTGCGAACACAGGGAACTCTGTGCATTCAAATCTACAGGCTAAGGACGCGTCTGCATATGTTTTGGTGAACAATCGAGTGTGCGTGTTCTGACAGCTGCCTCTATGCAGACGTCTCCACAGAGCCACTTCTGAATGCCCCGCAGCCCAGGACTGAATGGATACACTAACAAGTGCACCGGTGTGAGCAACCACATATGCAGAAGGACGTCTTTCATCTCACAGAAGCGCGAACGTCTTGGCGTTCAAGCACATGGCAGAAACAAGGTGTGAACAGATGAGCTGCTGCTATTTTCTCCGTTCGGCATGCTTCGTTGTAGCTCTCTTGCCGGTCGCCGGCTTAGCGGCTTGCTTTGCGCGACTAGCTCTGGGGAGAGAAGGAGATAGCGCCGGAAACCTCGCCTTTTGCCTTCTTCGGCGCTGGAACCTGGTTGCTGCGCCTTCTCTTTGTCCATGTGCACACACACGATTCCTCAGCGAAAACCATGCAGAAACCTTTCCACGAGCACCCAGGGATGTGCACCCAGCACCACGTGCACGCACACGCAGCTAGAGAAAAGCACCTACCTTTTCACACACTGATGCCTAAGCAAACGCGTGGCCACACACACGCACACATCCGCAAGCGCGCCTACTCCCATCTATTGAGAGAAAGACGGACGAGCTCTTTGGTTGCTCTTCACAGGCTTGTCCCTGATCTATAGCTGAGGGCAAACACTTGTGTGCTTGTGGGAGAGCCTGTGTCTTTCCTGGAAGCGTTTGGGAGTTTTGCTCAGACGCGTGTTTCCTCAAGTTCAAGAATCAAGATCTAGGATACCTGCAGACAGGTGCCTGTTTGTGTGGAGACAGTCTGTTTGAAACTGTGTTCCTCAGCGCCCGCTCTTTCTCCCCGTCGCTCCACACGCCTGGGAGTCCCTTTCTTTCTCTCCACAAGCACGTGTGTTGACTTCGTCGCACATGTGCATCTGCACAAGCGTTGAGCTCAGCAGAGCGTGTCTCTTGACACTTGATGTGCGTTGGCTGTGTCTGCCTGCTCCAGTGAAGAGAGAAACGGGAAATCATCTTGGTAGAGGCAACAAAGCAAAAGCGAGGCAGGATTGACATCTGCTCAACAGAGACGGATTCCCTGCGCTGACACAGTTCACAGTTACACGAGAAGCAATCTGAGCGGTCCGTCGACCGGAGACGTGTTTCCCAAGAGGTCGTTTAGCGAGTGAACAGCAGTGTGCGCGACTTTCAGGAGTGTGCCTGGAAAGTGCCAGAATCACCAGGAGCATCTGTGCAAAAGCTGCTGCCTCTGTGACCGCATTGAGGCACGTTCGCGTGTCTGCGAGTATATAGACGACTCTTTCGCGTTCACTCCGAGGGAAACGGTCCGCTATTGCTTCTGTGCGCACAGACGCGATTCCCTTGTCTCTTGCGAACACAGGGAACTCTGTGCATCCAAATCTACAGGCTAAGGACGCGTCTGCATATGTTTTGGTGAACAATCGAGTGTGCGTGTTCTGACAGCTGCCTCTATGCAGACGTCTCCACAGAGCCACTTCTGAATGCCCCGCAGCCCAGGACTGAATGGATACACTAACAAGTGCACCGGTGTGAGCAACCACATATGCAGAAGGACGTCTTTCATCTCACAGAAGCGCGAACGTCTTGGCGTTCAAGCACATGGCAGAAACAAGGTGTGAACAGATGAGCTGCTGCTATTTTCTCCGTTCGGCATGCTTCGTTGTAGCTCTCTTGCCGGTCGCCGGCTTAGCGGCTTGCTTTGCGCGACTAGCTCTGGGGAGAGAAGGAGATAGCGCCGGAAACCTCGCCTTTTGCCTTCTTCGGCGCTGGAACCTGGTTGCTGCGCCTTCTCTTTGTCCATGTGCACACACACGATTCCTCAGCGAAAACCATGCAGAAACCTTTCCACGAGCACCCAGGGATGTGCACCCAGCACCACGTGCACGCACACGCAGCTAGAGAAAAGCACCTACCTTTTCACACACTGATGCCTAAGCAAACGCGTGGCCACACACACGCACACATCCGCAAGCGCGCCTACTCCCATCTATTGAGGGAAAGACGGACGAGCTCTTTGGTTGCTCTTCACAGGCTTGTCCCTGATCTATAGCTGAGGGCAAACACTTGTGTGCTTGTGGGAGAGCCTGTGTCTTTCCTGGAAGCGTTTGGGAGTTTTGCTCAGACGCGTGTTTCCTCAAGTTCAAGAATCAAGATCTAGGATACCTGCAGACAGGTGCCTGTTTGTGTGGAGACAGTCTGTTTGAAACTGTGTTCCTCAGCGCCCGCTCTTTCTCCCCGTCGCTCCACACGCCTGGGAGTCCCTTTCTTTCTCTCCACAAGCACGTGTGTTGACTTCGTCGCACATGTGCATCTGCACAAGCGTTGAGCTCAGCAGAGCGTGTCTCTTGACACTTGATGTGCGTTGGCTGTGTCTGCCTGCTCCAGTGAAGAGAGAAACGGGAAATCATCTTGGTAGAGGCAACAAAGCAAAAGCGAGGCAGGATTGACATCTGCTCAACAGAGACGGATTCCCTGCGCTGACACAGTTCACAGTTACACGAGAAGCAATCTGAGCGGTCCGTCGACCGGAGACGTGTTTCCCAAGAGGTCGTTTAGCGAGTGAACAGCAGTGTGCGCGACTTTCAGGAGTGTGCCTGGAAAGTGCCAGAATCACCAGGAGCATCTGTGCAAAAGCTGCTGCCTCTGTGACCGCATTGAGGCACGTTCCCGTGTCTGCGAGTATATAGACGGCTCTTTCGCGTTCACTCCGAGGGAAACGGTCCGCTATTGCTTCTGTGCGCACAGACGCGATTCCCTTGTCTCTTGCGAACACAGGGAACTCTGTGCATCCAAATCTACAGGCTAAGGACGCGTCTGCATATGTTTTGGTGAACAATCGAGTGTGCGTGTTCTGACAGCTGCCTCTATGCAGACGTCTCCACAGAGCCACTTCTGAATGCCCCGCAGCCCAGGACTGAATGGATACACTAACAAGTGCACCGGTGTGAGCAACCACATATGCAGAAGGACGTCTTTCATCTCACAGAAGCGCGAACGTCTTGGCGTTCAAGCACATGGCAGAAACAAGGTGTGAACAGATGAGCTGCTGCTATTTTCTCCGTTCGGCATGCTTCGTTGTAGCTCTCTTGCCGGTCGCCGGCTTAGCGGCTTGCTTTGCGCGACTAGCTCTGGGGAGAGAAGGAGATAGCGCCGGAAACCTCGCCTTTTGCCTTCTTCGGCGCTGGAACCTGGTTGCTGCGCCTTCTCTTTGTCCATGTGCACACACACGATTCCTCAGCGAAAACCATGCAGAAACCTTTCCACGAGCACCCAGGGATGTGCACCCAGCACCACGTGCACGCACACGCAGCTAGAGAAAAGCACCTACCTTTTCACACACTGAAGCCTAAGCAAACGCGTGGCCACACACACGCACACATCCGCAAGCGCGCCTACTCCCATCTATTGAGGGAAAGACGGACGAGCAACGTCCTGACAGGCTTGAGGGGAAAAACGTCCGTTGACGGTTGGCGTACTGCACGCCCGCCTACGGGGCTGCAGGGGAATCCACATTTGGAAGGTACCTGAAGATGTGTGCCTGTTCTTGGAGCTCCGCTAGTAGGGTAGCAAAGACACTCGTAGGCAGTACTGAATGCTGCTCCGTGCTACTTCTCCTCCGCTGGCAAATGCTTCACAGTCGCCCGAGGAAAGACGTTTAACAATCGATCTCCAAGAGGAACGAAACACATGATGCCATAAGGCGAAAGAATAGCAGGGCATCTCTTCACAGGCTTGTCCCTGATCTATAGCTGAGGGCAAACACTTGTGTGCTTGTGGGAGAGCCTGTGTCTTTCCTGGAAGCGTTTGGGAGTTTTGCTCAGACGCGTGTTTCCTCAAGTTCAAGAATCAAGATCTAGGATACCTGCAGACAGGTGCCTGTTTGTGTGGAGACAGTCTGTTTGAAACTGTGTTCCTCAGCGCCCGCTCTTTCTCCCCGTCGCTCCACACGCCTGGGAGTCCCTTTCTTTCTCTCCACAAGCACGTGTGTTGACTTCGTCGCACATGTGCATCTGCACAAGCGTTGAGCTCAGCAGAGCGTGTCTCTTGACACTTGATGTGCGTTGGCTGTGTCTGCCTGCTCCAGTGAAGAGAGAAACGGGAAATCATCTTGGTAGAGGCAACAAAGCAAAAGCGAGGCAGGATTGACATCTGCTCAACAGAGACGGATTCCCTGCGCTGACACAGTTCACAGTTACACGAGAAGCAATCTGAGCGGTCCGTCGACCGGAGACGTGTTTCCCAAGAGGTCGTTTAGCGAGTGAACAGCAGTGTGCGCGACTTTCAGGAGTGTGCCTGGAAAGTGCCAGAATCACCAGGAGCATCTGTGCAAAAGCTGCTGCCTCTGTGACCGCATTGAGGCACGTTCGCGTGTCTGCGAGTATATAGACGGCTCTTTCGCGTTCACTCCGAGGGAAACGGTCCGCTATTGCTTCTGTGCGCACAGACGCGATTCCCTTGTCTCTTGCGAACACAGGGAACTCTGTGCATCCAAATCTACAGGCTAAGGACGCGTCTGCATATGTTTTGGTGAACAATCGAGTGTGCGTGTTCTGACAGCTGCCTCTATGCAGACGTCTCCACAGAGCCACTTCTGAATGCCCCGCAGCCCAGGACTGAATGGATACACTAACAAGTGCACCGGTGTGAGCAACCACATATGCAGAAGGACGTCTTTCATCTCACAGAAGCGCGAACGTCTTGGCGTTCAAGCACATGGCAGAAACAAGGTGTGAACAGATGAGCTGCTGCTATTTTCTCCGTTCGGCATGCTTCGTTGTAGCTCTCTTGCCGGTCGCCGGCTTAGCGGCTTGCTTTGCGCGACTAGCTCTGGGGAGAGAAGGAGATAGCGCCGGAAACCTCGCCTTTTGCCTTCTTCGGCGCTGGAACCTGGTTGCTGCGCCTTCTCTTTGTCCATGTGCACACACACGATTCCTCAGCGAAAACCATGCAGAAATTTTTCCACGAGCACCCAGGGATGTGCACCCAGCACCACGTGCACGCACACGCAGCTAGAGAAAAGCACCTACCTTTTCACACACTGATGCCTAAGCAAACGCGTGGCCACACACACGCACACATCCGCAAGCGCGCCTACTCCCATCTATTGAGGGAAAGACGGACGAGCAACGTCCTGACAGGCTTGAGGGGAAAAACGTCCGTTGACGGTTGGCGTACTGCACGCCCGCCTACGGGGCTGCAGGGGAATCCACATTTGGAAGGTACCTGAAGATGTGTGCCTGTTCTTGGAGCTCCGCTAGTAGGGTAGCAAAGACACTCGTAGGCAGTACTGAATGCTGCTCCGTGCTACTTCTCCTCCGCTGGCAAATGCTTCACAGTCGCCCTAGGAAAGACGTTTAACAATCGATCTCCAAGAGGAACGAAACACATGATGCCATAAGGCGAAAGAATAGCAGGGCATCTCTTCACAGGCTTGTCCCTGATCTATAGCTGAGGGCAAACACTTGTGTGCTTGTGGGAGAGCCTGTGTCTTTCCTGGAAGCGTTTGGGAGTTTTGCTCAGACGCGTGTTTCCTCAAGTTCAAGAATCAAGATCTAGGATACCTGCAGACAGGTGCCTGTTTGTGTGGAGACAGTCTGTTTGAAACTGTGTTCCTCAGCGCCCGCTCTTTCTCCCCGTCGCTCCACACGCCTGGGAGTCCCTTTCTTTCTCTCCACAAGCACGTGTGTTGACTTCGTCGCACATGTGCATCTGCACAAGCGTTGAGCTCAGCAGAGCGTGTCTCTTGACACTTGATGTGCGTTGGCTGTGTCTGCCTGCTCCAGTGAAGAGAGAAACGGGAAATCATCTTGGTAGAGGCAACAAAGCAAAAGCGAGGCAGGATTGACATCTGCTCAACAGAGACGGATTCCCTGCGCTGACACAGTTCACAGTTACACGAGAAGCAATCTGAGCGGTCCGTCGACCGGAGACGTGTTTCCCAAGAGGTCGTTTAGCGAGTGAACAGCAGTGTGCGCGACTTTCAGGAGTGTGCCTGGAAAGTGCCAGAATCACCAGGAGCATCTGTGCAAAAGCTGCTGCCTCTGTGACCGCATTGAGGCACGTTCGCGTGTCTGCGAGTATATAGACGGCTCTTTCGCGTTCACTCCGAGGGAAACGGTCCGCTATTGCTTCTGTGCGCACAGACGCGATTCCCTTGTCTCTTGCGAACACAGGGAACTCTGTGCATCCAAATCTACAGGCTAAGGACGCGTCTGCATATGTTTTGGTGAACAATCGAGTGTGCGTGTTCTGACAGCTGCCTCTATGCAGACGTCTCCACAGAGCCACTTCTGAATGCCCCGCAGCCCAGGACTGAATGGATACACTAACAAGTGCACCGGTGTGAGCAACCACATATGCAGAAGGACGTCTTTCATCTCACAGAAGCGTGAACGTCTTGGCGTTCAAGCACATGGCAGAAACAAGGTGTGAACAGATGAGCTGCTGCTATTTTCTCCGTTCGGCATGCTTCGTTGTAGCTCTCTTGCCGGTCGCCGGCTTAGCGGCTTGCTTTGCGCGACTAGCTCTGGGGAGAGAAGGAGATAGCGCCGGAAACCTCGCCTTTTGCCTTCTTCGGCGCTGGAACCTGGTTGCTGCGCCTTCTCTTTGTCCATGTGCACACACACGATTCCTCAGCGAAAACCATGCAGAAACCTTTCCACGAGCACCCAGGGATGTGCACCCAGCACCACGTGCACGCACACGCAGCTAGAGAAAAGCACCTACCTTTTCACACACTGATGCCTAAGCAAACGCGTGGCCACACACACGCACACATCCGCAAGCGCGCCTACTCCCATCTATTGAGGGAAAGACGGACGAGCAACGTCCTGACAGGCTTGAGGGGAAAAACGTCCGTTGACGGTTGGCGTACTGCACGCCCGCCTACGGGGCTGCAGGGGAATCCACATTTGGAAGGTACCTGAAGATGTGTGCCTGTTCTTGGAGCTCCGCTAGTAGGGTAGCAAAGACACTCGTAGGCAGTACTGAATGCTGCTCCGTGCTACTTCTCCTCCGCTGGCAAATGCTTCACAGTCGCCCTAGGAAAGACGTTTAACAATCGATCTCCAAGAGGAACGAAACACATGATGCCATAAGGCGAAAGAATAGCAGGGCATCTCTTCACAGGCTTGTCCCTGATCTATAGCTGAGGGCAAACACTTGTGTGCTTGTGGGAGAGCCTGTGTCTTTCCTGGAAGCGTTTGGGAGTTTTGCTCAGACGCGTGTTTCCTCAAGTTCAAGAATCAAGATCTAGGATACCTGCAGACAGGTGCCTGTTTGTGTGGAGACAGTCTGTTTGAAACTGTGTTCCTCAGCGCCCGCTCTTTCTCCCCGTCGCTCCACACGCCTGGGAGTCCCTTTCTTTCTCTCCACAAGCACGTGTGTTGACTTCGTCGCACATGTGCATCTGCACAAGCGTTGAGCTCAGCAGAGCGTGTCTCTTGACACTTGATGTGCGTTGGCTGTGTCTGCCTGCTCCAGTGAAGAGAGAAACGGGAAATCATCTTGGTAGAGGCAACAAAGCAAAAGCGAGGCAGGATTGACATCTGCTCAACAGAGACGGATTCCCTGCGCTGACACAGTTCACAGTTACACGAGAAGCAATCTGAGCGGTCCGTCGACCGGAGACGTGTTTCCCAAGAGGTCGTTTAGCGAGTGAACAGCAGTGTGCGCGACTTTCAGGAGTGTGCCTGGAAAGTGCCAGAATCACCAGGAGCATCTGTGCAAAAGCTGCTGCCTCTGTGACCGCATTGAGGCACGTTTGCGTGTCTGCGAGTATATAGACGACTCTTTCGCGTTCACTCCGAGGGAAACGGTCCGCTATTGCTTCTGTGCGCACAGACGCGATTCCCTTGTCTCTTGCGAACACAGGGAACTCTGTGCATCCAAATCTACAGGCTAAGGACGCGTCTGCATATGTTTTGGTGAACAATCGAGTGTGCGTGTTCTGACAGCTGCCTCTATGCAGACGTCTCCACAGAGCCACTTCTGAATGCCCCGCAGCCCAGGACTGAATGGATACACTAACAAGTGCACCGGTGTGAGCAACCACATATGCAGAAGGACGTCTTTCATCTCACAGAAGCGCGAACGTCTTGGCGTTCAAGCACATGGCAGAAACAAGGTGTGAAGAGATGAGCTGCTGCTATTTTCTCCGTTCGGCATGCTTCGTTGTAGCTCTCTTGCCGGTCGCCGGCTTAGCGGCTTGCTTTGCGCGACTAGCTCTGGGGAGAGAAGGAGATAGCGCCGGAAACCTCGCCTTTTGCCTTCTTCGGCGCTGGAACCTGGTTGCTGCGCCTTCTCTTTGTCCATGTGCACACACACGATTCCTCAGCGAAAACCATGCAGAAACCTTTCCACGAGCACCCAGGGATGTGCACCCAGCACCACGTGCACGCACACGCAGCTAGAGAAAAGCACCTACCTTTTCACACACTGATGCCTAAGCAAACGCGTGGCCACACACACGCACACATCCGCAAGCGCGCCTACTCCCATCTATTGAGGGAAAGACGGACGAGCTCTTTGGTTGCTCTTCACAGGCTTGTCCCTGATCTATAGCTGAGGGCAAACACTTGTGTGCTTGTGGGAGAGCCTGTGTCTTTCCTGGAAGCGTTTGGGAGTTTTGCTCAGACGCGTGTTTCCTCAAGTTCAAGAATCAAGATCTAGGATACCTGCAGACAGGTGCCTGTTTGTGTGGAGACAGTCTGTTTGAAACTGTGTTCCTCAGCGCCCGCTCTTTCTCCCCGTCGCTCCACACGCCTGGGAGTCCCTTTCTTTCTCTCCACAAGCACGTGTGTTGACTTCGTCGCACATGTGCATCTGCACAAGCGTTGAGCTCAGCAGAGCGTGTCTCTTGACACTTGATGTGCGTTGGCTGTGTCTGCCTGCTCCAGTGAAGAGAGAAACGGGAAATCATCTTGGTAGAGGCAACAAAGCAAAAGCGAGGCAGGATGGACATCTGCTCAACAGAGACGGATTCCCTGCGCTGACACAGTTCACAGTTACACGAGAAGCAATCTGAGCGGTCCGTCGACCGGAGACGTGTTTCCCAAGAGGTCGTTTAGCGAGTGAACAGCAGTGTGCGCGACTTTCAGGAGTGTGCCTGGAAAGTGCCAGAATCACCAGGAGCATCTGTGCAAAAGCTGCTGCCTCTGTGACCGCATTGAGGCACGTTCGCGTGTCTGCGAGTATATAGACGGCTCTTTCGCGTTCACTCCGAGGGAAACGGTCCGCTATTGCTTCTGTGCGCACAGACGCGATTCCCTTGTCTCTTGCGAACACAGGGAACTCTGTGCATCCAAATCTACAGGCTAAGGACGCGTCTGCATATGTTTTGGTGAACAATCGAGTGTGCGTGTTCTGACAGCTGCCTCTATGCAGACGTCTCCACAGAGCCACTTCTGAATGCCCCGCAGCCCAGGACTGAATGGATACACTAACAAGTGCACCGGTGTGAGCAACCACATATGCAGAAGGACGTCTTTCATCTCACAGAAGCGCGAACGTCTTGGCGTTCAAGCACATGGCAGAAACAAGGTGTGAAGAGATGAGCTGCTGCTATTTTCTCCGTTCGGCATGCTTCGTTGTAGCTCTCTTGCCGGTCGCCGGCTTAGCGGCTTGCTTTGCGCGACTAGCTCTGGGGAGAGAAGGAGATAGCGCCGGAAACCTCGCCTTTTGCCTTCTTCGGCGCTGGAACCTGGTTGCTGCGCCTTCTCTTTGTCCATGTGCACACACACGATTCCTCAGCGAAAACCATGCAGAAACCTTTCCACGAGCACCCAGGGATGTGCACCCAGCACCACGTGCACGCACACGCAGCTAGAGAAAAGCACCTACCTTTTCACACACTGATGCCTAAGCAAACGCGTGGCCACACACACGCACACATCCGCAAGCGCGCCTACTCCCATCTATTGAGGGAAAGACGGACGAGCAACGTCCTGACAGGCTTGAGGGGAAAAACGTCCGTTGACGGTTGGCGTACTGCACGCCCGCCTACGGGGCTGCAGGGGAATCCACATTTGGAAGGTACCTGAAGATGTGTGCCTGTTCTTGGAGCTCCGCTAGTAGGGTAGCAAAGACACTCGTAGGCAGTACTGAATGCTGCTCCGTGCTACTTCTCCTCCGCTGGCAAATGCTTCACAGTCGCCCTAGGAAAGACGTTTAACAATCGATCTCCAAGAGGAACGAAACACATGATGCCGTAAGGCGAAAGAATAGCAGGGCATCTCTTCACAGGCTTGTCCCTGATCTATAGCTGAGGGCAAACACTTGTGTGCTTGTGGGAGAGCCTGTGTCTTTCCTGGAAGCGTTTGGGAGTTTTGCTCAGACGCGTGTTTCCTCAAGTTCAAGAATCAAGATCTAGGATACCTGCAGACAGGTGCCTGTTTGTGTGGAGACAGTCTGTTTGAAACTGTGTTCCTCAGCGCCCGCTCTTTCTCCCCGTCGCTCCACACGCCTGGGAGTCCCTTTCTTTCTCTCCACAAGCACGTGTGTTGACTTCGTCGCACATGTGCATCTGCACAAGCGTTGAGCTCAGCAGAGCGTGTCTCTTGACACTTGATGTGCGTTGGCTGTGTCTGCCTGCTCCAGTGAAGAGAGAAACGGGAAATCATCTTGGTAGAGGCAACAAAGCAAAAGCGAGGCAGGATTGACATCTGCTCAACAGAGACGGATTCCCTGCGCTGACACAGTTCACAGTTACACGAGAAGCAATCTGAGCGGTCTGTCGACCGGAGACGTGTTTCCCAAGAGGTCGTTTAGCGAGTGAACAGCAGTGTGCGCGACTTTCAGGAGTGTGCCTGGAAAGTGCCAGAATCACCAGGAGCATCTGTGCAAAAGCTGCTGCCTCTGTGACCGCATTGAGGCACGTTCGCGTGTCTGCGAGTATATAGACGGCTCTTTCGCGTTCACTCCGAGGGAAACGGTCCGCTATTGCTTCTGTGCGCACAGACGCGATTCCCTTGTCTCTTGCGAACACAGGGAACTCTGTGCATCCAAATCTACAGGCTAAGGACGCGTCTGCATATGTTTTGGTGAACAATCGAGTGTGCGTGTTCTGACAGCTGCCTCTATGCAGACGTCTCCACAGAGCCACTTCTGAATGCCCCGCAGCCCAGGACTGAATGGATACACTAACAAGTGCACCGGTGTGAGCAACCACATATGCAGAAGGACGTCTTTCATCTCACAGAAGCGCGAACGTCTTGGCGTTCAAGCACATGGCAGAAACAAGGTGTGAAGAGATGAGCTGCTGCTATTTTCTCCGTTCGGCATGCTTCGTTGTAGCTCTCTTGCCGGTCGCCGGCTTAGCGGCTTGCTTTGCGCGACTAGCTCTGGGGAGAGAAGGAGATAGCGCCGGAAACCTCGCCTTTTGCCTTCTTCGGCGCTGGAACCTGGTTGCTGCGCCTTCTCTTTGTCCATGTGCACACACACGATTCCTCAGCGAAAACCATGCAGAAACCTTTCCACGAGCACCCAGGGATGTGCACCCAGCACCACGTGCACGCACACGCAGCTAGAGAAAAGCACCTACCTTTTCACACACTGATGCCTAAGCAAACGCGTGGCCACACACACGCACACATCCGCAAGCGCGCCTACTCCCATCTATTGAGGGAAAGACGGACGAGCTCTTTGGTTGCTCTTCACAGGCTTGTCCCTGATCTATAGCTGAGGGCAAACACTTGTGTGCTTGTGGGAGAGCCTGTGTCTTTCCTGGAAGCGTTTGGGAGTTTTGCTCAGACGCGTGTTTCCTCAAGTTCAAGAATCAAGATCTAGGATACCTGCAGACAGGTGCCTGTTTGTGTGGAGACAGTCTGTTTGAAACTGTGTTCCTCAGCGCCCGCTCTTTCTCCCCGTCGCTCCACACGCCTGGGAGTCCCTTTCTTTCTCTCCACAAGCACGTGTGTTGACTTCGTCGCACATGTGCATCTGCACAAGCGTTGAGCTCAGCAGAGCGTGTCTCTTGACACTTGATGTGCGTTGGCTGTGTCTGCCTGCTCCAGTGAAGAGAGAAACGGGAAATCATCTTGGTAGAGGCAACAAAGCAAAAGCGAGGCAGGATTGACATCTGCTCAACAGAGACGGATTCCCTGCGCTGACACAGTTCACAGTTACACGAGAAGCAATCTGAGCGGTCCGTCGACCGGAGACGTGTTTCCCAAGAGGTCGTTTAGCGAGTGAACAGCAGTGTGCGCGACTTTCAGGAGTGTGCCTGGAAAGTGCCAGAATCACCAGGAGCATCTGTGCAAAAGCTGCTGCCTCTGTGACCGCATTGAGGCACGTTCGCGTGTCTGCGAGTATATAGACGGCTCTTTCGCGTTCACTCCGAGGGAAACGGTCCGCTATTGCTTCTGTGCGCACAGACGCGATTCCCTTGTCTCTTGCGAACACAGGGAACTCTGTGCATCCAAATCTACAGGCTAAGGACGCGTCTGCATATGTTTTGGTGAACAATCGAGTGTGCGTGTTCTGACAGCTGCCTCTATGCAGACGTCTCCACAGAGCCACTTCTGAATGCCCCGCAGCCCAGGACTGAATGGATACACTAACAAGTGCACCGGTGTGAGCAACCACATATGCAGAAGGACGTCTTTCATCTCACAGAAGCGCGAACGTCTTGGCGTTCAAGCACATGGCAGAAACAAGGTGTGAACAGATGAGCTGCTGCTATTTGCTCCGTTCGGCATGCTTCGTTGTAGCTCTCTTGCCGGTCGCCGGCTTAGCGGCTTGCTTTGCGCGACTAGCTCTGGGGAGAGAAGGAGATAGCGCCGGAAACCTCGCCTTTTGCCTTCTTCGGCGCTGGAACCTGGTTGCTGCGCCTTCTCTTTGTCCATGTGCACACACACGATTCCTCAGCGAAAACCATGCAGAAACCTTTCCACGAGCACCCAGGGATGCGCACCCAGCACCACGTGCACGCACACGCAGCTAGAGAAAAGCACCTACCTTTTCACACACTGATGCCTAAGCAAACGCGTGGCCACACACACGCACACATCCGCAAGCGCGCCTACTCCCATCTATTGAGGGAAAGACGGACGAGCAACGTCCTGACAGGCTTGAGGGGAAAAACGTCCGTTGACGGTTGGCGTACTGCACGCCCGCCTACGGGGCTGCAGGGGAATCCACATTTGGAAGGTACCTGAAGATGTGTGCCTGTTCTTGGAGCTCCGCTAGTAGGGTAGCAAAGACACTCGTAGGCAGTACTGAATGCTGCTCCGTGCTACTTCTCCTCCGCTGGCAAATGCTTCACAGTCGCCCTAGGAAAGACGTTTAACAATCGATCTCCAAGAGGAACGAAACACATGATGCCATAAGGCGAAAGAATAGCAGGGCATCTCTTCACAGGCTTGTCCCTGATCTATAGCTGAGGGCAAACACTTGTGTGCTTGTGGGAGAGCCTGTGTCTTTCCTGGAAGCGTTTGGGAGTTTTGCTCAGACGCGTGTTTCCTCAAGTTCAAGAATCAAGATCTAGGATACCTGCAGACAGGTGCCTGTTTGTGTGGAGACAGTCTGTTTGAAACTGTGTTCCTCAGCGCCCGCTCTTTCTCCCCGTCGCTCCACACGCCTGGGAGTCCCTTTCTTTCTCTCCACAAGCACGTGTGTTGACTTCGTCGCACATGTGCATCTGCACAAGCGTTGAGCTCAGCAGAGCGTGTCTCTTGACACTTGATGTGCGTTGGCTGTGTCTGCCTGCTCCAGTGAAGAGAGAAACGGGAAATCATCTTGGTAGAGGCAACAAAGCAAAAGCGAGGCAGGATTGACATCTGCTCAACAGAGACGGATTCCCTGCGCTGACACAGTTCACAGTTACACGAGAAGCAATCTGAGCGGTCCGTCGACCGGAGACGTGTTTCCCAAGAGGTCGTTTAGCGAGTGAACAGCAGTGTGCGCGACTTTCAGGAGTGTGCCTGGAAAGT
Source organism: Patagioenas fasciata (assembly GCF_037038585.1). NCBI lineage: Eukaryota > Metazoa > Chordata > Aves > Columbiformes > Columbidae > Patagioenas > Patagioenas fasciata. The sequence goes on from NW_027288744.1 coordinate 454,953, forward strand.
GCCAGAATCACCAGGAGCATCTGTGCAAAAGCTGCTGCCTCTGTGACCGCATTGAGGCACGTTCGCGTGTCTGCGAGTATATAGACGGCTCTTTCGCGTTCACTCCGAGGGAAACGGTCCGCTATTGCTTCTGTGCGCACAGACGCGATTCCCTTGTCTCTTGCGAACACAGGGAACTCTGTGCATCCAAATCTACAGGCTAAGGACGCGTCTGCATATGTTTTGGTGAACAATCGAGTGTGCGTGTTCTGACAGCTGCCTCTATGCAGACGTCTCCACAGAGCCACTTCTGAATGCCCCGCAGCCCAGGACTGAATGGATACACTAACAAGTGCACCGGTGTGAGCAACCACATATGCAGAAGGACGTCTTTCATCTCACAGAAGCGTGAACGTCTTGGCGTTCAAGCACATGGCAGAAACAAGGTGTGAACAGATGAGCTGCTGCTATTTTCTCCGTTCGGCATGCTTCGTTGTAGCTCTCTTGCCGGTCGCCGGCTTAGCGGCTTGCTTTGCGCGACTAGCTCTGGGGAGAGAAGGAGATAGCGCCGGAAACCTCGCCTTTTGCCTTCTTCGGCGCTGGAACCTGGTTGCTGCGCCTTCTCTTTGTCCATGTGCACACACACGATTCCTCAGCGAAAACCATGCAGAAACCTTTCCACGAGCACCCAGGGATGTGCACCCAGCACCACGTGCACGCACACGCAGCTAGAGAAAAGCACCTACCTTTTCACACACTGATGCCTAAGCAAACGCGTGGCCACACACACGCACACATCCGCAAGCGCGCCTACTCCCATCTATTGAGGGAAAGACGGACGAGCAACGTCCTGACAGGCTTGAGGGGAAAAACGTCCGTTGACGGTTGGCGTACTGCACGCCCGCCTACGGGGCTGCAGGGGAATCCACATTTGGAAGGTACCTGAAGATGTGTGCCTGTTCTTGGAGCTCCGCTAGTAGGGTAGCAAAGACACTCGTAGGCAGTACTGAATGCTGCTCCGTGCTACTTCTCCTCCGCTGGCAAATGCTTCACAGTCGCCCTAGGAAAGACGTTTAACAATCGATCTCCAAGAGGAACGAAACACATGATGCCATAAGGCGAAAGAATAGCAGGGCATCTCTTCACAGGCTTGTCCCTGATCTATAGCTGAGGGCAAACACTTGTGTGCTTGTGGGAGAGCCTGTGTCTTTCCTGGAAGCGTTTGGGAGTTTTGCTCAGACGCGTGTTTCCTCAAGTTCAAGAATCAAGATCTAGGATACCTGCAGACAGGTGCCTGTTTGTGTGGAGACAGTCTGTTTGAAACTGTGTTCCTCAGCGCCCGCTCTTTCTCCCCGTCGCTCCACACGCCTGGGAGTCCCTTTCTTTCTCTCCACAAGCACGTGTGTTGACTTCGTCGCACATGTGCATCTGCACAAGCGTTGAGCTCAGCAGAGCGTGTCTCTTGACACTTGATGTGCGTTGGCTGTGTCTGCCTGCTCCAGTGAAGAGAGAAACGGGAAATCATCTTGGTAGAGGCAACAAAGCAAAAGCGAGGCAGGATTGACATCTGCTCAACAGAGACGGATTCCCTGCGCTGACACAGTTCACAGTTACACGAGAAGCAATCTGAGCGGTCCGTCGACCGGAGACGTGTTTCCCAAGAGGTCGTTTAGCGAGTGAACAGCAGTGTGCGCGACTTTCAGGAGTGTGCCTGGAAAGTGCCAGAATCACCAGGAGCATCTGTGCAAAAGCTGCTGCCTCTGTGACCGCATTGAGGCACGTTTGCGTGTCTGCGAGTATATAGACGACTCTTTCGCGTTCACTCCGAGGGAAACGGTCCGCTATTGCTTCTGTGCGCACAGACGCGATTCCCTTGTCTCTTGCGAACACAGGGAACTCTGTGCATCCAAATCTACAGGCTAAGGACGCGTCTGCATATGTTTTGGTGAACAATCGAGTGTGCGTGTTCTGACAGCTGCCTCTATGCAGACGTCTCCACAGAGCCACTTCTGAATGCCCCGCAGCCCAGGACTGAATGGATACACTAACAAGTGCACCGGTGTGAGCAACCACATATGCAGAAGGACGTCTTTCATCTCACAGAAGCGCGAACGTCTTGGCGTTCAAGCACATGGCAGAAACAAGGTGTGAAGAGATGAGCTGCTGCTATTTTCTCCGTTCGGCATGCTTCGTTGTAGCTCTCTTGCCGGTCGCCGGCTTAGCGGCTTGCTTTGCGCGACTAGCTCTGGGGAGAGAAGGAGATAGCGCCGGAAACCTCGCCTTTTGCCTTCTTCGGCGCTGGAACCTGGTTGCTGCGCCTTCTCTTTGTCCATGTGCACACACACGATTCCTCAGCGAAAACCATGCAGAAACCTTTCCACGAGCACCCAGGGATGTGCACCCAGCACCACGTGCACGCACACGCAGCTAGAGAAAAGCACCTACCTTTTCACACACTGATGCCTAAGCAAACGCGTGGCCACACACACGCACACATCCGCAAGCGCGCCTACTCCCATCTATTGAGGGAAAGACGGACGAGCTCTTTGGTTGCTCTTCACAGGCTTGTCCCTGATCTATAGCTGAGGGCAAACACTTGTGTGCTTGTGGGAGAGCCTGTGTCTTTCCTGGAAGCGTTTGGGAGTTTTGCTCAGACGCGTGTTTCCTCAAGTTCAAGAATCAAGATCTAGGATACCTGCAGACAGGTGCCTGTTTGTGTGGAGACAGTCTGTTTGAAACTGTGTTCCTCAGCGCCCGCTCTTTCTCCCCGTCGCTCCACACGCCTGGGAGTCCCTTTCTTTCTCTCCACAAGCACGTGTGTTGACTTCGTCGCACATGTGCATCTGCACAAGCGTTGAGCTCAGCAGAGCGTGTCTCTTGACACTTGATGTGCGTTGGCTGTGTCTGCCTGCTCCAGTGAAGAGAGAAACGGGAAATCATCTTGGTAGAGGCAACAAAGCAAAAGCGAGGCAGGATGGACATCTGCTCAACAGAGACGGATTCCCTGCGCTGACACAGTTCACAGTTACACGAGAAGCAATCTGAGCGGTCCGTCGACCGGAGACGTGTTTCCCAAGAGGTCGTTTAGCGAGTGAACAGCAGTGTGCGCGACTTTCAGGAGTGTGCCTGGAAAGTGCCAGAATCACCAGGAGCATCTGTGCAAAAGCTGCTGCCTCTGTGACCGCATTGAGGCACGTTCGCGTGTCTGCGAGTATATAGACGGCTCTTTCGCGTTCACTCCGAGGGAAACGGTCCGCTATTGCTTCTGTGCGCACAGACGCGATTCCCTTGTCTCTTGCGAACACAGGGAACTCTGTGCATCCAAATCTACAGGCTAAGGACGCGTCTGCATATGTTTTGGTGAACAATCGAGTGTGCGTGTTCTGACAGCTGCCTCTATGCAGACGTCTCCACAGAGCCACTTCTGAATGCCCCGCAGCCCAGGACTGAATGGATACACTAACAAGTGCACCGGTGTGAGCAACCACATATGCAGAAGGACGTCTTTCATCTCACAGAAGCGCGAACGTCTTGGCGTTCAAGCACATGGCAGAAACAAGGTGTGAAGAGATGAGCTGCTGCTATTTTCTCCGTTCGGCATGCTTCGTTGTAGCTCTCTTGCCGGTCGCCGGCTTAGCGGCTTGCTTTGCGCGACTAGCTCTGGGGAGAGAAGGAGATAGCGCCGGAAACCTCGCCTTTTGCCTTCTTCGGCGCTGGAACCTGGTTGCTGCGCCTTCTCTTTGTCCATGTGCACACACACGATTCCTCAGCGAAAACCATGCAGAAACCTTTCCACGAGCACCCAGGGATGTGCACCCAGCACCACGTGCACGCACACGCAGCTAGAGAAAAGCACCTACCTTTTCACACACTGATGCCTAAGCAAACGCGTGGCCACACACACGCACACATCCGCAAGCGCGCCTACTCCCATCTATTGAGGGAAAGACGGACGAGCAACGTCCTGACAGGCTTGAGGGGAAAAACGTCCGTTGACGGTTGGCGTACTGCACGCCCGCCTACGGGGCTGCAGGGGAATCCACATTTGGAAGGTACCTGAAGATGTGTGCCTGTTCTTGGAGCTCCGCTAGTAGGGTAGCAAAGACACTCGTAGGCAGTACTGAATGCTGCTCCGTGCTACTTCTCCTCCGCTGGCAAATGCTTCACAGTCGCCCTAGGAAAGACGTTTAACAATCGATCTCCAAGAGGAACGAAACACATGATGCCGTAAGGCGAAAGAATAGCAGGGCATCTCTTCACAGGCTTGTCCCTGATCTATAGCTGAGGGCAAACACTTGTGTGCTTGTGGGAGAGCCTGTGTCTTTCCTGGAAGCGTTTGGGAGTTTTGCTCAGACGCGTGTTTCCTCAAGTTCAAGAATCAAGATCTAGGATACCTGCAGACAGGTGCCTGTTTGTGTGGAGACAGTCTGTTTGAAACTGTGTTCCTCAGCGCCCGCTCTTTCTCCCCGTCGCTCCACACGCCTGGGAGTCCCTTTCTTTCTCTCCACAAGCACGTGTGTTGACTTCGTCGCACATGTGCATCTGCACAAGCGTTGAGCTCAGCAGAGCGTGTCTCTTGACACTTGATGTGCGTTGGCTGTGTCTGCCTGCTCCAGTGAAGAGAGAAACGGGAAATCATCTTGGTAGAGGCAACAAAGCAAAAGCGAGGCAGGATTGACATCTGCTCAACAGAGACGGATTCCCTGCGCTGACACAGTTCACAGTTACACGAGAAGCAATCTGAGCGGTCCGTCGACCGGAGACGTGTTTCCCAAGAGGTCGTTTAGCGAGTGAACAGCAGTGTGCGCGACTTTCAGGAGTGTGCCTGGAAAGTGCCAGAATCACCAGGAGCATCTGTGCAAAAGCTGCTGCCTCTGTGACCGCATTGAGGCACGTTCGCGTGTCTGCGAGTATATAGACGGCTCTTTCGCGTTCACTCCGAGGGAAACGGTCCGCTATTGCTTCTGTGCGCACAGACGCGATTCCCTTGTCTCTTGCGAACACAGGGAACTCTGTGCATCCAAATCTACAGGCTAAGGACGCGTCTGCATATGTTTTGGTGAACAATCGAGTGTGCGTGTTCTGACAGCTGCCTCTATGCAGACGTCTCCACAGAGCCACTTCTGAATGCCCCGCAGCCCAGGACTGAATGGATACACTAACAAGTGCACCGGTGTGAGCAACCACATATGCAGAAGGACGTCTTTCATCTCACAGAAGCGCGAACGTCTTGGCGTTCAAGCACATGGCAGAAACAAGGTGTGAAGAGATGAGCTGCTGCTATTTTCTCCGTTCGGCATGCTTCGTTGTAGCTCTCTTGCCGGTCGCCGGCTTAGCGGCTTGCTTTGCGCGACTAGCTCTGGGGAGAGAAGGAGATAGCGCCGGAAACCTCGCCTTTTGCCTTCTTCGGCGCTGGAACCTGGTTGCTGCGCCTTCTCTTTGTCCATGTGCACACACACGATTCCTCAGCGAAAACCATGCAGAAACCTTTCCACGAGCACCCAGGGATGTGCACCCAGCACCACGTGCACGCACACGCAGCTAGAGAAAAGCACCTACCTTTTCACACACTGATGCCTAAGCAAACGCGTGGCCACACACACGCACACATCCGCAAGCGCGCCTACTCCCATCTATTGAGGGAAAGACGGACGAGCTCTTTGGTTGCTCTTCACAGGCTTGTCCCTGATCTATAGCTGAGGGCAAACACTTGTGTGCTTGTGGGAGAGCCTGTGTCTTTCCTGGAAGCGTTTGGGAGTTTTGCTCAGACGCGTGTTTCCTCAAGTTCAAGAATCAAGATCTAGGATACCTGCAGACAGGTGCCTGTTTGTGTGGAGACAGTCTGTTTGAAACTGTGTTCCTCAGCGCCCGCTCTTTCTCCCCGTCGCTCCACACGCCTGGGAGTCCCTTTCTTTCTCTCCACAAGCACGTGTGTTGACTTCGTCGCACATGTGCATCTGCACAAGCGTTGAGCTCAGCAGAGCGTGTCTCTTGACACTTGATGTGCGTTGGCTGTGTCTGCCTGCTCCAGTGAAGAGAGAAACGGGAAATCATCTTGGTAGAGGCAACAAAGCAAAAGCGAGGCAGGATTGACATCTGCTCAACAGAGACGGATTCCCTGCGCTGACACAGTTCACAGTTACACGAGAAGCAATCTGAGCGGTCCGTCGACCGGAGACGTGTTTCCCAAGAGGTCGTTTAGCGAGTGAACAGCAGTGTGCGCGACTTTCAGGAGTGTGCCTGGAAAGTGCCAGAATCACCAGGAGCATCTGTGCAAAAGCTGCTGCCTCTGTGACCGCATTGAGGCACGTTCGCGTGTCTGCGAGTATATAGACGGCTCTTTCGCGTTCACTCCGAGGGAAACGGTCCGCTATTGCTTCTGTGCGCACAGACGCGATTCCCTTGTCTCTTGCGAACACAGGGAACTCTGTGCATCCAAATCTACAGGCTAAGGACGCGTCTGCATATGTTTTGGTGAACAATCGAGTGTGCGTGTTCTGACAGCTGCCTCTATGCAGACGTCTCCACAGAGCCACTTCTGAATGCCCCGCAGCCCAGGACTGAATGGATACACTAACAAGTGCACCGGTGTGAGCAACCACATATGCAGAAGGACGTCTTTCATCTCACAGAAGCGCGAACGTCTTGGCGTTCAAGCACATGGCAGAAACAAGGTGTGAACAGATGAGCTGCTGCTATTTGCTCCGTTCGGCATGCTTCGTTGTAGCTCTCTTGCCGGTCGCCGGCTTAGCGGCTTGCTTTGCGCGACTAGCTCTGGGGAGAGAAGGAGATAGCGCCGGAAACCTCGCCTTTTGCCTTCTTCGGCGCTGGAACCTGGTTGCTGCGCCTTCTCTTTGTCCATGTGCACACACACGATTCCTCAGCGAAAACCATGCAGAAACCTTTCCACGAGCACCCAGGGATGCGCACCCAGCACCACGTGCACGCACACGCAGCTAGAGAAAAGCACCTACCTTTTCACACACTGATGCCTAAGCAAACGCGTGGCCACACACACGCACACATCCGCAAGCGCGCCTACTCCCATCTATTGAGGGAAAGACGGACGAGCAACGTCCTGACAGGCTTGAGGGGAAAAACGTCCGTTGACGGTTGGCGTACTGCACGCCCGCCTACGGGGCTGCAGGGGAATCCACATTTGGAAGGTACCTGAAGATGTGTGCCTGTTCTTGGAGCTCCGCTAGTAGGGTAGCAAAGACACTCGTAGGCAGTACTGAATGCTGCTCCGTGCTACTTCTCCTCCGCTGGCAAATGCTTCACAGTCGCCCTAGGAAAGACGTTTAACAATCGATCTCCAAGAGGAACGAAACACATGATGCCATAAGGCGAAAGAATAGCAGGGCATCTCTTCACAGGCTTGTCCCTGATCTATAGCTGAGGGCAAACACTTGTGTGCTTGTGGGAGAGCCTGTGTCTTTCCTGGAAGCGTTTGGGAGTTTTGCTCAGACGCGTGTTTCCTCAAGTTCAAGAATCAAGATCTAGGATACCTGCAGACAGGTGCCTGTTTGTGTGGAGACAGTCTGTTTGAAACTGTGTTCCTCAGCGCCCGCTCTTTCTCCCCGTCGCTCCACACGCCTGGGAGTCCCTTTCTTTCTCTCCACAAGCACGTGTGTTGACTTCGTCGCACATGTGCATCTGCACAAGCGTTGAGCTCAGCAGAGCGTGTCTCTTGACACTTGATGTGCGTTGGCTGTGTCTGCCTGCTCCAGTGAAGAGAGAAACGGGAAATCATCTTGGTAGAGGCAACAAAGCAAAAGCGAGGCAGGATTGACATCTGCTCAACAGAGACGGATTCCCTGCGCTGACACAGTTCACAGTTACACGAGAAGCAATCTGAGCGGTCCGTCGACCGGAGACGTGTTTCCCAAGAGGTCGTTTAGCGAGTGAACAGCAGTGTGCGCGACTTTCAGGAGTGTGCCTGGAAAGTGCCAGAATCACCAGGAGCATCTGTGCAAAAGCTGCTGCCTCTGTGACCGCATTGAGGCACGTTCCCGTGTCTGCGAGTATATAGACGGCTCTTTCGCGTTCACTCCGAGGGAAACGGTCCGCTATTGCTTCTGTGCGCACAGACGCGATTCCCTTGTCTCTTGCGAACACAGGGAACTCTGTGCATCCAAATCTACAGGCTAAGGACGCGTCTGCATATGTTTTGGTGAACAATCGAGTGTGCGTGTTCTGACAGCTGCCTCTATGCAGACGTCTCCACAGAGCCACTTCTGAATGCCCCGCAGCCCAGGACTGAATGGATACACTAACAAGTGCACCGGTGTGAGCAACCACATATGCAGAAGGACGTCTTTCATCTCACAGAAGCGCGAACGTCTTGGCGTTCAAGCACATGGCAGAAACAAGGTGTGAACAGATGAGCTGCTGCTATTTTCTCCGTTCGGCATGCTTCGTTGTAGCTCTCTTGCCGGTCGCCGGCTTAGCGGCTTGCTTTGCGCGACTAGCTCTGGGGAGAGAAGGAGATAGCGCCGGAAACCTCGCCTTTTGCCTTCTTCGGCGCTGGAACCTGGTTGCTGCGCCTTCTCTTTGTCCATGTGCACACACACGATTCCTCAGCGAAAACCATGCAGAAACCTTTCCACGAGCACCCAGGGATGTGCACCCAGCACCACGTGCACGCACACGCAGCTAGAGAAAAGCACCTACCTTTTCACACACTGATGCCTAAGCAAACGCGTGGCCACACACACGCACACATCCGCAAGCGCGCCTACTCCCATCTATTGAGGGAAAGACGGACGAGCTCTTTGGTTGCTCTTCACAGGCTTGTCCCTGATCTATAGCTGAGGGCAAACACTTGTGTGCTTGTGGGAGAGCCTGTGTCTTTCCTGGAAGCGTTTGGGAGTTTTGCTCAGACGCGTGTTTCCTCAAGTTCAAGAATCAAGATCTAGGATACCTGCAGACAGGTGCCTGTTTGTGTGGAGACAGTCTGTTTGAAACTGTGTTCCTCAGCGCCCGCTCTTTCTCCCCGTCGCTCCACACGCCTGGGAGTCCCTTTCTTTCTCTCCACAAGCACGTGTGTTGACTTCGTCGCACATGTGCATCTGCACAAGCGTTGAGCTCAGCAGAGCGTGTCTCTTGACACTTGATGTGCGTTGGCTGTGTCTGCCTGCTCCAGTGAAGAGAGAAACGGGAAATCATCTTGGTAGAGGCAACAAAGCAAAAGCGAGGCAGGATTGACATCTGCTCAACAGAGACGGATTCCCTGCGCTGACACAGTTCACAGTTACACGAGAAGCAATCTGAGCGGTCCGTCGACCGGAGACGTGTTTCCCAAGAGGTCGTTTAGCGAGTGAACAGCAGTGTGCGCGACTTTCAGGAGTGTGCCTGGAAAGTGCCAGAATCACCAGGAGCATCTGTGCAAAAGCTGCTGCCTCTGTGACCGCATTGAGGCACGTTCGCGTGTCTGCGAGTATATAGACGGCTCTTTCGCGTTCACTCCGAGGGAAACGGTCCGCTATTGCTTCTGTGCGCACAGACGCGATTCCCTTGTCTCTTGCGAACACAGGGAACTCTGTGCATCCAAATCTACAGGCTAAGGACGCGTCTGCATATGTTTTGGTGAACAATCGAGTGTGCGTGTTCTGACAGCTGCCTCTATGCAGACGTCTCCACAGAGCCACTTCTGAATGCCCCGCAGCCCAGGACTGAATGGATACACTAACAAGTGCACCGGTGTGAGCAACCACATATGCAGAAGGACGTCTTTCATCTCACAGAAGCGCGAACGTCTTGGCGTTCAAGCACATGGCAGAAACAAGGTGTGAACAGATGAGCTGCTGCTATTTTCTCCGTTCGGCATGCTTCGTTGTAGCTCTCTTGCCGGTCGCCGGCTTAGCGGCTTGCTTTGCGCGACTAGCTCTGGGGAGAGAAGGAGATAGCGCCGGAAACCTCGCCTTTTGCCTTCTTCGGCGCTGGAACCTGGTTGCTGCGCCTTCTCTTTGTCCATGTGCACACACACGATTCCTCAGCGAAAACCATGCAGAAACCTTTCCACGAGCACCCAGGGATGTGCACCCAGCACCACGTGCACGCACACGCAGCTAGAGAAAAGCACCTACCTTTTCACACACTGATGCCTAAGCAAACGCGTGGCCACACACACGCACACATCCGCAAGCGCGCCTACTCCCATCTATTGAGGGAAAGACGGACGAGCTCTTTGGTTGCTCTTCACAGGCTTGTCCCTGATCTATAGCTGAGGGCAAACACTTGTGTGCTTGTGGGAGAGCCTGTGTCTTTCCTGGAAGCGTTTGGGAGTTTTGCTCAGACGCGTGTTTCCTCAAGTTCAAGAATCAAGATCTAGGATACCTGCAGACAGGTGCCTGTTTGTGTGGAGACAGTCTGTTTGAAACTGTGTTCCTCAGCGCCCGCTCTTTCTCCCCGTCGCTCCACACGCCTGGGAGTCCCTTTCTTTCTCTCCACAAGCACGTGTGTTGACTTCGTCGCACATGTGCATCTGCACAAGCGTTGAGCTCAGCAGAGCGTGTCTCTTGACACTTGATGTGCGTTGGCTGTGTCTGCCTGCTCCAGTGAAGAGAGAAACGGGAAATCATCTTGGTAGAGGCAACAAAGCAAAAGCGAGGCAGGATTGACATCTGCTCAACAGAGACGGATTCCCTGCGCTGACACAGTTCACAGTTACACGAGAAGCAATCTGAGCGGTCCGTCGACCGGAGACGTGTTTCCCAAGAGGTCGTTTAGCGAGTGAACAGCAGTGTGCGCGACTTTCAGGAGTGTGCCTGGAAAGTGCCAGAATCACCAGGAGCATCTGTGCAAAAGCTGCTGCCTCTGTGACCGCATTGAGGCACGTTCGCGTGTCTGCGAGTATATAGACGGCTCTTTCGCGTTCACTCCGAGGGAAACGGTCCGCTATTGCTTCTGTGCGCACAGACGCGATTCCCTTGTCTCTTGCGAACACAGGGAACTCTGTGCATCCAAATCTACAGGCTAAGGACGCGTCTGCATATGTTTTGGTGAACAATCGAGTGTGCGTGTTCTGACAGCTGCCTCTATGCAGACGTCTCCACAGAGCCACTTCTGAATGCCCCGCAGCCCAGGACTGAATGGATACACTAACAAGTGCACCGGTGTGAGCAACCACATATGCAGAAGGACGTCTTTCATCTCACAGAAGCGCGAACGTCTTGGCGTTCAAGCACATGGCAGAAACAAGGTGTGAACAGATGAGCTGCTGCTATTTTCTCCGTTCGGCATGCTTCGTTGTAGCTCTCTTGCCGGTCGCCGGCTTAGCGGCTTGCTTTGCGCGACTAGCTCTGGGGAGAGAAGGAGATAGCGCCGGAAACCTCGCCTTTTGCCTTCTTCGGCGCTGGAACCTGGTTGCTGCGCCTTCTCTTTGTCCATGTGCACACACACGATTCCTCAGCGAAAACCATGCAGAAACCTTTCCACGAGCACCCAGGGATGTGCACCCAGCACCACGTGCACGCACACGCAGCTAGAGAAAAGCACCTACCTTTTCACACACTGATGCCTAAGCAAACGCGTGGCCACACACACGCACACATCCGCAAGCGCGCCTACTCCCATCTATTGAGGGAAAGACGGACGAGCTCTTTGGTTGCTCTTCACAGGCTTGTCCCTGATCTATAGCTGAGGGCAAACACTTGTGTGCTTGTGGGAGAGCCTGTGTCTTTCCTGGAAGCGTTTGGGAGTTTTGCTCAGACGCGTGTTTCCTCAAGTTCAAGAATCAAGATCTAGGATACCTGCAGACAGGTGCCTGTTTGTGTGGAGACAGTCTGTTTGAAACTGTGTTCCTCAGCGCCCGCTCTTTCTCCCCGTCGCTCCACACGCCTGGGAGTCCCTTTCTTTCTCTCCACAAGCACGTGTGTTGACTTCGTCGCACATGTGCATCTGCACAAGCGTTGAGCTCAGCAGAGCGTGTCTCTTGACACTTGATGTGCGTTGGCTGTGTCTGCCTGCTCCAGTGAAGAGAGAAACGGGAAATCATCTTGGTAGAGGCAACAAAGCAAAAGCGAGGCAGGATTGACATCTGCTCAACAGAGACGGATTCCCTGCGCTGACACAGTTCACAGTTACACGAGAAGCAATCTGAGCGGTCCGTCGACCGGAGACGTGTTTCCCAAGAGGTCGTTTAGCGAGTGAACAGCAGTGTGCGCGACTTTCAGGAGTGTGCCTGGAAAGTGCCAGAATCACCAGGAGCATCTGTGCAAAAGCTGCTGCCTCTGTGACCGCATTGAGGCACGTTCGCGTGTCTGCGAGTATATAGACGGCTCTTTCGCGTTCACTCCGAGGGAAACGGTCCGCTATTGCTTCTGTGCGCACAGACGCGATTCCCTTGTCTCTTGCGAACACAGGGAACTCTGTGCATCCAAATCTACAGGCTAAGGACGCGTCTGCATATGTTTTGGTGAACAATCGAGTGTGCGTGTTCTGACAGCTGCCTCTATGCAGACGTCTCCACAGAGCCACTTCTGAATGCCCCGCAGCCCAGGACTGAATGGATACACTAACAAGTGCACCGGTGTGAGCAACCACATATGCAGAAGGACGTCTTTCATCTCACAGAAGCGCGAACGTCTTGGCGTTCAAGCACATGGCAGAAACAAGGTGTGAAGAGATGAGCTGCTGCTATTTTCTCCGTTCGGCATGCTTCGTTGTAGCTCTCTTGCCGGTCGCCGGCTTAGCGGCTTGCTTTGCGCGACTAGCTCTGGGGAGAGAAGGAGATAGCGCCGGAAACCTCGCCTTTTGCCTTCTTCGGCGCTGGAACCTGGTTGCTGCGCCTTCTCTTTGTCCATGTGCACACACACGATTCCTCAGCGAAAACCATGCAGAAACCTTTCCACGAGCACCCAGGGATGTGCACCCAGCACCACGTGCACGCACACGCAGCTAGAGAAAAGCACCTACCTTTTCACACACTGATGCCTAAGCAAACGCGTGGCCACACACACGCACACATCCGCAAGCGCGCCTACTCCCATCTATTGAGGGAAAGACGGACGAGCTCTTTGGTTGCTCTTCACAGGCTTGTCCCTGATCTATAGCTGAGGGCAAACACTTGTGTGCTTGTGGGAGAGCCTGTGTCTTTCCTGGAAGCGTTTGGGAGTTTTGCTCAGACGCGTGTTTCCTCAAGTTCAAGAATCAAGATCTAGGATACCTGCAGACAGGTGCCTGTTTGTGTGGAGACAGTCTGTTTGAAACTGTGTTCCTCAGCGCCCGCTCTTTCTCCCCGTCGCTCCACACGCCTGGGAGTCCCTTTCTTTCTCTCCACAAGCACGTGTGTTGACTTCGTCGCACATGTGCATCTGCACAAGCGTTGAGCTCAGCAGAGCGTGTCTCTTGACACTTGATGTGCGTTGGCTGTGTCTGCCTGCTCCAGTGAAGAGAGAAACGGGAAATCATCTTGGTAGAGGCAACAAAGCAAAAGCGAGGCAGGATTGACATCTGCTCAACAGAGACGGATTCCCTGCGCTGACACAGTTCACAGTTACACGAGAAGCAATCTGAGCGGTCCGTCGACCGGAGACGTGTTTCCCAAGAGGTCGTTTAGCGAGTGAACAGCAGTGTGCGCGACTTTCAGGAGTGTGCCTGGAAAGTGCCAGAATCACCAGGAGCATCTGTGCAAAAGCTGCTGCCTCTGTGACCGCATTGAGGCACGTTCGCGTGTCTGCGAGTATATAGACGGCTCTTTCGCGTTCACTCCGAGGGAAACGGTCCGCTATTGCTTCTGTGCGCACAGACGCGATTCCCTTGTCTCTTGCGAACACAGGGAACTCTGTGCATCCAAATCTACAGGCTAAGGACGCGTCTGCATATGTTTTGGTGAACAATCGAGTGTGCGTGTTCTGACAGCTGCCTCTATGCAGACGTCTCCACAGAGCCACTTCTGAATGCCCCGCAGCCCAGGACTGAATGGATACACTAACAAGTGCACCGGTGTGAGCAACCACATATGCAGAAGGACGTCTTTCATCTCACAGAAGCGCGAACGTCTTGGCGTTCAAGCACATGGCAGAAACAAGGTGTGAACAGATGAGCTGCTGCTATTTTCTCCGTTCGGCATGCTTCGTTGTAGCTCTCTTGCCGGTCGCCGGCTTAGCGGCTTGCTTTGCGCGACTAGCTCTGGGGAGAGAAGGAGATAGCGCCGGAAACCTCGCCTTTTGCCTTCTTCGGCGCTGGAACCTGGTTGCTGCGCCTTCTCTTTGTCCATGTGCACACACACGATTCCTCAGCGAAAACCATGCAGAAACCTTTCCACGAGCACCCAGGGATGTGCACCCAGCACCACGTGCACGCACACGCAGCTAGAGAAAAGCACCTACCTTTTCACACACTGATGCCTAAGCAAACGCGTGGCCACACACACGCACACATCCGCAAGCGCGCCTACTCCCATCTATTGAGGGAAAGACGGACGAGCTCTTTGGTTGCTCTTCACAGGCTTGTCCCTGATCTATAGCTGAGGGCAAACACTTGTGTGCTTGTGGGAGAGCCTGTGTCTTTCCTGGAAGCGTTTGGGAGTTTTGCTCAGACGCGTGTTTCCTCAAGTTCAAGAATCAAGATCTAGGATACCTGCAGACAGGTGCCTGTTTGTGTGGAGACAGTCTGTTTGAAACTGTGTTCCTCAGCGCCCGCTCTTTCTCCCCGTCGCTCCACACGCCTGGGAGTCCCTTTCTTTCTCTCCACAAGCACGTGTGTTGACTTCGTCGCACATGTGCATCTGCACAAGCGTTGAGCTCAGCAGAGCGTGTCTCTTGACACTTGATGTGCGTTGGCTGTGTCTGCCTGCTCCAGTGAAGAGAGAAACGGGAAATCATCTTGGTAGAGGCAACAAAGCAAAAGCGAGGCAGGATTGACATCTGCTCAACAGAGACGGATTCCCTGCGCTGACACAGTTCACAGTTACACGAGAAGCAATCTGAGCGGTCCGTCGACCGGAGACGTGTTTCCCAAGAGGTCGTTTAGCGAGTGAACAGCAGTGTGCGCGACTTTCAGGAGTGTGCCTGGAAAGTGCCAGAATCACCAGGAGCATCTGTGCAAAAGCTGCTGCCTCTGTGACCGCATTGAGGCACGTTCGCGTGTCTGCGAGTATATAGACGGCTCTTTCGCGTTCACTCCGAGGGAAACGGTCCGCTCTTGCTTCTGTGCGCACAGACGCGATTCCCTTGTCTCTTGCGAACACAGGGAACTCTGTGCATCCAAATCTACAGGCTAAGGACGCGTCTGCATATGTTTTGGTGAACAATCGAGTGTGCGTGTTCTGACAGCTGCCTCTATGCAGACGTCTCCACAGAGCCACTTCTGAATGCCCCGCAGCCCAGGACTGAATGGATACACTAACAAGTGCACCGGTGTGAGCAACCACATATGCAGAAGGACGTCTTTCATCTCACAGAAGCGCGAACGTCTTGGCGTTCAAGCACATGGCAGAAACAAGGTGTGAACAGATGAGCTGCTGCTATTTTCTCCGTTCGGCATGCTTCGTTGTAGCTCTCTTGCCGGTCGCCGGCTTAGCGGCTTGCTTTGCGCGACTAGCTCTGGGGAGAGAAGGAGATAGCGCCGGAAACCTCGCCTTTTGCCTTCTTCGGCGCTGGAACCTGGTTGCTGCGCCTTCTCTTTGTCCATGTGCACACACACGATTCCTCAGCGAAAACCATGCAGAAACCTTTCCACGAGCACCCAGGGATGTGCACCCAGCACCACGTGCACGCACACGCAGCTAGAGAAAAGCACCTACCTTTTCACACACTGATGCCTAAGCAAACGCGTGGCCACACACACGCACACATCCGCAAGCGCGCCTACTCCCATCTATTGAGGGAAAGACGGACGAGCAACGTCCTGACAGGCTTGAGGGGAAAAACGTCCGTTGACGGTTGGCGTACTGCACGCCCGCCTACGGGGCTGCAGGGGAATCCACATTTGGAAGGTACCTGAAGATGTGTGCCTGTTCTTGGAGCTCCGCTAGTAGGGTAGCAAAGACACTCGTAGGCAGTACTGAATGCTGCTCCGTGCTACTTCTCCTCCGCTGGCAAATGCTTCACAGTCGCCCTAGGAAAGACGTTTAACAATCGATCTCCAAGAGGAACGAAACACATGATGCCATAAGGCGAAAGAATAGCAGGGCATCTCTTCACAGGCTTGTCCCTGATCTATAGCTGAGGGCAAACACTTGTGTGCTTGTGGGAGAGCCTGTGTCTTTCCTGGAAGCGTTTGGGAGTTTTGCTCAGACGCGTGTTTCCTCAAGTTCAAGAATCAAGATCTAGGATACCTGCAGACAGGTGCCTGTTTGTGTGGAGACAGTCTGTTTGAAACTGTGTTCCTCAGCGCCCGCTCTTTCTCCCCGTCGCTCCACACGCCTGGGAGTCCCTTTCTTTCTCTCCACAAGCACGTGTGTTGACTTCGTCGCACATGTGCATCTGCACAAGCGTTGAGCTCAGCAGAGCGTGTCTCTTGACACTTGATGTGCGTTGGCTGTGTCTGCCTGCTCCAGTGAAGAGAGAAACGGGAAATCATCTTGGTAGAGGCAACAAAGCAAAAGCGAGGCAGGATTGACATCTGCTCAACAGAGACGGATTCCCTGCGCTGACACAGTTCACAGTTACACGAGAAGCAATCTGAGCGGTCCGTCGACCGGAGACGTGTTTCCCAAGAGGTCGTTTAGCGAGTGAACAGCAGTGTGCGCGACTTTCAGGAGTGTGCCTGGAAAGTGCCAGAATCACCAGGAGCATCTGTGCAAAAGCTGCTGCCTCTGTGACCGCATTGAGGCACGTTCCCGTGTCTGCGAGTATATAGACGGCTCTTTCGCGTTCACTCCGAGGGAAACGGTCCGCTATTGCTTCTGTGCGCACAGACGCGATTCCCTTGTCTCTTGCGAACACAGGGAACTCTGTGCATCCAAATCTACAGGCTAAGGACGCGTCTGCATATGTTTTGGTGAACAATCGAGTGTGCGTGTTCTGACAGCTGCCTCTATGCAGACGTCTCCACAGAGCCACTTCTGAATGCCCCGCAGCCCAGGACTGAATGGATACACTAACAAGTGCACCGGTGTGAGCAACCACATATGCAGAAGGACGTCTTTCATCTCACAGAAGCGCGAACGTCTTGGCGTTCAAGCACATGGCAGAAACAAGGTGTGAACAGATGAGCTGCTGCTATTTTCTCCGTTCGGCATGCTTCGTTGTAGCTCTCTTGCCGGTCGCCGGCTTAGCGGCTTGCTTTGCGCGACTAGCTCTGGGGAGAGAAGGAGATAGCGCCGGAAACCTCGCCTTTTGCCTTCTTCGGCGCTGGAACCTGGTTGCTGCGCCTTCTCTTTGTCCATGTGCACACACACGATTCCTCAGCGAAAACCATGCAGAAACCTTTCCACGAGCACCCAGGGATGCGCACCCAGCACCACGTGCACGCACACGCAGCTAGAGAAAAGCACCTACCTTTTCACACACTGATGCCTAAGCAAACGCGTGGCCACACACACGCACACATCCGCAAGCGCGCCTACTCCCATCTATTGAGGGAAAGACGGACGAGCAACGTCCTGACAGGCTTGAGGGGAAAAACGTCCGTTGACGGTTGGCGTACTGCACGCCCGCCTACGGGGCTGCAGGGGAATCCACATTTGGAAGGTACCTGAAGATGTGTGCCTGTTCTTGGAGCTCCGCTAGTAGGGTAGCAAAGACACTCGTAGGCAGTACTGAATGCTGCTCCGTGCTACTTCTCCTCCGCTGGCAAATGCTTCACAGTCGCCCTAGGAAAGACGTTTAACAATCGATCTCCAAGAGGAACGAAACACATGATGCCATAAGGCGAAAGAATAGCAGGGCATCTCTTCACAGGCTTGTCCCTGATCTATAGCTGAGGGCAAACACTTGTGTGCTTGTGGGAGAGCCTGTGTCTTTCCTGGAAGCGTTTGGGAGTTTTGCTCAGACGCGTGTTTCCTCAAGTTCAAGAATCAAGATCTAGGATACCTGCAGACAGGTGCCTGTTTGTGTGGAGACAGTCTGTTTGAAACTGTGTTCCTCAGCGCCCGCTCTTTCTCCCCGTCGCTCCACACGCCTGGGAGTCCCTTTCTTTCTCTCCACAAGCACGTGTGTTGACTTCGTCGCACATGTGCATCTGCACAAGCGTTGAGCTCAGCAGAGCGTGTCTCTTGACACTTGATGTGCGTTGGCTGTGTCTGCCTGCTCCAGTGAAGAGAGAAACGGGAAATCATCTTGGTAGAGGCAACAAAGCAAAAGCGAGGCAGGATTGACATCTGCTCAACAGAGACGGATTCCCTGCGCTGACACAGTTCACAGTTACACGAGAAGCAATCTGAGCGGTCCGTCGACCGGAGACGTGTTTCCCAAGAGGTCGTTTAGCGAGTGAACAGCAGTGTGCGCGACTTTCAGGAGTGTGCCTGGAAAGTGCCAGAATCACCAGGAGCATCTGTGCAAAAGCTGCTGCCTCTGTGACCGCATTGAGGCACGTTCCCGTGTCTGCGAGTATATAGACGGCTCTTTCGCGTTCACTCCGAGGGAAACGGTCCGCTATTGCTTCTGTGCGCACAGACGCGATTCCCTTGTCTCTTGCGAACACAGGGAACTCTGTGCATCCAAATCTACAGGCTAAGGACGCGTCTGCATATGTTTTGGTGAACAATCGAGTGTGCGTGTTCTGACAGCTGCCTCTATGCAGACGTCTCCACAGAGCCACTTCTGAATGCCCCGCAGCCCAGGACTGAATGGATACACTAACAAGTGCACCGGTGTGAGCAACCACATATGCAGAAGGACGTCTTTCATCTCACAGAAGCGCGAACGTCTTGGCGTTCAAGCACATGGCAGAAACAAGGTGTGAACAGATGAGCTGCTGCTATTTTCTCCGTTCGGCATGCTTCGTTGTAGCTCTCTTGCCGGTCGCCGGCTTAGCGGCTTGCTTTGCGCGACTAGCTCTGGGGAGAGAAGGAGATAGCGCCGGAAACCTCGCCTTTTGCCTTCTTCGGCGCTGGAACCTGGTTGCTGCGCCTTCTCTTTGTCCATGTGCACACACACGATTCCTCAGCGAAAACCATGCAGAAACCTTTCCACGAGCACCCAGGGATGTGCACCCAGCACCACGTGCACGCACACGCAGCTAGAGAAAAGCACCTACCTTTTCACACACTGATGCCTAAGCAAACGCGTGGCCACACACACGCACACATCCGCAAGCGCGCCTACTCCCATCTATTGAGGGAAAGACGGACGAGCTCTTTGGTTGCTCTTCACAGGCTTGTCCCTGATCTATAGCTGAGGGCAAACACTTGTGTGCTTGTGGGAGAGCCTGTGTCTTTCCTGGAAGCGTTTGGGAGTTTTGCTCAGACGCGTGTTTCCTCAAGTTCAAGAATCAAGATCTAGGATACCTGCAGACAGGTGCCTGTTTGTGTGGAGACAGTCTGTTTGAAACTGTGTTCCTCAGCGCCCGCTCTTTCTCCCCGTCGCTCCACACGCCTGGGAGTCCCTTTCTTTCTCTCCACAAGCACGTGTGTTGACTTCGTCGCACATGTGCATCTGCACAAGCGTTGAGCTCAGCAGAGCGTGTCTCTTGACACTTGATGTGCGTTGGCTGTGTCTGCCTGCTCCAGTGAAGAGAGAAACGGGAAATCATCTTGGTAGAGGCAACAAAGCAAAAGCGAGGCAGGATTGACATCTGCTCAACAGAGACGGATTCCCTGCGCTGACACAGTTCACAGTTACACGAGAAGCAATCTGAGCGGTCCGTCGACCGGAGACGTGTTTCCCAAGAGGTCGTTTAGCGAGTGAACAGCAGTGTGCGCGACTTTCAGGAGTGTGCCTGGAAAGTGCCAGAATCACCAGGAGCATCTGTGCAAAAGCTGCTGCCTCTGTGACCGCATTGAGGCACGTTCGCGTGTCTGCGAGTATATAGACGGCTCTTTCGCGTTCACTCCGAGGGAAACGGTCCGCTATTGCTTCTGTGCGCACAGACGCGATTCCCTTGTCTCTTGCGAACACAGGGAACTCTGTGCATCCAAATCTACAGGCTAAGGACGCGTCTGCATATGTTTTGGTGAACAATCGAGTGTGCGTGTTCTGACAGCTGCCTCTATGCAGACGTCTCCACAGAGCCACTTCTGAATGCCCCGCAGCCCAGGACTGAATGGATACACTAACAAGTGCACCGGTGTGAGCAACCACATATGCAGAAGGACGTCTTTCATCTCACAGAAGCGCGAACGTCTTGGCGTTCAAGCACATGGCAGAAACAAGGTGTGAACAGATGAGCTGCTGCTATTTTCTCCGTTCGGCATGCTTCGTTGTAGCTCTCTTGCCGGTCGCCGGCTTAGCGGCTTGCTTTGCGCGACTAGCTCTGGGGAGAGAAGGAGATAGCGCCGGAAACCTCGCCTTTTGCCTTCTTCGGCGCTGGAACCTGGTTGCTGCGCCTTCTCTTTGTCCATGTGCACACACACGATTCCTCAGCGAAAACCATGCAGAAACCTTTCCACGAGCACCCAGGGATGTGCACCCAGCACCACGTGCACGCACACGCAGCTAGAGAAAAGCACCTACCTTTTCACACACTGATGCCTAAGCAAACGCGTGGCCACACACACGCACACATCCGCAAGCGCGCCTACTCCCATCTATTGAGGGAAAGACGGACGAGCAACGTCCTGACAGGCTTGAGGGGAAAAACGTCCGTTGACGGTTGGCGTACTGCACGCCCGCCTACGGGGCTGCAGGGGAATCCACATTTGGAAGGTACCTGAAGATGTGTGCCTGTTCTTGGAGCTCCGCTAGTAGGGTAGCAAAGACACTCGTAGGCAGTACTGAATGCTGCTCCGTGCTACTTCTCCTCCGCTGGCAAATGCTTCACAGTCGCCCTAGGAAAGACGTTTAACAATCGATCTCCAAGAGGAACGAAACACATGATGCCATAAGGCGAAAGAATAGCAGGGCATCTCTTCACAGGCTTGTCCCTGATCTATAGCTGAGGGCAAACACTTGTGTGCTTGTGGGAGAGCCTGTGTCTTTCCTGGAAGCGTTTGGGAGTTTTGCTCAGACGCGTGTTTCCTCAAGTTCAAGAATCAAGATCTAGGATACCTGCAGACAGGTGCCTGTTTGTGTGGAGACAGTCTGTTTGAAACTGTGTTCCTCAGCGCCCGCTCTTTCTCCCCGTCGCTCCACACGCCTGGGAGTCCCTTTCTTTCTCTCCACAAGCACGTGTGTTGACTTCGTCGCACATGTGCATCTGCACAAGCGTTGAGCTCAGCAGAGCGTGTCTCTTGACACTTGATGTGCGTTGGCTGTGTCTGCCTGCTCCAGTGAAGAGAGAAACGGGAAATCATCTTGGTAGAGGCAACAAAGCAAAAGCGAGGCAGGATTGACATCTGCTCAACAGAGACGGATTCCCTGCGCTGACACAGTTCACAGTTACACGAGAAGCAATCTGAGCGGTCCGTCGACCGGAGACGTGTTTCCCAAGAGGTCGTTTAGCGAGTGAACAGCAGTGTGCGCGACTTTCAGGAGTGTGCCTGGAAAGTGCCAGAATCACCAGGAGCATCTGTGCAAAAGCTGCTGCCTCTGTGACCGCATTGAGGCACGTTCCCGTGTCTGCGAGTATATAGACGGCTCTTTCGCGTTCACTCCGAGGGAAACGGTCCGCTATTGCTTCTGTGCGCACAGACGCGATTCCCTTGTCTCTTGCGAACACAGGGAACTCTGTGCATCCAAATCTACAGGCTAAGGACGCGTCTGCATATGTTTTGGTGAACAATCGAGTGTGCGTGTTCTGACAGCTGCCTCTATGCAGACGTCTCCACAGAGCCACTTCTGAATGCCCCGCAGCCCAGGACTGAATGGATACACTAACAAGTGCACCGGTGTGAGCAACCACATATGCAGAAGGACGTCTTTCATCTCACAGAAGCGCGAACGTCTTGGCGTTCAAGCACATGGCAGAAACAAGGTGTGAACAGATGAGCTGCTGCTATTTTCTCCGTTCGGCATGCTTCGTTGTAGCTCTCTTGCCGGTCGCCGGCTTAGCGGCTTGCTTTGCGCGACTAGCTCTGGGGAGAGAAGGAGATAGCGCCGGAAACCTCGCCTTTTGCCTTCTTCGGCGCTGGAACCTGGTTGCTGCGCCTTCTCTTTGTCCATGTGCACACACACGATTCCTCAGCGAAAACCATGCAGAAACCTTTCCACGAGCACCCAGGGATGTGCACCCAGCACCACGTGCACGCACACGCAGCTAGAGAAAAGCACCTACCTTTTCACACACTGATGCCTAAGCAAACGCGTGGCCACACACACGCACACATCCGCAAGCGCGCCTACTCCCATCTATTGAGGGAAAGACGGACGAGCAACGTCCTGACAGGCTTGAGGGGAAAAACGTCCGTTGACGGTTGGCGTACTGCACGCCCGCCTACGGGGCTGCAGGGGAATCCACATTTGGAAGGTACCTGAAGATGTGTGCCTGTTCTTGGAGCTCCGCTAGTAGGGTAGCAAAGACACTCGTAGGCAGTACTGAATGCTGCTCCGTGCTACTTCTCCTCCGCTGGCAAATGCTTCACAGTCGCCCTAGGAAAGACGTTTAACAATCGATCTCCAAGAGGAACGAAACACATGATGCCATAAGGCGAAAGAATAGCAGGGCATCTCTTCACAGGCTTGTCCCTGATCTATAGCTGAGGGCAAACACTTGTGTGCTTGTGGGAGAGCCTGTGTCTTTCCTGGAAGCGTTTGGGAGTTTTGCTCAGACGCGTGTTTCCTCAAGTTCAAGAATCAAGATCTAGGATACCTGCAGACAGGTGCCTGTTTGTGTGGAGACAGTCTGTTTGAAACTGTGTTCCTCAGCGCCCGCTCTTTCTCCCCGTCGCTCCACACGCCTGGGAGTCCCTTTCTTTCTCTCCACAAGCACGTGTGTTGACTTCGTCGCACATGTGCATCTGCACAAGCGTTGAGCTCAGCAGAGCGTGTCTCTTGACACTTGATGTGCGTTGGCTGTGTCTGCCTGCTCCAGTGAAGAGAGAAACGGGAAATCATCTTGGTAGAGGCAACAAAGCAAAAGCGAGGCAGGATTGACATCTGCTCAACAGAGACGGATTCCCTGCGCTGACACAGTTCACAGTTACACGAGAAGCAATCTGAGCGGTCCGTCGACCGGAGACGTGTTTCCCAAGAGGTCGTTTAGCGAGTGAACAGCAGTGTGCGCGACTTTCAGGAGTGTGCCTGGAAAGTGCCAGAATCACCAGGAGCATCTGTGCAAAAGCTGCTGCCTCTGTGACCGCATTGAGGCACGTTCCCGTGTCTGCGAGTATATAGACGGCTCTTTCGCGTTCACTCCGAGGGAAACGGTCCGCTATTGCTTCTGTGCGTACAGACGCGATTCCCTTGTCTCTTGCGAACACAGGGAACTCTGTGCATCCAAATCTACAGGCTAAGGACGCGTCTGCATATGTTTTGGTGAACAATCGAGTGTGCGTGTTCTGACAGCTGCCTCTATGCAGACGTCTCCACAGAGCCACTTCTGAATGCCCCGCAGCCCAGGACTGAATGGATACACTAACAAGTGCACCGGTGTGAGCAACCACATATGCAGAAGGACGTCTTTCATCTCACAGAAGCGCGAACGTCTTGGCGTTCAAGCACATGGCAGAAACAAGGTGTGAACAGATGAGCTGCTGCTATTTTCTCCGTTCGGCATGCTTCGTTGTAGCTCTCTTGCCGGTCACCGGCTTAGCGGCTTGCTTTGCGCGACTAGCTCTGGGGAGAGAAGGAGATAGCGCCGGAAACCTCGCCTTTTGCCTTCTTCGGCGCTGGAACCTGGTTGCTGCGCCTTCTCTTTGTCCATGTGCACACACACGATTCCTCAGCGAAAACCATGCAGAAACCTTTCCACGAGCACCCAGGGATGTGCACCCAGCACCACGTGCACGCACACGCAGCTAGAGAAAAGCACCTACCTTTTCACACACTGATGCCTAAGCAAACGCGTGGCCACACACACGCACACATCCGCAAGCGCGCCTACTCCCATCTATTGAGGGAAAGACGGACGAGCAACGTCCTGACAGGCTTGAGGGGAAAAACGTCCGTTGACGGTTGGCGTACTGCACGCCCGCCTACGGGGCTGCAGGGGAATCCACATTTGGAAGGTACCTGAAGATGTGTGCCTGTTCTTGGAGCTCCGCTAGTAGGGTAGCAAAGACACTCGTAGGCAGTACTGAATGCTGCTCCGTGCTACTTCTCCTCCGCTGGCAAATGCTTCACAGTCGCCCTAGGAAAGACGTTTAACAATCGATCTCCAAGAGGAACGAAACACATGATGCCATAAGGCGAAAGAATAGCAGGGCATCTCTTCACAGGCTTGTCCCTGATCTATAGCTGAGGGCAAACACTTGTGTGCTTGTGGGAGAGCGTGTGTCTTTCCTGGAAGCGTTTGGGAGTTTTGCTCAGACGCGTTTCCTCAAGTTCAAGAATCAAGATCTAGGATACCTGCAGACAGGTGCCTGTTTGTGTGGAGACAGTCTGTTTGAAACTGTGTTCCTCAGCGCCCGCTCTTTCTCCCCGTCGCTCCACACGCCTGGGAGTCCCTTTCTTTCTCTCCACAAGCACGTGTGTTGACTTCGTCGCACATGTGCATCTGCACAAGCGTTGAGCTCAGCAGAGCGTGTCTCTTGACACTTGATGTGCGTTGGTTGTGTCTGCCTGCTCCAGTGAAGAGAGAAACGGGAAATCATCTTGGTAGAGGCAACAAAGCAAAAGCGAGGCAGGATTGACATCTGCTCAACAGAGACGGATTCCCTGCGCTGACACAGTTCACAGTTACACGAGAAGCAATCTGAGCGGTCCGTCGACCAGAGACGTGTTTCCCAAGAGGTCGTTTAGCGAGTGAACAGCAGTGTGCGCGACTTTCAGGAGTGTGCCTGGAAAGTGCCAGAATCACCAGGAGCATCTGTGCAAAAGCTGCTGCCTCTGTGACCGCATTGAGGCACGTTCGCGTGTCTGCGAGTATATAGACGGCTCTTTCGCGTTCACTCCGAGGGAAACGGTCCGCTATTGCTTCTGTGCGCACAGACGCGATTCCCTTGTCTCTTGCGAACACAGGGAACTCTGTGCATCCAAATCTACAGGCTAAGGACGCGTCTGCATATGTTTTGGTGAACAATCGAGTGTGCGTGTTCTGACAGCTGCCTCTATGCAGACGTCTCCACAGAGCCACTTCTGAATGCCCCGCAGCCCAGGACTGAATGGATACACTAACAAGTGCACCGGTGTGAGCAACCACATATGCAGAAGGACGTCTTTCATCTCACAGAAGCGCGAACGTCTTGGCGTTCAAGCACATGGCAGAAACAAGGTGTGAACAGATGAGCTGCTGCTATTTTCTCCGTTCGGCATGCTTCGTTGTAGCTCTCTTGCCGGTCGCCGGCTTAGCGGCTTGCTTTGCGCGACTAGCTCTGGGGAGAGAAGGAGATAGCGCCGGAAACCTCGCCTTTTGCCTTCTTCGGCGCTGGAACCTGGTTGCTGCGCCTTCTCTTTGTCCATGTGCACACACACGATTCCTCAGCGAAAACCATGCAGAAACCTTTCCACGAGCACCCAGGGATGTGCACCCAGCACCACGTGCACGCACACGCAGCTAGAGAAAAGCACCTACCTTTTCACACACTGATGCCTAAGCAAACGCGTGGCCACACACACGCACACATCCGCAAGCGCGCCTACTCCCATCTATTGAGGGAAAGACGGACGAGCTCTTTGGTTGCTCTTCACAGGCTTGTCCCTGATCTATAGCTGAGGGCAAACACTTGTGTGCTTGTGGGAGAGCCTGTGTCTTTCCTGGAAGCGTTTGGGAGTTTTGCTCAGACGCGTGTTTCCTCAAGTTCAAGAATCAAGATCTAGGATACCTGCAGACAGGTGCCTGTTTGTGTGGAGACAGTCTGTTTGAAACTGTGTTCCTCAGCGCCCGCTCTTTCTCCCCGTCGCTCCACACGCCTGGGAGTCCCTTTCTTTCTCTCCACAAGCACGTGTGTTGACTTCGTCGCACATGTGCATCTGCACAAGCGTTGAGCTCAGCAGAGCGTGTCTCTTGACACTTGATGTGCGTTGGCTGTGTCTGCCTGCTCCAGTGAAGAGAGAAACGGGAAATCATCTTGGTAGAGGCAACAAAGCAAAAGCGAGGCAGGATTGACATCTGCTCAACAGAGACGGATTCCCTGCGCTGACACAGTTCACAGTTACACGAGAAGCAATCTGAGCGGTCCGTCGACCGGAGACGTGTTTCCCAAGAGGTCGTTTAGCGAGTGAACAGCAGTGTGCGCGACTTTCAGGAGTGTGCCTGGAAAGTGCCAGAATCACCAGGAGCATCTGTGCAAAAGCTGCTGCCTCTGTGACCGCATTGAGGCACGTTCGCGTGTCTGCGAGTATATAGACGGCTCTTTCGCGTTCACTCCGAGGGAAACGGTCCGCTATTGCTTCTGTGCGCACAGACGCGATTCCCTTGTCTCTTGCGAACACAGGGAACTCTGTGCATCCAAATCTACAGGCTAAGGACGCGTCTGCATATGTTTTGGTGAACAATCGAGTGTGCGTGTTCTGACAGCTGCCTCTATGCAGACGTCTCCACAGAGCCACTTCTGAATGCCCCGCAGCCCAGGACTGAATGGATACACTAACAAGTGCACCGGTGTGAGCAACCACATATGCAGAAGGACGTCTTTCATCTCACAGAAGCGCGAACGTCTTGGCGTTCAAGCACATGGCAGAAACAAGGTGTGAACAGATGAGCTGCTGCTATTTTCTCCGTTCGGCATGCTTCGTTGTAGCTCTCTTGCCGGTCGCCGGCTTAGCGGCTTGCTCTGCGCGACTAGCTCTGGGGAGAGAAGGAGATAGCGCCGGAAACCTCGCCTTTTGCCTTCTTCGGCGCTGGAACCTGGTTGCTGCGCCTTCTCTTTGTCCATGTGCACACACACGATTCCTCAGCGAAAACCATGCAGAAACCTTTCCACGAGCACCCAGGGATGTGCACCCAGCACCACGTGCACGCACACGCAGCTAGAGAAAAGCACCTACCTTTTCACACACTGATGCCTAAGCAAACGCGTGGCCACACACACGCACACATCCGCAAGCGCGCCTACTCCCATCTATTGAGGGAAAGACGGACGAGCAACGTCCTGACAGGCTTGAGGGGAAAAACGTCCGTTGACGGTTGGCGTACTGCACGCCCGCCTACGGGGCTGCAGGGGAATCCACATTTGGAAGGTACCTGAAGATGTGTGCCTGTTCTTGGAGCTCCGCTAGTAGGGTAGCAAAGACACTCGTAGGCAGTACTGAATGCTGCTCCGTGCTACTTCTCCTCCGCTGGCAAATGCTTCACAGTCGCCCTAGGAAAGACGTTTAACAATCGATCTCCAAGAGGAACGAAACACATGATGCCATAAGGCGAAAGAATAGCAGGGCATCTCTTCACAGGCTTGTCCCTGATCTATAGCTGAGGGCAAACACTTGTGTGCTTGTGGGAGAGCCTGTGTCTTTCCTGGAAGCGTTTGGGGGTTTTGCTCAGACGCGTGTTTCCTCAAGTTCAAGAATCAAGATCTAGGATACCTGCAGACAGGTGCCTGTTTGTGTGGAGACAGTCTGTTTGAAACTGTGTTCCTCAGCGCCCGCTCTTTCTCCCCGTCGCTCCACACGCCTGGGAGTCCCTTTCTTTCTCTCCACAAGCACGTGTGTTGACTTCGTCGCACATGTGCATCTGCACAAGCGTTGAGCTCAGCAGAGCGTGTCTCTTGACACTTGATGTGCGTTGGTTGTGTCTGCCTGCTCCAGTGAAGAGAGAAACGGGAAATCATCTTGGTAGAGGCAACAAAGCAAAAGCGAGGCAGGATTGACATCTGCTCAACAGAGACGGATTCCCTGCGCTGACACAGTTCACAGTTACACGAGAAGCAATCTGAGCGGTCCGTCGACCGGAGACGTGTTTCCCAAGAGGTCGTTTAGCGAGTGAACAGCAGTGTGCGCGACTTTCAGGAGTGTGCCTGGAAAGTGCCAGAATCACCAGGAGCATCTGTGCAAAAGCTGCTGCCTCTGTGACCGCATTGAGGCACGTTCGCGTGTCTGCGAGTATATAGACGGCTCTTTCGCGTTCACTCCGAGGGAAACGGTCCGCTATTGCTTCTGTGCGCACAGACGCGATTCCCTTGTCTCTTGCGAACACAGGGAACTCTGTGCATCCAAATCTACAGGCTAAGGACGCGTCTGCATATGTTTTGGTGAACAATCGAGTGTGCGTGTTCTGACAGCTGCCTCTATGCAGACGTCTCCACAGAGCCACTTCTGAATGCCCCGCAGCCCAGGACTGAATGGATACACTAACAAGTGCACCGGTGTGAGCAACCACATATGCAGAAGGACGTCTTTCATCTCACAGAAGCGCGAACGTCTTGGCGT
Source organism: Patagioenas fasciata (assembly GCF_037038585.1). Lineage (NCBI taxonomy): Eukaryota > Metazoa > Chordata > Aves > Columbiformes > Columbidae > Patagioenas > Patagioenas fasciata. The sequence continues at coordinate 483,380 of NW_027288744.1, forward strand.
TCAAGCACATGGCAGAAACAAGGTGTGAACAGATGAGCTGCTGCTATTTTCTCCGTTCGGCATGCTTCGTTGTAGCTCTCTTGCCGGTCGCCGGCTTAGCGGCTTGCTCTGCGCGACTAGCTCTGGGGAGAGAAGGAGATAGCGCCGGAAACCTCGCCTTTTGCCTTCTTCGGCGCTGGAACCTGGTTGCTGCGCCTTCTCTTTGTCCATGTGCACACACACGATTCCTCAGCGAAAACCATGCAGAAACCTTTCCACGAGCACCCAGGGATGTGCACCCAGCACCACGTGCACGCACACGCAGCTAGAGAAAAGCACCTACCTTTTCACACACTGATGCCTAAGCAAACGCGTGGCCACACACACGCACACATCCGCAAGCGCGCCTACTCCCATCTATTGAGAGAAAGACGGACGAGCTCTTTGGTTGCTCTTCACAGGCTTGTCCCTGATCTATAGCTGAGGGCAAACACTTGTGTGCTTGTGGGAGAGCCTGTGTCTTTCCTGGAAGCGTTTGGGAGTTTTGCTCAGACGCGTGTTTCCTCAAGTTCAAGAATCAAGATCTAGGATACCTGCAGACAGGTGCCTGTTTGTGTGGAGACAGTCTGTTTGAAACTGTGTTCCTCAGCGCCCGCTCTTTCTCCCCGTCGCTCCACACGCCTGGGAGTCCCTTTCTTTCTCTCCACAAGCACGTGTGTTGACTTCGTCGCACATGTGCATCTGCACAAGCGTTGAGCTCAGCAGAGCGTGTCTCTTGACACTTGATGTGCGTTGGCTGTGTCTGCGTGCTCCAGTGAAGAGAGAAACGGGAAATCATCTTGGTAGAGGCAACAAAGCAAAAGCGAGGCAGGATCGACATCTGCTCAACAGAGACGGATTCCCTGCGCTGACACAGTTCACAGTTACACGAGAAGCAATCTGAGCGGTCCGTCGACCGGAGACGTGTTTCCCAAGAGGTCGTTTAGCGAGTGAACAGCAGTGTGCGCGACTTTCAGGAGTGTGCCTGGAAAGTGCCAGAATCACCAGGAGCATCTGGCAAAAGCTGCTGCCTCTGTGACCGCATTGAGGCACGTTCCCGTGTCTGCGAGTATATAGACGGCTCTTTCGCGTTCACTCCGAGGGAAACGGTCCGCTATTGCTTCTGTGCGTACAGACGCGATTCCCTTGTCTCTTGCGAACACAGGGAACTCTGTGCATCCAAATCTACAGGCTAAGGACGCGTCTGCATATGTTTTGGTGAACAATCGAGTGTGCGTGTTCTGACAGCTGCCTCTATGCAGACGTCTCCACAGAGCCACTTCTGAATGCCCCGCAGCCCAGGACTGAATGGATACACTAACAAGTGCACCGGTGTGAGCAACCACATATGCAGAAGGACGTCTTTCATCTCACAGAAGCGCGAACGTCTTGGCGTTCAAGCACATGGCAGAAACAAGGTGTGAACAGATGAGCTGCTGCTATTTTCTCCGTTCGGCATGCTTCGTTGTAGCTCTCTTGCCGGTCGCCGGCTTAGCGGCTTGCTTTGCGCGACTAGCTCTGGGGAGAGAAGGAGATAGCGCCGGAAACCTCGCCTTTTGCCTTCTTCGGCGCTGGAACCTGGTTGCTGCGCCTTCTCTTTGTCCATGTGCACACACACGATTCCTCAGCGAAAACCATGCAGAAACCTTTCCACGAGCACCCAGGGATGTGCACCCAGCACCACGTGCACGCACACGCAGCTAGAGAAAAGCACCTACCTTTTCACACACTGATGCCTAAGCAAACGCGTGGCCACACACACGCACACATCCGCAAGCGCGCCTACTCCCATCTATTGAGGGAAAGACGGACGAGCAACGTCCTGACAGGCTTGAGGGGAAAAACGTCCGTTGACGGTTGGCGTACTGCACGCCCGCCTACGGGGCTGCAGGGGAATCCACATTTGGAAGGTACCTGAAGATGTGTGCCTGTTCTTGGAGCTCCGCTAGTAGGGTAGCAAAGACACTCGTAGGCAGTACTGAATGCTGCTCCGTGCTACTTCTCCTCCGCTGGCAAATGCTTCAGTGTCGCCCGAGGAAAGACGTTTAACAATCGATCTCCAAGAGGAACGAAACACATGATGCCATAAGGCGAAAGAATAGCAGGGCATCTCTTCACAGGCTTGTCCCTGATCTATAGCTGAGGGCAAACACTTGTGTGCTTGTGGGAGAGCCTGTGTCTTTCCTGGAAGCGTTTGGGAGTTTTGCTCAGACGCGTGTTTCCTCAAGTTCAAGAATCAAGATCTAGGATACCTGCAGACAGGTGCCTGTTTGTGTGGAGACAGTCTGTTTGAAACTGTGTTCCTCAGCGCCCGCTCTTTCTCCCCGTCGCTCCACACGCCTGGGAGTCCCTTTCTTTCTCTCCACAAGCACGTGTGTTGACTTCGTCGCACATGTGTATCTGCACAAGCGTTGAGCTCAGCAGAGCGTGTCTCTTGACACTTGATGTGCGTTGGCTGTGTCTGCGTGCTCCAGTGAAGAGAGAAACGGGAAATCATCTTGGTAGAGGCAACAAAGCAAAAGCGAGGCAGGATCGACATCTGCTCAACAGAGACGGATTCCCTGCGCTGACACAGTTCACAGTTACACGAGAAGCAATCTGAGCGGTCCGTCGACCGGAGACGTGTTTCCCAAGAGGTCGTTTAGCGAGTGAACAGCAGTGTGCGCGACTTTCAGGAGTGTGCCTGGAAAGTGCCAGAATCACCAGGAGCATCTGGCAAAAGCTGCTGCCTCTGTGACCGCATTGAGGCACGTTCCCGTGTCTGCGAGTATATAGACGGCTCTTTCGCGTTCACTCCGAGGGAAACGGTCCGCTATTGCTTCTGTGCGTACAGACGCGATTCCCTTGTCTCTTGCGAACACAGGGAACTCTGTGCATCCAAATCTACAGGCTAAGGACGCGTCTGCATATGTTTTGGTGAACAATCGAGTGTGCGTGTTCTGACAGCTGCCTCTATGCAGACGTCTCCACAGAGCCACTTCTGAATGCCCCGCAGCCCAGGACTGAATAGATACACTAACAAGTGCACCGGTGTGAGCAACCACATATGCAGAAGGACGTCTTTCATCTCACAGAAGCGCGAACGTCTTGGCGTTCAAGCACATGGCAGAAACAAGGTGTGAACAGATGAGCTGCTGCTATTTTCTCCGTTCGGCATGCTTCGTTGTAGCTCTCTTGCCGGTCGCCGGCTTAGCGGCTTGCTCTGCGCGACTAGCTCTGGGGAGAGAAGGAGATAGCGCCGGAAACCTCGCCTTTTGCCTTCTTCGGCGCTGGAACCTGGTTGCTGCGCCTTCTCTTTGTCCATGTGCACACACACGATTCCTCAGCGAAAACCATGCAGAAACCTTTCCACGAGCACCCAGGGATGTGCACCCAGCACCACGTGCACGCACACGCAGCTAGAGAAAAGCACCTACCTTTTCACACACTGATGCCTAAGCAAACGCGTGGCCACACACACGCACACATCCGCAAGCGCGCCTACTCCCATCTATTGAGGGAAAGACGGACGAGCAACGTCCTGACAGGCTTGAGGGGAAAAACGTCCGTTGACGGTTGGCGTACTGCACGCCCGCCTACGGGGCTGCAGGGGAATCCACATTTGGAAGGTACCTGAAGATGTGTGCCTGTTCTTGGAGCTCCGCTAGTAGGGTAGCAAAGACACTCGTAGGCAGTACTGAATGCTGCTCCGTGCTACTTCTCCTCCGCTGGCAAATGCTTCACAGTCGCCCTAGGAAAGACGTTTAACAATCGATCTCCAAGAGGAACGAAACACATGATGCCATAAGGCGAAAGAATAGCAGGGCATCTCTTCACAGGCTTGTCCCTGATCTATAGCTGAGGGCAAACACTTGTGTGCTTGTGGGAGAGCCTGTGTCTTTCCTGGAAGCGTTTGGGAGTTTTGCTCAGACGCGTGTTTCCTCAAGTTCAAGAATCAAGATCTAGGATACCTGCAGACAGGTGCCTGTTTGTGTGGAGACAGTCTGTTTGAAACTGTGTTCCTCAGCGCCCGCTCTTTCTCCCCGTCGCTCCACACGCCTGGGAGTCCCTTTCTTTCTCTCCACAAGCACGTGTGTTGACTTCGTCGCACATGTGCATCTGCACAAGCGTTGAGCTCAGCAGAGCGTGTCTCTTGACACTAGATGTGCGTTGGCTGTGTCTGCGTGCTCCAGTGAAGAGAGAAACGGGAAATCATCTTGGTAGAGGCAACAAAGCAAAAGCGAGGCAGGATTGACATCTGCTCAACAGAGACGGATTCCCTGCGCTGACACAGTTCACAGTTACACGAGAAGCAATCTGAGCGGTCCGTCGACCGGAGACGTGTTTCCCAAGAGGTCGCTTAGCGAGTGAACAGCAGTGTGCGCGACTTTCAGGAGTGTGCCTGGAAAGTGCCAGAATCATCTGTGCATCTGTGCAAAAGCTGCTGCCTCTGTGACCGCATTGAGGCACGTTCGCGTGTCTGCGAGTATATAGACGGCTCTTTCGCGTTCACTCCGAGGGAAACGGTCCGCTATTGCTTCTGTGCGCACAGACGCGATTCCCTTGTCTCTTGCGAACACAGGGAACTCTGTGCATCCAAATCTACAGGCTAAGGACGCGTCTGCATATGTTTTGGTGAACAATCGAGTGTGCGTGTTCTGACAGCTGCCTCTATGCAGACGTCTCCACAGAGCCACTTCTGAATGCCCCGCAGCCCAGGACTGAATGGATACACTAACAAGTGCACCGGTGTGAGCAACCACATATGCAGAAGGACGTCTTTCATCTCACAGAAGCGCGAACGTCTTGGCGTTCAAGCACATGGCAGAAACAAGGTGTGAACAGATGAGCTGCTGCTATTTTCTCCGTTCGGCATGCTTCGTTGTAGCTCTCTTGCCGGTCGCCGGCTTAGCGGCTTGCTTTGCGCGACTAGCTCTGGGGAGAGAAGGAGATAGCGCCGGAAACCTCGCCTTTTGCCTTCTTCGGCGCTGGAACCTGGTTGCTGCGCCTTCTCTTTGTCCATGTGCACACACACGATTCCTCAGCGAAAACCATGCAGAAACCTTTCCACGAGCACCCAGGGATGTGCACCCAGCACCACGTGCACGCACACGCAGCTAGAGAAAAGCACCTACCTTTTCACACACTGATGCCTAAGCAAACGCGTGGCCACACACACGCACACATCCGCAAGCGCGCCTACTCCCATCTATTGAGGGAAAGACGGACGAGCAACGTCCTGACAGGCTTGAGGGGAAAAACGTCCGTTGACGGTTGGCGTACTGCACGCCCGCCTACGGGGCTGCAGGGGAATCCACATTTGGAAGGTACCTGAAGATGTGTGCCTGTTCTTGGAGCTCCGCTAGTAGGGTAGCAAAGACACTCGTAGGCAGTACTGAATGCTGCTCCGTGCTACTTCTCCTCCGCTGGCAAATGCTTCACAGTCGCCCTAGGAAAGACGTTTAACAATCGATCTCCAAGAGGAACGAAACACATGATGCCATAAGGCGAAAGAATAGCAGGGCATCTCTTCACAGGCTTGTCCCTGATCTATAGCTGAGGGCAAACACTTGTGTGCTTGTGGGAGAGCCTGTGTCTTTCCTGGAAGCGTTTGGGAGTTTTGCTCAGACGCGTGTTTCCTCAAGTTCAAGAATCAAGATCTAGGATACCTGCAGACAGGTGCCTGTTTGTGTGGAGACAGTCTGTTTGAAACTGTGTTCCTCAGCGCCCGCTCTTTCTCCCCGTCGCTCCACACGCCTGGGAGTCCCTTTCTTTCTCTCCACAAGCACGTGTGTTGACTTCGTCGCACATGTGCATCTGCACAAGCGTTGAGCTCAGCAGAGCGTGTCTCTTGACACTTGATGTGCGTTGGTTGTGTCTGCCTGCTCCAGTGAAGAGAGAAACGGGAAATCATCTTGGTAGAGGCAACAAAGCAAAAGCGAGGCAGGATTGACATCTGCTCAACAGAGACGGATTCCCTGCGCTGACACAGTTCACAGTTACACGAGAAGCAATCTGAGCGGTCCGTCGACCGGAGACGTGTTTCCCAAGAGGTCGTTTAGCGAGTGAACAGCAGTGTGCGCGACTTTCAGGAGTGTGCCTGGAAAGTGCCAGAATCACCAGGAGCATCTGTGCAAAAGCTGCTGCCTCTGTGACCGCATTGAGGCACGTTCGCGTGTCTGCGAGTATATAGACGGCTCTTTCGCGTTCACTCCGAGGGAAACGGTCCGCTATTGCTTCTGTGCGCACAGACGCGATTCCCTTGTCTCTTGCGAACACAGGGAACTCTGTGCATCCAAATCTACAGGCTAAGGACGCGTCTGCATATGTTTTGGTGAACAATCGAGTGTGCGTGTTCTGACAGCTGCCTCTATGCAGACGTCTCCACAGAGCCACTTCTGAATGCCCCGCAGCCCAGGACTGAATGGATACACTAACAAGTGCACCGGTGTGAGCAACCACATATGCAGAAGGACGTCTTTCATCTCACAGAAGCGCGAACGTCTTGGCGTTCAAGCACATGGCAGAAACAAGGTGTGAACAGATGAGCTGCTGCTATTTTCTCCGTTCGGCATGCTTCGTTGTAGCTCTCTTGCCGGTCGCCGGCTTAGCGGCTTGCTTTGCGCGACTAGCTCTGGGGAGAGAAGGAGATAGCGCCGGAAACCTCGCCTTTTGCCTTCTTCGGCGCTGGAACCTGGTTGCTGCGCCTTCTCTTTGTCCATGTGCACACACACGATTCCTCAGCGAAAACCATGCAGAAACCTTTCCACGAGCACCCAGGGATGTGCACCCAGCACCACGTGCACGCACACGCAGCTAGAGAAAAGCACCTACCTTTTCACACACTGATGCCTAAGCAAACGCGTGGCCACACACACGCACACATCCGCAAGCGCGCCTACTCCCATCTATTGAGGGAAAGACGGACGAGCAACGTCCTGACAGGCTTGAGGGGAAAAACGTCCGTTGACGGTTGGCGTACTGCACGCCCGCCTACGGGGCTGCAGGGGAATCCACATTTGGAAGGTACCTGAAGATGTGTGCCTGTTCTTGGAGCTCCGCTAGTAGGGTAGCAAAGACACTCGTAGGCAGTACTGAATGCTGCTCCGTGCTACTTCTCCTCCGCTGGCAAATGCTTCACAGTCGCCCTAGGAAAGACGTTTAACAATCGATCTCCAAGAGGAACGAAACACATGATGCCATAAGGCGAAAGAATAGCAGGGCATCTCTTCACAGGCTTGTCCCTGATCTATAGCTGAGGGCAAACACTTGTGTGCTTGTGGGAGAGCCTGTGTCTTTCCTGGAAGCGTTTGGGAGTTTTGCTCAGACGCGTGTTTCCCCAAGTTCAAGAATCAAGATCTAGGATACCTGCAGACAGGTGCCTGTTTGTGTGGAGACAGTCTGTTTGAAACTGTGTTCCTCAGCGCCCGCTCTTTCTCCCCGTCGCTCCACACGCCTGGGAGTCCCTTTCTTTCTCTCCACAAGCACGTGTGTTGACTTCGTCGCACATGTGCATCTGCACAAGCGTTGAGCTCAGCAGAGCGTGTCTCTTGACACTTGATGTGCGTTGGCTGTGTCTGCCTGCTCCAGTGAAGAGAGAAACGGGAAATCATCTTGGTAGAGGCAACAAAGCAAAAGCGAGGCAGGATTGACATCTGCTCAACAGAGACGGATTCCCTGCGCTGACACAGTTCACAGTTACACGAGAAGCAATCTGAGCGGTCCGTCGACCGGAGACGTGTTTCCCAAGAGGTCGTTTAGCGAGTGAACAGCAGTGTGCGCGACTTTCAGGAGTGTGCCTGGAAAGTGCCAGAATCACCAGGAGCATCTGTGCAAAAGCTGCTGCCTCTGTGACCGCATTGAGGCACGTTCGCGTGTCTGCGAGTATATAGACGGCTCTTTCGCGTTCACTCCGAGGGAAACGGTCCGCTATTGCTTCTGTGCGCACAGACGCGATTCCCTTGTCTCTTGCGAACACAGGGAACTCTGTGCATCCAAATCTACAGGCTAAGGACGCGTCTGCATATGTTTTGGTGAACAATCGAGTGTGCGTGTTCTGACAGCTGCCTCTATGCAGACGTCTCCACAGAGCCACTTCTGAATGCCCCGCAGCCCAGGACTGAATGGATACACTAACAAGTGCACCGGTGTGAGCAACCACATATGCAGAAGGACGTCTTTCATCTCACAGAAGCGCGAACGTCTTGGCGTTCAAGCACATGGCAGAAACAAGGTGTGAACAGATGAGCTGCTGCTATTTTCTCCGTTCGGCATGCTTCGTTGTAGCTCTCTTGCCGGTCGCCGGCTTAGCGGCTTGCTTTGCGCGACTAGCTCTGGGGAGAGAAGGAGATAGCGCCGGAAACCTCGCCTTTTGCCTTCTTCGGCGCTGGAACCTGGTTGCTGCGCCTTCTCTTTGTCCATGTGCACACACACGATTCCTCAGCGAAAACCATGCAGAAACCTTTCCACGAGCACCCAGGGATGTGCACCCAGCACCACGTGCATGCACACGCAGCTAGAGAAAAGCACCTACCTTTTCACACACTGATGCCTAAGCAAACGCGTGGCCACACACACGCACACATCCGCAAGCGCGCCTACTCCCATCTATTGAGGGAAAGACGGACGAGCAACGTCCTGACAGGCTTGAGGGGAAAAACGTCCGTTGACGGTTGGCGTACTGCACGCCCGCCTACGGGGCTGCAGGGGAATCCACATTTGGAAGGTACCTGAAGATGTGTGCCTGTTCTTGGAGCTCCGCTAGTAGGGTAGCAAAGACACTCGTAGGCAGTACTGAATGCTGCTCCGTGCTACTTCTCCTCCGCTGGCAAATGCTTCACAGTCGCCCTAGGAAAGAAGTTTAACAATCGATCTCCAAGAGGAACGAAACACATGATGCCATAAGGCGAAAGAATAGCAGGGCATCTCTTCACAGGCTTGTCCCTGATCTATAGCTGAGGGCAAACACTTGTGTGCTTGTGGGAGAGCCTGTGTCTTTCCTGGAAGCGTTTGGGAGTTTTGCTCAGACGCGTGTTTCCTCAAGTTCAAGAATCAAGATCTAGGATACCTGCAGACAGGTGCCTGTTTGTGTGGAGACAGTCTGTTTGAAACTGTGTTCCTCAGCGCCCGCTCTTTCTCCCCGTCGCTCCACACGCCTGGGAGTCCCTTTCTTTCTCTCCACAAGCACGTGTGTTGACTTCGTCGCACATGTGCATCTGCACAAGCGTTGAGCTCAGCAGAGCGTGTCTCTTGACACTTGATGTGCGTTGGTTGTGTCTGCCTGCTCCAGTGAAGAGAGAAACGGGAAATCATCTTGGTAGAGGCAACAAAGCAAAAGCGAGGCAGGATCGACATCTGCTCAACAGAGACGGATTCCCTGCGCTGACACAGTTCACAGTTACACGAGAAGCAATCTGAGCGGTCCGTCGACCGGAGACGTGTTTCCCAAGAGGTCGTTTAGCGAGTGAACAGCAGTGTGCGCGACTTTCAGGAGTGTGCCTGGAAAGTGCCAGAATCACCAGGAGCATCTGTGCAAAAGCTGCTGCCTCTGTGACCGCATTGAGGCACGTTCGCGTGTCTGCGAGTATATAGACGGCTCTTTCGCGTTCACTCCGAGGGAAACGGTCCGCTATTGCTTCTGTGCGCACAGACGCGATTCCCTTGTCTCTTGCGAACACAGGGAACTCTGTGCATCCAAATCTACAGGCTAAGGACGCGTCTGCATATGTTTTGGTGAACAATCGAGTGTGCGTGTTCTGACAGCTGCCTCTATGCAGACGTCTCCACAGAGCCACTTCTGAATGCCCCGCAGCCCAGGACTGAATGGATACACTAACAAGTGCACCGGTGTGAGCAACCACATATGCAGAAGGACGTCTTTCATCTCACAGAAGCGCGAACGTCTTGGCGTTCAAGCACATGGCAGAAACAAGGTGTGAACAGATGAGCTGCTGCTATTTTCTCCGTTCGGCATGCTTCGTTGTAGCTCTCTTGCCGGTCGCCGGCTTAGCGGCTTGCTTTGCGCGACTAGCTCTGGGGAGAGAAGGAGATAGCGCCGGAAACCTCGCCTTTTGCCTTCTTCGGCGCTGGAACCTGGTTGCTGCGCCTTCTCTTTGTCCATGTGCACACACACGATTCCTCAGCGAAAACCATGCAGAAACCTTTCCACGAGCACCCAGGGATGTGCACCCAGCACCACGTGCACGCACACGCAGCTAGAGAAAAGCACCTACCTTTTCACACACTGATGCCTAAGCAAACGCGTGGCCACACACACGCACACATCCGCAAGCGCGCCTACTCCATCTATTGAGGGAAAGACGGACGAGCTCTTTGGTTGCTCTTCACAGGCTTGTCCCTGATCTATAGCTGAGGGCAAACACTTGTGTGCTTGTGGGAGAGCCTGTGTCTTTCCTGGAAGCGTTTGGGAGTTTTGCTCAGACGCGTGTTTCCTCAAGTTCAAGAATCAAGATCTAGGATACCTGCAGACAGGTGCCTGTTTGTGTGGAGACAGTCTGTTTGAAACTGTGTTCCTCAGCGCCCGCTCTTTCTCCCCGTCGCTCCACACGCCTGGGAGTCCCTTTCTTTCTCTCCACAAGCACGTGTGTTGACTTCGTCGCACATGTGCATCTGCACAAGCGTTGAGCTCAGCAGAGCGTGTCTCTTGACACTTGATGTGCGTTGGCTGTGTCTGCGTGCTCCAGTGAAGAGAGAAACGGGAAATCATCTTGGTAGAGGCAACAAAGCAAAAGCGAGGCAGGATTGACATCTGCTCAACAGAGACGGATTCCCTGCGCTGACACAGTTCACAGTTACACGAGAAGCAATCTGAGCGGTCCGTCGACCGGAGACGTGTTTCCCAAGAGGTCGCTTAGCGAGTGAACAGCAGTGTGCGCGACTTTCAGGAGTGTGCCTGGAAAGTGCCAGAATCATCTGTGCATCTGTGCAAAAGCTGCTGCCTCTGTGACCGCATTGAGGCACGTTCGCGTGTCTGCGAGTATATAGACGGCTCTTTCGCGTTCACTCCGAGGGAAACGGTCCGCTATTGCTTCTGTGCGCACAGACGCGATTCCCTTGTCTCTTGCGAACACAGGGAACTCTGTGCATCCAAATCTACAGGCTAAGGACGCGTCTGCATATGTTTTGGTGAACAATCGAGTGTGCGTGTTCTGACAGCTGCCTCTATGCAGACGTCTCCACAGAGCCACTTCTGAATGCCCCGCAGCCCAGGACTGAATGGATACACTAACAAGTGCACCGGTGTGAGCAACCACATATGCAGAAGGACGTCTTTCATCTCACAGAAGCGCGAACGTCTTGGCGTTCAAGCACATGGCAGAAACAAGGTGTGAACAGATGAGCTGCTGCTATTTTCTCCGTTCGGCATGCTTCGTTGTAGCTCTCTTGCCGGTCGCCGGCTTAGCGGCTTGCTTTGCGCGACTAGCTCTGGGGAGAGAAGGAGATAGCGCCGGAAACCTCGCCTTTTGCCTTCTTCGGCGCTGGAACCTGGTTGCTGCGCCTTCTCTTTGTCCATGTGCACACACACGATTCCTCAGCGAAAACCATGCAGAAACCTTTCCACGAGCACCCAGGGATGTGCACCCAGCACCACGTGCACGCACACGCAGCTAGAGAAAAGCACCTACCTTTTCACACACTGATGCCTAAGCAAACGCGTGGCCACACACACGCACACATCCGCAAGCGCGCCTACTCCCATCTATTGAGGGAAAGACGGACGAGCAACGTCCTGACAGGCTTGAGGGGAAAAACGTCCGTTGACGGTTGGCGTACTGCACGCCCGCCTACGGGGCTGCAGGGGAATCCACATTTGGAAGGTACCTGAAGATGTGTGCCTGTTCTTGGAGCTCCGCTAGTAGGGTAGCAAAGACACTCGTAGGCAGTACTGAATGCTGCTCCGTGCTACTTCTCCTCCGCTGGCAAATGCTTCAGTGTCGCCCGAGGAAAGACGTTTAACAATCGATCTCCAAGAGGAACGAAACACATGATGCCATAAGGCGAAAGAATAGCAGGGCATCTCTTCACAGGCTTGTCCCTGATCTATAGCTGAGGGCAAACACTTGTGTGCTTGTGGGAGAGCCTGTGTCTTTCCTGGAAGCGTTTGGGAGTTTTGCTCAGACGCGTGTTTCCTCAAGTTCAAGAATCAAGATCTAGGATACCTGCAGACAGGTGCCTGTTTGTGTGGAGACAGTCTGTTTGAAACTGTGTTCCTCAGCGCCCGCTCTTTCTCCCCGTCGCTCCACACGCCTGGGAGTCCCTTTCTTTCTCTCCACAAGCACGTGTGTTGACTTCGTCGCACATGTGCATCTGCACAAGCGTTGAGCTCAGCAGAGCGTGTCTCTTGACACTTGATGTGCGTTGGCTGTGTCTGCCTGCTCCAGTGAAGAGAGAAACGGGAAATCATCTTGGTAGAGGCAACAAAGCAAAAGCGAGGCAGGATTGACATCTGCTCAACAGAGACGGATTCCCTGCGCTGACACAGTTCACAGTTACACGAGAAGCAATCTGAGCGGTCCGTCGACCGGAGACGTGTTTCCCAAGAGGTCGTTTAGCGAGTGAACAGCAGTGTGCGCGACTTTCAGGAGTGTGCCTGGAAAGTGCCAGAATCACCAGGAGCATCTGTGCAAAAGCTGCTGCCTCTGTGACCGCATTGAGGCACGTTCGCGTGTCTGCGAGTATATAGACGGCTCTTTCGCGTTCACTCCGAGGGAAACGGTCCGCTATTGCTTCTGTGCGCACAGACGCGATTCCCTTGTCTCTTGCGAACACAGGGAACTCTGTGCATCCAAATCTACAGGCTAAGGACGCGTCTGCATATGTTTTGGTGAACAATCGAGTGTGCGTGTTCTGACAGCTGCCTCTATGCAGACGTCTCCACAGAGCCACTTCTGAATGCCCCGCAGCCCAGGACTGAATGGATACACTAACAAGTGCACCGGTGTGAGCAACCACATATGCAGAAGGACGTCTTTCATCTCACAGAAGCGCGAACGTCTTGGCGTTCAAGCACATGGCAGAAACAAGGTGTGAACAGATGAGCTGCTGCTATTTTCTCCGTTCGGCATGCTTCGTTGTAGCTCTCTTGCCGGTCGCCGGCTTAGCGGCTTGCTTTGCGCGACTAGCTCTGGGGAGAGAAGGAGATAGCGCCGGAAACCTCGCCTTTTGCCTTCTTCGGCGCTGGAACCTGGTTGCTGCGCCTTCTCTTTGTCCATGTGCACACACACGATTCCTCAGCGAAAACCATGCAGAAACCTTTCCACGAGCACCCAGGGATGTGCACCCAGCACCACGTGCACGCACACGCAGCTAGAGAAAAGCACCTACCTTTTCACACACTGATGCCTAAGCAAACGCGTGGCCACACACACGCACACATCCGCAAGCGCGCCTACTCCCATCTATTGAGGGAAAGACGGACGAGCAACGTCCTGACAGGCTTGAGGGGAAAAACGTCCGTTGACGGTTGGCGTACTGCACGCCCGCCTACGGGGCTGCAGGGGAATCCACATTTGGAAGGTACCTGAAGATGTGTGCCTGTTCTTGGAGCTCCGCTAGTAGGGTAGCAAAGACACTCGTAGGCAGTACTGAATGCTGCTCCGTGCTACTTCTCCTCCGCTGGCAAATGCTTCACAGTCGCCCTAGGAAAGACGTTTAACAATCGATCTCCAAGAGGAACGAAACACATGATGCCATAAGGCGAAAGAATAGCAGGGCATCTCTTCACAGGCTTGTCCCTGATCTATAGCTGAGGGCAAACACTTGTGTGCTTGTGGGAGAGCCTGTGTCTTTCCTGGAAGCGTTTGGGAGTTTTGCTCAGACGCGTGTTTCCTCAAGTTCAAGAATCAAGATCTAGGATACCTGCAGACAGGTGCCTGTTTGTGTGGAGACAGTCTGTTTGAAACTGTGTTCCTCAGCGCCCGCTCTTTCTCCCCGTCGCTCCACACGCCTGGGAGTCCCTTTCTTTCTCTCCACAAGCACGTGTGTTGACTTCGTCGCACATGTGCATCTGCACAAGCGTTGAGCTCAGCAGAGCGTGTCTCTTGACACTTGATGTGCGTTGGCTGTGTCTGCCTGCTCCAGTGAAGAGAGAAACGGGAAATCATCTTGGTAGAGGCAACAAAGCAAAAGCGAGGCAGGATTGACATCTGCTCAACAGAGACGGATTCCCTGCGCTGACACAGTTCACAGTTACACGAGAAGCAATCTGAGCGGTCCGTCGACCGGAGACGTGTTTCCCAAGAGGTCGTTTAGCGAGTGAACAGCAGTGTGCGCGACTTTCAGGAGTGTGCCTGGAAAGTGCCAGAATCACCAGGAGCATCTGTGCAAAAGCTGCTGCCTCTGTGACCGCATTGAGGCACGTTCGCGTGTCTGCGAGTATATAGACGGCTCTTTCGCGTTCACTCCGAGGGAAACGGTCCGCTATTGCTTCTGTGCGCACAGACGCGATTCCCTTGTCTCTTGCGAACACAGGGAACTCTGTGCATCCAAATCTACAGGCTAAGGACGCGTCTGCATATGTTTTGGTGAACAATCGAGTGTGCGTGTTCTGACAGCTGCCTCTATGCAGACGTCTCCACAGAGCCACTTCTGAATGCCCCGCAGCCCAGGACTGAATGGATACACTAACAAGTGCACCGGTGTGAGCAACCACATATGCAGAAGGACGTCTTTCATCTCACAGAAGCGCGAACGTCTTGGCGTTCAAGCACATGGCAGAAACAAGGTGTGAACAGATGAGCTGCTGCTATTTTCTCCGTTCGGCATGCTTCGTTGTAGCTCTCTTGCCGGTCGCCGGCTTAGCGGCTTGCTTTGCGCGACTAGCTCTGGGGAGAGAAGGAGATAGCGCCGGAAACCTCGCCTTTTGCCTTCTTCGGCGCTGGAACCTGGTTGCTGCGCCTTCTCTTTGTCCATGTGCACACACACGATTCCTCAGCGAAAACCATGCAGAAACCTTTCCACGAGCACCCAGGGATGTGCACCCAGCACCACGTGCACGCACACGCAGCTAGAGAAAAGCACCTACCTTTTCACACACTGATGCCTAAGCAAACGCGTGGCCACACACACGCACACATCCGCAAGCGCGCCTACTCCCATCTATTGAGGGAAAGACGGACGAGCAACGTCCTGACAGGCTTGAGGGGAAAAACGTCCGTTGACGGTTGGCGTACTGCACGCCCGCCTACGGGGCTGCAGGGGAATCCACATTTGGAAGGTACCTGAAGATGTGTGCCTGTTCTTGGAGCTCCGCTAGTAGGGTAGCAAAGACACTCGTAGGCAGTACTGAATGCTGCTCCGTGCTACTTCTCCTCCGCTGGCAAATGCTTCACAGTCGCCCTAGGAAAGACGTTTAACAATCGATCTCCAAGAGGAACGAAACACATGATGCCATAAGGCGAAAGAATAGCAGGGCATCTCTTCACAGGCTTGTCCCTGATCTATAGCTGAGGGCAAACACTTGTGTGCTTGTGGGAGAGCCTGTGTCTTTCCTGGAAGCGTTTGGGAGTTTTGCTCAGACGCGTGTTTCCTCAAGTTCAAGAATCAAGATCTAGGATACCTGCAGACAGGTGCCTGTTTGTGTGGAGACAGTCTGTTTGAAACTGTGTTCCTCAGCGCCCGCTCTTTCTCCCCGTCGCTCCACACGCCTGGGAGTCCCTTTCTTTCTCTCCACAAGCACGTGTGTTGACTTCGTCGCACATGTGCATCTGCACAAGCGTTGAGCTCAGCAGAGCGTGTCTCTTGACACTTGATGTGCGTTGGCTGTGTCTGCCTGCTCCAGTGAAGAGAGAAACGGGAAATCATCTTGGTAGAGGCAACAAAGCAAAAGCGAGGCAGGATTGACATCTGCTCAACAGAGACGGATTCCCTGCGCTGACACAGTTCACAGTTACACGAGAAGCAATCTGAGCGGTCCGTCGACCGGAGACGTGTTTCCCAAGAGGTCGTTTAGCGAGTGAACAGCAGTGTGCGCGACTTTCAGGAGTGTGCCTGGAAAGTGCCAGAATCACCAGGAGCATCTGTGCAAAAGCTGCTGCCTCTGTGACCGCATTGAGGCACGTTCGCGTGTCTGCGAGTATATAGACGGCTCTTTCGCGTTCACTCCGAGGGAAACGGTCCGCTATTGCTTCTGTGCGCACAGACGCGATTCCCTTGTCTCTTGCGAACACAGGGAACTCTGTGCATCCAAATCTACAGGCTAAGGACGCGTCTGCATATGTTTTGGTGAACAATCGAGTGTGCGTGTTCTGACAGCTGCCTCTATGCAGACGTCTCCACAGAGCCACTTCTGAATGCCCCGCAGCCCAGGACTGAATGGATACACTAACAAGTGCACCGGTGTGAGCAACCACATATGCAGAAGGACGTCTTTCATCTCACAGAAGCGCGAACGTCTTGGCGTTCAAGCACATGGCAGAAACAAGGTGTGAACAGATGAGCTGCTGCTATTTTCTCCGTTCGGCATGCTTCGTTGTAGCTCTCTTGCCGGTCGCCGGCTTAGCGGCTTGCTTTGCGCGACTAGCTCTGGGGAGAGAAGGAGATAGCGCCGGAAACCTCGCCTTTTGCCTTCTTCGGCGCTGGAACCTGGTTGCTGCGCCTTCTCTTTGTCCATGTGCACACACACGATTCCTCAGCGAAAACCATGCAGAAACCTTTCCACGAGCACCCAGGGATGTGCACCCAGCACCACGTGCACGCACACGCAGCTAGAGAAAAGCACCTACCTTTTCACACACTGAAGCCTAAGCAAACGCGTGGCCACACACACGCACACATCCGCAAGCGCGCCTACTCCCATCTATTGAGGGAAAGACGGACGAGCAACGTCCTGACAGGCTTGAGGGGAAAAACGTCCGTTGACGGTTGGCGTACTGCACGCCCGCCTACGGGGCTGCAGGGGAATCCACATTTGGAAGGTACCTGAAGATGTGTGCCTGTTCTTGGAGCTCCGCTAGTAGGGTAGCAAAGACACTCGTAGGCAGTACTGAATGCTGCTCCGTGCTACTTCTCCTCCGCTGGCAAATGCTTCAGTGTCGCCCGAGGAAAGACGTTTAACAATCGATCTCCAAGAGGAACGAAACACATGATGCCATAAGGCGAAAGAATAGCAGGGCATCTCTTCACAGGCTTGTCCCTGATCTATAGCTGAGGGCAAACACTTGTGTGCTTGTGGGAGAGCCTGTGTCTTTCCTGGAAGCGTTTGGGAGTTTTGCTCAGACGCGTGTTTCCTCAAGTTCAAGAATCAAGATCTAGGATACCTGCAGACAGGTGCCTGTTTGTGTGGAGACAGTCTGTTTGAAACTGTGTTCCTCAGCGCCCGCTCTTTCTCCCCGTCGCTCCACACGCCTGGGAGTCCCTTTCTTTCTCTCCACAAGCACGTGTGTTGACTTCGTCGCACATGTGCATCTGCACAAGCGTTGAGCTCAGCAGAGCGTGTCTCTTGACACTTGATGTGCGTTGGCTGTGTCTGCCTGCTCCAGTGAAGAGAGAAACGGGAAATCATCTTGGTAGAGGCAACAAAGCAAAAGCGAGGCAGGATTGACATCTGCTCAACAGAGACGGATTCCCTGCGCTGACACAGTTCACAGTTACACGAGAAGCAATCTGAGCGGTCCGTCGACCGGAGACGTGTTTCCCAAGAGGTCGTTTAGCGAGTGAACAGCAGTGTGCGCGACTTTCAGGAGTGTGCCTGGAAAGTGCCAGAATCACTAGGAGCATCTGTGCAAAAGCTGCTGCCTCTGTGACCGCATTGAGGCACGTTCGCGTGTCTGCGAGTATATAGACGGCTCTTTCGCGTTCACTCCGAGGGAAACGGTCCGCTATTGCTTCTGTGCGCACAGACGCGATTCCCTTGTCTCTTGCGAACACAGGGAACTCTGTGCATCCAAATCTACAGGCTAAGGACGCGTCTGCATATGTTTTGGTGAACAATCGAGTGTGCGTGTTCTGACAGCTGCCTCTATGCAGACGTCTCCACAGAGCCACTTCTGAATGCCCCGCAGCCCAGGACTGAATGGATACACTAACAAGTGCACCGGTGTGAGCAAGCACATATGCAGAAGGACGTCTTTCATCTCACAGAAGCGCGAACGTCTTGGCGTTCAAGCACATGGCAGAAACAAGGTGTGAACAGATGAGCTGCTGCTATTTTCTCCGTTCGGCATGCTTCGTTGTAGCTCTCTTGCCGGTCGCCGGCTTAGCGGCTTGCTTTGCGCGACTAGCTCTGGGGAGAGAAGGAGATAGCGCCGGAAACCTCGCCTTTTGCCTTCTTCGGCGCTGGAACCTGGTTGCTGCGCCTTCTCTTTGTCCATGTGCACACACACGATTCCTCAGCGAAAACCATGCAGAAACCTTTCCACGAGCACCCAGGGATGTGCACCCAGCACCACGTGCACGCACACGCAGCTAGAGAAAAGCACCTACCTTTTCACACACTGATGCCTAAGCAAACGCGTGGCCACACACACGCACACATCCGCAAGCGCGCCTACTCCCATCTATTGAGGGAAAGACGGACGAGCTCTTTGGTTGCTCTTCACAGGCTTGTCCCTGATCTATAGCTGAGGGCAAACACTTGTGTGCTTGTGGGAGAGCCTGTGTCTTTCCTGGAAGCGTTTGGGAGTTTTGCTCAGACGCGTGTTTCCTCAAGTTCAAGAATCAAGATCTAGGATACCTGCAGACAGGTGCCTGTTTGTGTGGAGACAGTCTGTTTGAAACTGTGTTCCTCAGCGCCCGCTCTTTCTCCCCGTCGCTCCACACGCCTGGGAGTCCCTTTCTTTCTCTCCACAAGCACGTGTGTTGACTTCGTCGCACATGTGCATCTGCACAAGCGTTGAGCTCAGCAGAGCGTGTCTCTTGACACTTGATGTGCGTTGGCTGTGTCTGCCTGCTCCAGTGAAGAGAGAAACGGGAAATCATCTTGGTAGAGGCAACAAAGCAAAAGCGAGGCAGGATTGACATCTGCTCAACAGAGACGGATTCCCTGCGCTGACACAGTTCACAGTTACACGAGAAGCAATCTGAGCGGTCTGTCGACCGGAGACGTGTTTCCCAAGAGGTCGTTTAGCGAGTGAACAGCAGTGTGCGCGACTTTCAGGAGTGTGCCTGGAAAGTGCCAGAATCACCAGGAGCATCTGTGCAAAAGCTGCTGCCTCTGTGACCGCATTGAGGCACGTTCGCGTGTCTGCGAGTATATAGACGACTCTTTCGCGTTCACTCCGAGGGAAACGGTCCGCTATTGCTTCTGTGCGCACAGACGCGATTCCCTTGTCTCTTGCGAACACAGGGAACTCTGTGCATCCAAATCTACAGGCTAAGGACGCGTCTGCATATGTTTTGGTGAACAATCGAGTGTGCGTGTTCTGACAGCTGCCTCTATGCAGACGTCTCCACAGAGCCACTTCTGAATGCCCCGCAGCCCAGGACTGAATGGATACACTAACAAGTGCACCGGTGTGAGCAACCACATATGCAGAAGGACGTCTTTCATCTCACAGAAGCGCGAACGTCTTGGCGTTCAAGCACATGGCAGAAACAAGGTGTGAACAGATGAGCTGCTGCTATTTTCTCCGTTCGGCATGCTTCGTTGTAGCTCTCTTGCCGGTCGCCGGCTTAGCGGCTTGCTTTGCGCGACTAGCTCTGGGGAGAGAAGGAGATAGCGCCGGAAACCTCGCCTTTTGCCTTCTTCGGCGCTGGAACCTGGTTGCTGCGCCTTCTCTTTGTCCATGTGCACACACACGATTCCTCAGCGAAAACCATGCAGAAACCTTTCCACGAGCACCCAGGGATGTGCACCCAGCACCACGTGCACGCACACGCAGCTAGAGAAAAGCACCTACCTTTTCACACACTGATGCCTAAGCAAACGCGTGGCCACACACACGCACACATCCGCAAGCGCGCCTACTCCCATCTATTGAGAGAAAGACGGACGAGCTCTTTGGTTGCTCTTCACAGGCTTGTCCCTGATCTATAGCTGAGGGCAAACACTTGTGTGCTTGTGGGAGAGCCTGTGTCTTTCCTGGAAGCGTTTGGGAGTTTTGCTCAGACGCGTGTTTCCTCAAGTTCAAGAATCAAGATCTAGGATACCTGCAGACAGGTGCCTGTTTGTGTGGAGACAGTCTGTTTGAAACTGTGTTCCTCAGCGCCCGCTCTTTCTCCCCGTCGCTCCACACGCCTGGGAGTCCCTTTCTTTCTCTCCACAAGCACGTGTGTTGACTTCGTCGCACATGTGCATCTGCACAAGCGTTGAGCTCAGCAGAGCGTGTCTCTTGACACTTGATGTGCGTTGGCTGTGTCTGCCTGCTCCAGTGAAGAGAGAAACGGGAAATCATCTTGGTAGAGGCAACAAAGCAAAAGCGAGGCAGGATTGACATCTGCTCAACAGAGACGGATTCCCTGCGCTGACACAGTTCACAGTTACACGAGAAGCAATCTGAGCGGTCCGTCGACCGGAGACGTGTTTCCCAAGAGGTCGTTTAGCGAGTGAACAGCAGTGTGCGCGACTTTCAGGAGTGTGCCTGGAAAGTGCCAGAATCACTAGGAGCATCTGTGCAAAAGCTGCTGCCTCTGTGACCGCATTGAGGCACGTTCGCGTGTCTGCGAGTATATAGACGGCTCTTTCGCGTTCACTCCGAGGGAAACGGTCCGCTATTGCTTCTGTGCGCACAGACGCGATTCCCTTGTCTCTTGCGAACACAGGGAACTCTGTGCATCCAAATCTACAGGCTAAGGACGCGTCTGCATATGTTTTGGTGAACAATCGAGTGTGCGTGTTCTGACAGCTGCCTCTATGCAGACGTCTCCACAGAGCCACTTCTGAATGCCCCGCAGCCCAGGACTGAATGGATACACTAACAAGTGCACCGGTGTGAGCAACCACATATGCAGAAGGACGTCTTTCATCTCACAGAAGCGCGAACGTCTTGGCGTTCAAGCACATGGCAGAAACAAGGTGTGAACAGATGAGCTGCTGCTATTTTCTCCGTTCGGCATGCTTCGTTGTAGCTCTCTTGCCGGTCGCCGGCTTAGCGGCTTGCTTTGCGCGACTAGCTCTGGGGAGAGAAGGAGATAGCGCCGGAAACCTCGCCTTTTGCCTTCTTCGGCGCTGGAACCTGGTTGCTGCGCCTTCTCTTTGTCCATGTGCACACACACGATTCCTCAGCGAAAACCATGCAGAAACCTTTCCACGAGCACCCAGGGATGTGCACCCAGCACCACGTGCACGCACACGCAGCTAGAGAAAAGCACCTACCTTTTCACACACTGATGCCTAAGCAAACGCGTGGCCACACACACGCACACATCCGCAAGCGCGCCTACTCCCATCTATTGAGGGAAAGACGGACGAGCTCTTTGGTTGCTCTTCACAGGCTTGTCCCTGATCTATAGCTGAGGGCAAACACTTGTGTGCTTGTGGGAGAGCCTGTGTCTTTCCTGGAAGCGTTTGGGAGTTTTGCTCAGACGCGTGTTTCCTCAAGTTCAAGAATCAAGATCTAGGATACCTGCAGACAGGTGCCTGTTTGTGTGGAGACAGTCTGTTTGAAACTGTGTTCCTCAGCGCCCGCTCTTTCTCCCCGTCGCTCCACACGCCTGGGAGTCCCTTTCTTTCTCTCCACAAGCACGTGTGTTGACTTCGTCGCACATGTGCATCTGCACAAGCGTTGAGCTCAGCAGAGCGTGTCTCTTGACACTTGATGTGCGTTGGCTGTGTCTGCCTGCTCCAGTGAAGAGAGAAACGGGAAATCATCTTGGTAGAGGCAACAAAGCAAAAGCGAGGCAGGATTGACATCTGCTCAACAGAGACGGATTCCCTGCGCTGACACAGTTCACAGTTACACGAGAAGCAATCTGAGCGGTCTGTCGACCGGAGACGTGTTTCCCAAGAGGTCGTTTAGCGAGTGAACAGCAGTGTGCGCGACTTTCAGGAGTGTGCCTGGAAAGTGCCAGAATCACCAGGAGCATCTGTGCAAAAGCTGCTGCCTCTGTGACCGCATTGAGGCACGTTCGCGTGTCTGCGAGTATATAGACGACTCTTTCGCGTTCACTCCGAGGGAAACGGTCCGCTATTGCTTCTGTGCGCACAGACGCGATTCCCTTGTCTCTTGCGAACACAGGGAACTCTGTGCATCCAAATCTACAGGCTAAGGACGCGTCTGCATATGTTTTGGTGAACAATCGAGTGTGCGTGTTCTGACAGCTGCCTCTATGCAGACGTCTCCACAGAGCCACTTCTGAATGCCCCGCAGCCCAGGACTGAATGGATACACTAACAAGTGCACCGGTGTGAGCAACCACATATGCAGAAGGACGTCTTTCATCTCACAGAAGCGCGAACGTCTTGGCGTTCAAGCACATGGCAGAAACAAGGTGTGAACAGATGAGCTGCTGCTATTTTCTCCGTTCGGCATGCTTCGTTGTAGCTCTCTTGCCGGTCGCCGGCTTAGCGGCTTGCTTTGCGCGACTAGCTCTGGGGAGAGAAGGAGATAGCGCCGGAAACCTCGCCTTTTGCCTTCTTCGGCGCTGGAACCTGGTTGCTGCGCCTTCTCTTTGTCCATGTGCACACACACGATTCCTCAGCGAAAACCATGCAGAAACCTTTCCACGAGCACCCAGGGATGTGCACCCAGCACCACGTGCACGCACACGCAGCTAGAGAAAAGCACCTACCTTTTCACACACTGATGCCTAAGCAAACGCGTGGCCACACACACGCACACATCCGCAAGCGCGCCTACTCCCATCTATTGAGAGAAAGACGGACGAGCTCTTTGGTTGCTCTTCACAGGCTTGTCCCTGATCTATAGCTGAGGGCAAACACTTGTGTGCTTGTGGGAGAGCCTGTGTCTTTCCTGGAAGCGTTTGGGAGTTTTGCTCAGACGCGTGTTTCCTCAAGTTCAAGAATCAAGATCTAGGATACCTGCAGACAGGTGCCTGTTTGTGTGGAGACAGTCTGTTTGAAACTGTGTTCCTCAGCGCCCGCTCTTTCTCCCCGTCGCTCCACACGCCTGGGAGTCCCTTTCTTTCTCTCCACAAGCACGTGTGTTGACTTCGTCGCACATGTGCATCTGCACAAGCGTTGAGCTCAGCAGAGCGTGTCTCTTGACACTTGATGTGCGTTGGCTGTGTCTGCCTGCTCCAGTGAAGAGAGAAACGGGAAATCATCTTGGTAGAGGCAACAAAGCAAAAGCGAGGCAGGATTGACATCTGCTCAACAGAGACGGATTCCCTGCGCTGACACAGTTCACAGTTACACGAGAAGCAATCTGAGCGGTCCGTCGACCGGAGACGTGTTTCCCAAGAGGTCGTTTAGCGAGTGAACAGCAGTGTGCGCGACTTTCAGGAGTGTGCCTGGAAAGTGCCAGAATCACCAGGAGCATCTGTGCAAAAGCTGCTGCCTCTGTGACCGCATTGAGGCACGTTCGCGTGTCTGCGAGTATATAGACGGCTCTTTCGCGTTCACTCCGAGGGAAACGGTCCGCTATTGCTTCTGTGCGCACAGACGCGATTCCCTTGTCTCTTGCGAACACAGGGAACTCTGTGCATCCAAATCTACAGGCTAAGGACGCGTCTGCATATGTTTTGGTGAACAATCGAGTGTGCGTGTTCTGACAGCTGCCTCTATGCAGACGTCTCCACAGAGCCACTTCTGAATGCCCCGCAGCCCAGGACTGAATGGATACACTAACAAGTGCACCGGTGTGAGCAACCACATATGCAGAAGGACGTCTTTCATCTCACAGAAGCGCGAACGTCTTGGCGTTCAAGCACATGGCAGAAACAAGGTGTGAAGAGATGAGCTGCTGCTATTTTCTCCGTTCGGCATGCTTCGTTGTAGCTCTCTTGCCGGTCGCCGGCTTAGCGGCTTGCTTTGCGCCACTAGCTCTGGGGAGAGAAGGAGATAGCGCCGGAAACCTCGCCTTTTGCCTTCTTCGGCGCTGGAACCTGGTTGCTGCGCCTTCTCTTTGTCCATGTGCACACACACGATTCCTCAGCGAAAACCATGCAGAAACCTTTCCACGAGCACCCAGGGATGTGCACCCAGCACCACGTGCACGCACACGCAGCTAGAGAAAAGCACCTACCTTTTCACACACTGATGCCTAAGCAAACGCGTGGCCACACACACGCACACATCCGCAAGCGCGCCTACTCCCATCTATTGAGGGAAAGACGGACGAGCTCTTTGGTTGCTCTTCACAGGCTTGTCCCTGATCTATAGCTGAGGGCAAACACTTGTGTGCTTGTGGGAGAGCCTGTGTCTTTCCTGGAAGCGTTTGGGAGTTTTGCTCAGACGCGTGTTTCCTCAAGTTCAAGAATCAAGATCTAGGATACCTGCAGACAGGTGCCTGTTTGTGTGGAGACAGTCTGTTTGAAACTGTGTTCCTCAGCGCCCGCTCTTTCTCCCCGTCGCTCCACACGCCTGGGAGTCCCTTTCTTTCTCTCCACAAGCACGTGTGTTGACTTCGTCGCACATGTGCATCTGCACAAGCGTTGAGCTCAGCAGAGCGTGTCTCTTGACACTTGATGTGCGTTGGCTGTGTCTGCCTGCTCCAGTGAAGAGAGAAACGGGAAATCATCTTGGTAGAGGCAACAAAGCAAAAGCGAGGCAGGATTGACATCTGCTCAACAGAGACGGATTCCCTGCGCTGACACAGTTCACAGTTACACGAGAAGCAATCTGAGCGGTCCGTCGACCGGAGACGTGTTTCCCAAGAGGTCGTTTAGCGAGTGAACAGCAGTGTGCGCGACTTTCAGGAGTGTGCCTGGAAAGTGCCAGAATCACCAGGAGCATCTGTGCAAAAGCTGCTGCCTCTGTGACCGCATTGAGGCACGTTCGCGTGTCTGTGAGTATATAGACGGCTCTTTCGCGTTCACTCCGAGGGAAACGGTCCGCTATTGCTTCTGTGCGCACAGACGCGATTCCCTTGTCTCTTGCGAACACAGGGAACTCTGTGCATCCAAATCTACAGGCTAAGGACGCGTCTGCATATGTTTTGGTGAACAATCGAGTGTGCGTGTTCTGACAGCTGCCTCTATGCAGACGTCTCCACAGAGCCACTTCTGAATGCCCCGCAGCCCAGGACTGAATGGATACACTAACAAGTGCACCGGTGTGAGCAACCACATATGCAGAAGGACGTCTTTCATCTCACAGAAGCGCGAACGTCTTGGCGTTCAAGCACATGGCAGAAACAAGGTGTGAAGAGATGAGCTGCTGCTATTTTCTCCGTTCGGCATGCTTCGTTGTAGCTCTCTTGCCGGTCGCCGGCTTAGCGGCTTGCTTTGCGCGACTAGCTCTGGGGAGAGAAGGAGATAGCGCCGGAAACCTCGCCTTTTGCCTTCTTCGGCGCTGGAACCTGGTTGCTGCGCCTTCTCTTTGTCCATGTGCACACACACGATTCCTCAGCGAAAACCATGCAGAAACCTTTCCACGAGCACCCAGGGATGTGCACCCAGCACCACGTGCACGCACACGCAGCTAGAGAAAAGCACCTACCTTTTCACACACTGATGCCTAAGCAAACGCGTGGCCACACACACGCACACATCCGCAAGCGCGCCTACTCCCATCTATTGAGGGAAAGACGGACGAGCTCTTTGGTTGCTCTTCACAGGCTTGTCCCTGATCTATAGCTGAGGGCAAACACTTGTGTGCTTGTGGGAGAGCCTGTGTCTTTCCTGGAAGCGTTTGGGAGTTTTGCTCAGACGCGTGTTTCCTCAAGTTCAAGAATCAAGATCTAGGATACCTGCAGACAGGTGCCTGTTTGTGTGGAGACAGTCTGTTTGAAACTGTGTTCCTCAGCGCCCGCTCTTTCTCCCCGTCGCTCCACACGCCTGGGAGTCCCTTTCTTTCTCTCCACAAGCACGTGTGTTGACTTCGTCGCACATGTGCATCTGCACAAGCGTTGAGCTCAGCAGAGCGTGTCTCTTGACACTTGATGTGCGTTGGCTGTGTCTGCCTGCTCCAGTGAAGAGAGAAACGGGAAATCATCTTGGTAGAGGCAACAAAGCAAAAGCGAGGCAGGATTGACATCTGCTCAACAGAGACGGATTCCCTGCGCTGACACAGTTCACAGTTACACGAGAAGCAATCTGAGCGGTCCGTCGACCGGAGACGTGTTTCCCAAGAGGTCGTTTAGCGAGTGAACAGCAGTGTGCGCGACTTTCAGGAGTGTGCCTGGAAAGTGCCAGAATCACCAGGAGCATCTGTGCAAAAGCTGCTGCCTCTGTGACCGCATTGAGGCACGTTCGCGTGTCTGCGAGTATATAGACGGCTCTTTCGCGTTCACTCCGAGGGAAACGGTCCGCTATTGCTTCTGTGCGCACAGACGCGATTCCCTTGTCTCTTGCGAACACAGGGAACTCTGTGCATCCAAATCTACAGGCTAAGGACGCGTCTGCATATGTTTTGGTGAACAATCGAGTGTGCGTGTTCTGACAGCTGCCTCTATGCAGACGTCTCCACAGAGCCACTTCTGAATGCCCCGCAGCCCAGGACTGAATGGATACACTAACAAGTGCACCGGTGTGAGCAACCACATATGCAGAAGGACGTCTTTCATCTCACAGAAGCGCGAACGTCTTGGCGTTCAAGCACATGGCAGAAACAAGGTGTGAACAGATGAGCTGCTGCTATTTTCTCCGTTCGGCATGCTTCGTTGTAGCTCTCTTGCCGGTCGCCGGCTTAGCGGCTTGCTTTGCGCGACTAGCTCTGGGGAGAGAAGGAGATAGCGCCGGAAACCTCGCCTTTTGCCTTCTTCGGCGCTGGAACCTGGTTGCTGCGCCTTCTCTTTGTCCATGTGCACACACACGATTCCTCAGCGAAAACCATGCAGAAACCTTTCCACGAGCACCCAGGGATGTGCACCCAGCACCACGTGCACGCACACGCAGCTAGAGAAAAGCACCTACCTTTTCACACACTGATGCCTAAGCAAACGCGTGGCCACACACACGCACACATCCGCAAGCGCGCCTACTCCCATCTATTGAGGGAAAGACGGACGAGCTCTTTGGTTGCTCTTCACAGGCTTGTCCCTGATCTATAGCTGAGGGCAAACACTTGTGTGCTTGTGGGAGAGCCTGTGTCTTTCCTGGAAGCGTTTGGGAGTTTTGCTCAGACGCGTGTTTCCTCAAGTTCAAGAATCAAGATCTAGGATACCTGCAGACAGGTGCCTGTTTGTGTGGAGACAGTCTGTTTGAAACTGTGTTCCTCAGCGCCCGCTCTTTCTCCCCGTCGCTCCACACGCCTGGGAGTCCCTTTCTTTCTCTCCACAAGCACGTGTGTTGACTTCGTCGCACATGTGCATCTGCACAAGCGTTGAGCTCAGCAGAGCGTGTCTCTTGACACTTGATGTGCGTTGGCTGTGTCTGCCTGCTCCAGTGAAGAGAGAAACGGGAAATCATCTTGGTAGAGGCAACAAAGCAAAAGCGAGGCAGGATTGACATCTGCTCAACAGAGACGGATTCCCTGCGCTGACACAGTTCACAGTTACACGAGAAGCAATCTGAGCGGTCCGTCGACCGGAGACGTGTTTCCCAAGAGGTCGTTTAGCGAGTGAACAGCAGTGTGCGCGACTTTCAGGAGTGTGCCTGGAAAGTGCCAGAATCACCAGGAGCATCTGTGCAAAAGCTGCTGCCTCTGTGACCGCATTGAGGCACGTTCGCGTGTCTGCGAGTATATAGACGGCTCTTTCGCGTTCACTCCGAGGGAAACGGTCCGCTATTGCTTCTGTGCGCACAGACGCGATTCCCTTGTCTCTTGCGAACACAGGGAACTCTGTGCATCCAAATCTACAGGCTAAGGACGCGTCTGCATATGTTTTGGTGAACAATCGAGTGTGCGTGTTCTGACAGCTGCCTCTATGCAGACGTCTCCACAGAGCCACTTCTGAATGCCCCGCAGCCCAGGACTGAATGGATACACTAACAAGTGCACCGGTGTGAGCAACCACATATGCAGAAGGACGTCTTTCATCTCACAGAAGCGCGAACGTCTTGGCGTTCAAGCACATGGCAGAAACAAGGTGTGAAGAGATGAGCTGCTGCTATTTTCTCCGTTCGGCATGCTTCGTTGTAGCTCTCTTGCCGGTCGCCGGCTTAGCGGCTTGCTTTGCGCGACTAGCTCTGGGGAGAGAAGGAGATAGCGCCGGAAACCTCGCCTTTTGCCTTCTTCGGCGCTGGAACCTGGTTGCTGCGCCTTCTCTTTGTCCATGTGCACACACACGATTCCTCAGCGAAAACCATGCAGAAACCTTTCCACGAGCACCCAGGGATGTGCACCCAGCACCACGTGCACGCACACGCAGCTAGAGAAAAGCACCTACCTTTTCACACACTGATGCCTAAGCAAACGCGTGGCCACACACACGCACACATCCGCAAGCGCGCCTACTCCCATCTATTGAGGGAAAGACGGACGAGCTCTTTGGTTGCTCTTCACAGGCTTGTCCCTGATCTATAGCTGAGGGCAAACACTTGTGTGCTTGTGGGAGAGCCTGTGTCTTTCCTGGAAGCGTTTGGGAGTTTTGCTCAGACGCGTGTTTCCTCAAGTTCAAGAATCAAGATCTAGGATACCTGCAGACAGGTGCCTGTTTGTGTGGAGACAGTCTGTTTGAAACTGTGTTCCTCAGCGCCCGCTCTTTCTCCCCGTCGCTCCACACGCCTGGGAGTCCCTTTCTTTCTCTCCACAAGCACGTGTGTTGACTTCGTCGCACATGTGCATCTGCACAAGCGTTGAGCTCAGCAGAGCGTGTCTCTTGACACTTGATGTGCGTTGGCTGTGTCTGCCTGCTCCAGTGAAGAGAGAAACGGGAAATCATCTTGGTAGAGGCAACAAAGCAAAAGCGAGGCAGGATTGACATCTGCTCAACAGAGACGGATTCCCTGCGCTGACACAGTTCACAGTTACACGAGAAGCAATCTGAGCGGTCCGTCGACCGGAGACGTGTTTCCCAAGAGGTCGTTTAGCGAGTGAACAGCAGTGTGCGCGACTTTCAGGAGTGTGCCTGGAAAGTGCCAGAATCACCAGGAGCATCTGTGCAAAAGCTGCTGCCTCTGTGACCGCATTGAGGCACGTTCGCGTGTCTGCGAGTATATAGACGGCTCTTTCGCGTTCACTCCGAGGGAAACGGTCCGCTATTGCTTCTGTGCGCACAGACGCGATTCCCTTGTCTCTTGCGAACACAGGGAACTCTGTGCATCCAAATCTACAGGCTAAGGACGCGTCTGCATATGTTTTGGTGAACAATCGAGTGTGCGTGTTCTGACAGCTGCCTCTATGCAGACGTCTCCACAGAGCCACTTCTGAATGCCCCGCAGCCCAGGACTGAATGGATACACTAACAAGTGCACCGGTGTGAGCAACCACATATGCAGAAGGACGTCTTTCATCTCACAGAAGCGCGAACGTCTTGGCGTTCAAGCACATGGCAGAAACAAGGTGTGAACAGATGAGCTGCTGCTATTTTCTCCGTTCGGCATGCTTCGTTGTAGCTCTCTTGCCGGTCGCCGGCTTAGCGGCTTGCTTTGCGCGACTAGCTCTGGGGAGAGAAGGAGATAGCGCCGGAAACCTCGCCTTTTGCCTTCTTCGGCGCTGGAACCTGGTTGCTGCGCCTTCTCTTTGTCCATGTGCACACACACGATTCCTCAGCGAAAACCATGCAGAAACCTTTCCACGAGCACCCAGGGATGTGCACCCAGCACCACGTGCACGCACACGCAGCTAGAGAAAAGCACCTACCTTTTCACACACTGATGCCTAAGCAAACGCGTGGCCACACACACGCACACATCCGCAAGCGCGCCTACTCCCATCTATTGAGAGAAAGACGGACGAGCTCTTTGGTTGCTCTTCACAGGCTTGTCCCTGATCTATAGCTGAGGGCAAACACTTGTGTGCTTGTGGGAGAGCCTGTGTCTTTCCTGGAAGCGTTTGGGAGTTTTGCTCAGACGCGTGTTTCCTCAAGTTCAAGAATCAAGATCTAGGATACCTGCAGACAGGTGCCTGTTTGTGTGGAGACAGTCTGTTTGAAACTGTGTTCCTCAGCGCCCGCTCTTTCTCCCCGTCGCTCCACACGCCTGGGAGTCCCTTTCTTTCTCTCCACAAGCACGTGTGTTGACTTCGTCGCACATGTGCATCTGCACAAGCGTTGAGCTCAGCAGAGCGTGTCTCTTGACACTTGATGTGCGTTGGCTGTGTCTGCCTGCTCCAGTGAAGAGAGAAACGGGAAATCATCTTGGTAGAGGCAACAAAGCAAAAGCGAGGCAGGATTGACATCTGCTCAACAGAGACGGATTCCCTGCGCTGACACAGTTCACAGTTACACGAGAAGCAATCTGAGCGGTCCGTCGACCGGAGACGTGTTTCCCAAGAGGTCGTTTAGCGAGTGAACAGCAGTGTGCGCGACTTTCAGGAGTGTGCCTGGAAAGTGCCAGAATCACTAGGAGCATCTGTGCAAAAGCTGCTGCCTCTGTGACCGCATTGAGGCACGTTCGCGTGTCTGCGAGTATATAGACGGCTCTTTCGCGTTCACTCCGAGGGAAACGGTCCGCTATTGCTTCTGTGCGCACAGACGCGATTCCCTTGTCTCTTGCGAACACAGGGAACTCTGTGCATCCAAATCTACAGGCTAAGGACGCGTCTGCATATGTTTTGGTGAACAATCGAGTGTGCGTGTTCTGACAGCTGCCTCTATGCAGACGTCTCCACAGAGCCACTTCTGAATGCCCCGCAGCCCAGGACTGAATGGATACACTAACAAGTGCACCGGTGTGAGCAACCACATATGCAGAAGGACGTCTTTCATCTCACAGAAGCGCGAACGTCTTGGCGTTCAAGCACATGGCAGAAACAAGGTGTGAACAGATGAGCTGCTGCTATTTTCTCCGTTCGGCATGCTTCGTTGTAGCTCTCTTGCCGGTCGCCGGCTTAGCGGCTTGCTTTGCGCGACTAGCTCTGGGGAGAGAAGGAGATAGCGCCGGAAACCTCGCCTTTTGCCTTCTTCGGCGCTGGAACCTGGTTGCTGCGCCTTCTCTTTGTCCATGTGCACACACACGATTCCTCAGCGAAAACCATGCAGAAACCTTTCCACGAGCACCCAGGGATGTGCACCCAGCACCACGTGCACGCACACGCAGCTAGAGAAAAGCACCTACCTTTTCACACACTGATGCCTAAGCAAACGCGTGGCCACACACACGCACACATCCGCAAGCGCGCCTACTCCCATCTATTGAGGGAAAGACGGACGAGCTCTTTGGTTGCTCTTCACAGGCTTGTCCCTGATCTATAGCTGAGGGCAAACACTTGTGTGCTTGTGGGAGAGCCTGTGTCTTTCCTGGAAGCGTTTGGGAGTTTTGCTCAGACGCGTGTTTCCTCAAGTTCAAGAATCAAGATCTAGGATACCTGCAGACAGGTGCCTGTTTGTGTGGAGACAGTCTGTTTGAAACTGTGTTCCTCAGCGCCCGCTCTTTCTCCCCGTCGCTCCACACGCCTGGGAGTCCCTTTCTTTCTCTCCACAAGCACGTGTGTTGA
This sequence comes from Patagioenas fasciata, assembly GCF_037038585.1. NCBI lineage: Eukaryota > Metazoa > Chordata > Aves > Columbiformes > Columbidae > Patagioenas > Patagioenas fasciata. The sequence goes on from NW_027288744.1 coordinate 514,932, forward strand.
CTTCGTCGCACATGTGCATCTGCACAAGCGTTGAGCTCAGCAGAGCGTGTCTCTTGACACTTGATGTGCGTTGGCTGTGTCTGCCTGCTCCAGTGAAGAGAGAAACGGGAAATCATCTTGGTAGAGGCAACAAAGCAAAAGCGAGGCAGGATTGACATCTGCTCAACAGAGACGGATTCCCTGCGCTGACACAGTTCACAGTTACACGAGAAGCAATCTGAGCGGTCCGACGACCGGAGACGTGTTTCCCAAGAGGTCGTTTAGCGAGTGAACAGCAGTGTGCGCGACTTTCAGGAGTGTGCCTGGAAAGTGCCAGAATCACCAGGAGCATCTGTGCAAAAGCTGCTGCCTCTGTGACCGCATTGAGGCACGTTCGCGTGTCTGCGAGTATATAGACGGCTCTTTCGCGTTCACTCCGAGGGAAACGGTCCGCTATTGCTTCTGTGCGCACAGACGCGATTCCCTTGTCTCTTGCGAACACAGGGAACTCTGTGCATCCAAATCTACAGGCTAAGGACGCGTCTGCATATGTTTTGGTGAACAATCGAGTGTGCGTGTTCTGACAGCTGCCTCTATGCAGACGTCTCCACAGAGCCACTTCTGAATGCCCCGCAGCCCAGGACTGAATGGATACACTAACAAGTGCACCGGTGTGAGCAACCACATATGCAGAAGGACGTCTTTCATCTCACAGAAGCGCGAACGTCTTGGCGTTCAAGCACATGGCAGAAACAAGGTGTGAACAGATGAGCTGCTGCTATTTTCTCCGTTCGGCATGCTTCGTTGTAGCTCTCTTGCCGGTCGCCGGCTTAGCGGCTTGCTTTGCGCGACTAGCTCTGGGGAGAGAAGGAGATAGCGCCGGAAACCTCGCCTTTTGCCTTCTTCGGCGCTGGAACCTGGTTGCTGCGCCTTCTCTTTGTCCATGTGCACACACACGATTCCTCAGCGAAAACCATGCAGAAACCTTTCCACGAGCACCCAGGGATGTGCACCCAGCACCACGTGCACGCACACGCAGCTAGAGAAAAGCACCTACCTTTTCACACACTGATGCCTAAGCAAACGCGTGGCCACACACACGCACACATCCGCAAGCGCGCCTACTCCCATCTATTGAGGGAAAGACGGACGAGCTCTTTGGTTGCTCTTCACAGGCTTGTCCCTGATCTATAGCTGAGGGCAAACACTTGTGTGCTTGTGGGAGAGCCTGTGTCTTTCCTGGAAGCGTTTGGGAGTTTTGCTCAGACGCGTGTTTCCTCAAGTTCAAGAATCAAGATCTAGGATACCTGCAGACAGGTGCCTGTTTGTGTGGAGACAGTCTGTTTGAAACTGTGTTCCTCAGCGCCCGCTCTTTCTCCCCGTCGCTCCACACGCCTGGGAGTCCCTTTCTTTCTCTCCACAAGCACGTGTGTTGACTTCGTCGCACATGTGCATCTGCACAAGCGTTGAGCTCAGCAGAGCGTGTCTCTTGACACTTGATGTGCGTTGGCTGTGTCTGCCTGCTCCAGTGAAGAGAGAAACGTGAAATCATCTTGGTAGAGGCAACAAAGCAAAAGCGAGGCAGGATTGACATCTGCTCAACAGAGACGGATTCCCTGCGCTGACACAGTTCACAGTTACACGAGAAGCAATCTGAGCGGTCTGTCGACCGGAGACGTGTTTCCCAAGAGGTCGTTTAGCGAGTGAACAGCAGTGTGCGCGACTTTCAGGAGTGTGCCTGGAAAGTGCCAGAATCACCAGGAGCATCTGTGCAAAAGCTGCTGCCTCTGTGACCGCATTGAGGCACGTTCGCGTGTCTGCGAGTATATAGACGGCTCTTTCGCGTTCACTCCGAGGGAAACGGTCCGCTATTGCTTCTGTGCGCACAGACGCGATTCCCTTGTCTCTTGCGAACACAGGGAACTCTGTGCATCCAAATCTACAGGCTAAGGACGCGTCTGCATATGTTTTGGTGAACAATCGAGTGTGCGTGTTCTGACAGCTGCCTCTATGCAGACGTCTCCACAGAGCCACTTCTGAATGCCCCGCAGCCCAGGACTGAATGGATACACTAACAAGTGCACCGGTGTGAGCAACCACATATGCAGAAGGACGTCTTTCATCTCACAGAAGCGCGAACGTCTTGGCGTTCAAGCACATGGCAGAAACAAGGTGTGAACAGATGAGCTGCTGCTATTTTCTCCGTTCGGCATGCTTCGTTGTAGCTCTCTTGCCGGTCGCCGGCTTAGCGGCTTGCTTTGCGCGACTAGCTCTGGGGAGAGAAGGAGATAGCGCCGGAAACCTCGCCTTTTGCCTTCTTCGGCGCTGGAACCTGGTTGCTGCGCCTTCTCTTTGTCCATGTGCACACACACGATTCCTCAGCGAAAACCATGCAGAAACCTTTCCACGAGCACCCAGGGATGTGCACCCAGCACCACGTGCACGCACACGCAGCTAGAGAAAAGCACCTACCTTTTCACACACTGATGCCTAAGCAAACGCGTGGCCACACACACGCACACATCCGCAAGCGCGCCTACTCCCATCTATTGAGGGAAAGACGGACGAGCAACGTCCTGACAGGCTTGAGGGGAAAAACGTCCGTTGACGGTTGGCGTACTGCACGCCCGCCTACGGGGCTGCAGGGGAATCCACATTTGGAAGGTACCTGAAGATGTGTGCCTGTTCTTGGAGCTCCGCTAGTAGGGTAGCAAAGACACTCGTAGGCAGTACTGAATGCTGCTCCGTGCTACTTCTCCTCCGCTGGCAAATGCTTCAGTGTCGCCCGAGGAAAGACGTTTAACAATCGATCTCCAAGAGGAACGAAACACATGATGCCATAAGGCGAAAGAATAGCAGGGCATCTCTTCACAGGCTTGTCCCTGATCTATAGCTGAGGGCAAACACTTGTGTGCTTGTGGGAGAGCCTGTGTCTTTCCTGGAAGCGTTTGGGAGTTTTGCTCAGACGCGTGTTTCCTCAAGTTCAAGAATCAAGATCTAGGATACCTGCAGACAGGTGCCTGTTTGTGTGGAGACAGTCTGTTTGAAACTGTGTTCCTCAGCGCCCGCTCTTTCTCCCCGTCGCTCCACACGCCTGGGAGTCCCTTTCTTTCTCTCCACAAGCACGTGTGTTGACTTCGTCGCACATGTGCATCTGCACAAGCGTTGAGCTCAGCAGAGCGTGTCTCTTGACACTTGATGTGCGTTGGCTGTGTCTGCCTGCTCCAGTGAAGAGAGAAACGGGAAATCATCTTGGTAGAGGCAACAAAGCAAAAGCGAGGCAGGATTGACATCTGCTCAACAGAGACGGATTCCCTGCGCTGACACAGTTCACAGTTACACGAGAAGCAATCTGAGCGGTCCGTCGACCGGAGACGTGTTTCCCAAGAGGTCGTTTAGCGAGTGAACAGCAGTGTGCGCGACTTTCAGGAGTGTGCCTGGAAAGTGCCAGAATCACCAGGAGCATCTGTGCAAAAGCTGCTGCCTCTGTGACCGCATTGAGGCACGTTCCCGTGTCTGCGAGTATATAGACGGCTCTTTCGCGTTCACTCCGAGGGAAACGGTCCGCTATTGCTTCTGTGCGCACACACGCGATTCCCTTGTCTCTTGCGAACACAGGGAACTCTGTGCATCCAAATCTACAGGCTAAGGACGCGTCTGCATATGTTTTGGTGAACAATCGAGTGTGCGTGTTCTGACAGCTGCCTCTATGCAGACGTCTCCACAGAGCCACTTCTGAATGCCCCGCAGCCCAGGACTGAATGGATACACTAACAAGTGCACCGGTGTGAGCAACCACATATGCAGAAGGACGTCTTTCATCTCACAGAAGCGCGAACGTCTTGGCGTTCAAGCACATGGCAGAAACAAGGTGTGAACAGATGAGCTGCTGCTATTTTCTCCGTTCGGCATGCTTCGTTGTAGCTCTCTTGCCGGTCGCCGGCTTAGCGGCTTGCTTTGCGCGACTAGCTCTGGGTAGAGAAGGAGATAGCGCCGGAAACCTCGCCTTTTGCCTTCTTCGGCGCTGGAACCTGGTTGCTGCGCCTTCTCTTTGTCCATGTGCACACACAAGATTCCTCAGCGAAAACCATGCAGAAACCTTTCCACGAGCACCCAGGGATGTGCACCCAGCACCACGTGCACGCACACGCAGCTAGAGAAAAGCACCTACCTTTTCACACACTGATGCCTAAGCAAACGCGTGGCCACACACACGCACACATCCGCAAGCGCGCCTACTCCCATCTATTGAGGGAAAGACGGACGAGCTCTTTGGTTGCTCTTCACAGGCTTGTCCCTGATCTATAGCTGAGGGCAAACACTTGTGTGCTTGTGGGAGAGCCTGTGTCTTTCCTGGAAGCGTTTGGGAGTTTTGCTCAGACGCGTGTTTCCTCAAGTTCAAGAATCAAGATCTAGGATACCTGCAGACAGGTGCCTGTTTGTGTGGAGACAGTCTGTTTGAAACTGTGTTCCTCAGCGCCCGCTCTTTCTCCCCGTCGCTCCACACGCCTGGGAGTCCCTTTCTTTCTCTCCACAAGCACGTGTGTTGACTTCGTCGCACATGTGCATCTGCACAAGCGTTGAGCTCAGCAGAGCGTGTCTCTTGACACTTGATGTGCGTTGGCTGTGTCTGCCTGCTCCAGTGAAGAGAGAAACGGGAAATCATCTTGGTAGAGGCAACAAAGCAAAAGCGAGGCAGGATTGACATCTGCTCAACAGAGACGGATTCCCTGCGCTGACACAGTTCACAGTTACACGAGAAGCAATCTGAGCGGTCCGTCGACCGGAGACGTGTTTCCCAAGAGGTCGTTTAGCGAGTGAACAGCAGTGTGCGCGACTTTCAGGAGTGTGCCTGGAAAGTGCCAGAATCACCAGGAGCATCTGTGCAAAAGCTGCTGCCTCTGTGACCGCATTGAGGCACGTTCGCGTGTCTGCGAGTATATAGACGGCTCTTTCGCGTTCACTCCGAGGGAAACGGTCCGCTATTGCTTCTGTGCGCACAGACGCGATTCCCTTGTCTCTTGCGAACACAGGGAACTCTGTGCATCCAAATCTACAGGCTAAGGACGCGTCTGCATATGTTTTGGTGAACAATCGAGTGTGCGTGTTCTGACAGCTGCCTCTATGCAGACGTCTCCACAGAGCCACTTCTGAATGCCCCGCAGCCCAGGACTGAATGGATACACTAACAAGTGCACCGGTGTGAGCAACCACATATGCAGAAGGACGTCTTTCATCTCACAGAAGCGCGAACGTCTTGGCGTTCAAGCACATGGCAGAAACAAGGTGTGAACAGATGAGCTGCTGCTATTTTCTCCGTTCGGCATGCTTCGTTGTAGCTCTCTTGCCGGTCGCCGGCTTAGCGGCTTGCTTTGCGCGACTAGCTCTGGGGAGAGAAGGAGATAGCGCCGGAAACCTCGCCTTTTGCCTTCTTCGGCGCTGGAACCTGGTTGCTGCGCCTTCTCTTTGTCCATGTGCACACACACGATTCCTCAGCGAAAACCATGCAGAAACCTTTCCACGAGCACCCAGGGATGTGCACCCAGCACCACGTGCACGCACACGCAGCTAGAGAAAAGCACCTACCTTTTCACACACTGAAGCCTAAGCAAACGCGTGGCCACACACACGCACACATCCGCAAGCGCGCCTACTCCCATCTATTGAGGGAAAGACGGACGAGCAACGTCCTGACAGGCTTGAGGGGAAAAACGTCCGTTGACGGTTGGCGTACTGCACGCCCGCCTACGGGGCTGCAGGGGAATCCACATTTGGAAGGTACCTGAAGATGTGTGCCTGTTCTTGGAGCTCCGCTAGTAGGGTAGCAAAGACACTCGTAGGCAGTACTGAATGCTGCTCCGTGCTACTTCTCCTCCGCTGGCAAATGCTTCACAGTCGCCCTAGGAAAGACGTTTAACAATCGATCTCCAAGAGGAACGAAACACATGATGCCATAAGGTGAAAGAATAGCAGGGCATCTCTTCACAGGCTTGTCCCTGATCTATAGCTGAGGGCAAACACTTGTGTGCTTGTGGGAGAGCCTGTGTCTTTCCTGGAAGCGTTTGGGAGTTTTGCTCAGACGCGTGTTTCCTCAAGTTCAAGAATCAAGATCTAGGATACCTGCAGACAGGTGCCTGTTTGTGTGGAGACAGTCTGTTTGAAACTGTGTTCCTCAGCGCCCGCTCTTTCTCCCCGTCGCTCCACACGCCTGGGAGTCCCTTTCTTTCTCTCCACAAGCACGTGTGTTGACTTCGTCGCACATGTGCATCTGCACAAGCGTTGAGCTCAGCAGAGCGTGTCTCTTGACACTTGATGTGCGTTGGCTGTGTCTGCCTGCTCCAGTGAAGAGAGAAACGGGAAATCATCTTGGTAGAGGCAACAAAGCAAAAGCGAGGCAGGATTGACATCTGCTCAACAGAGACGGATTCCCTGCGCTGACACAGTTCACAGTTACACGAGAAGCAATCTGAGCGGTCCGTCGACCGGAGACGTGTTTCCCAAGAGGTCGTTTAGCGAGTGAACAGCAGTGTGCGCGACTTTCAGGAGTGTGCCTGGAAAGTGCCAGAATCACCAGGAGCATCTGTGCAAAAGCTGCTGCCTCTGTGACCGCATTGAGGCACGTTCGCGTGTCTGCGAGTATATAGACGGCTCTTTCGCGTTCACTCCGAGGGAAACGGTCCGCTATTGCTTCTGTGCGCACAGACGCGATTCCCTTGTCTCTTGCGAACACAGGGAACTCTGTGCATCCAAATCTACAGGCTAAGGACGCGTCTGCATATGTTTTGGTGAACAATCGAGTGTGCGTGTTCTGACAGCTGCCTCTATGCAGACGTCTCCACAGAGCCACTTCTGAATGCCCCGCAGCCCAGGACTGAATGGATACACTAACAAGTGCACCGGTGTGAGCAACCACATATGCAGAAGGACGTCTTTCATCTCACAGAAGCGCGAACGTCTTGGCGTTCAAGCACATGGCAGAAACAAGGTGTGAACAGATGAGCTGCTGCTATTTTCTCCGTTCGGCATGCTTCGTTGTAGCTCTCTTGCCGGTCGCCGGCTTAGCGGCTTGCTTTGCGCGACTAGCTCTGGGGAGAGAAGGAGATAGCGCCGGAAACCTCGCCTTTTGCCTTCTTCGGCGCTGGAACCTGGTTGCTGCGCCTTCTCTTTGTCCATGTGCACACACACGATTCCTCAGCGAAAACCATGCAGAAACCTTTCCACGAGCACCCAGGGATGTGCACCCAGCACCACGTGCACGCACACGCAGCTAGAGAAAAGCACCTACCTTTTCACACACTGATGCCTAAGCAAACGCGTGGCCACACACACGCACACATCCGCAAGCGCGCCTACTCCCATCTATTGAGGGAAAGACGGACGAGCAACGTCCTGACAGGCTTGAGGGGAAAAACGTCCGTTGACGGTTGGCGTACTGCACGCCCGCCTACGGGGCTGCAGGGGAATCCACATTTGGAAGGTACCTGAAGATGTGTGCCTGTTCTTGGAGCTCCGCTAGTAGGGTAGCAAAGACACTCGTAGGCAGTACTGAATGCTGCTCCGTGCTACTTCTCCTCCGCTGGCAAATGCTTCACAGTCGCCCTAGGAAAGACGTTTAACAATCGATCTCCAAGAGGAACGAAACACATGATGCCATAAGGCGAAAGAATAGCAGGGCATCTCTTCACAGGCTTGTCCCTGATCTATAGCTGAGGGCAAACACTTGTGTGCTTGTGGGAGAGCCTGTGTCTTTCCTGGAAGCGTTTGGGAGTTTTGCTCAGACGCGTGTTTCCTCAAGTTCAAGAATCAAGATCTAGGATACCTGCAGACAGGTGCCTGTTTGTGTGGAGACAGTCTGTTTGAAACTGTGTTCCTCAGCGCCCGCTCTTTCTCCCCGTCGCTCCACACGCCTGGGAGTCCCTTTCTTTCTCTCCACAAGCACGTGTGTTGACTTCGTCGCACATGTGCATCTGCACAAGCGTTGAGCTCAGCAGAGCGTGTCTCTTGACACTTGATGTGCGTTGGCTGTGTCTGCCTGCTCCAGTGAAGAGAGAAACGGGAAATCATCTTGGTAGAGGCAACAAAGCAAAAGCGAGGCAGGATTGACATCTGCTCAACAGAGACGGATTCCCTGCGCTGACACAGTTCACAGTTACACGAGAAGCAATCTGAGCGGTCCGTCGACCGGAGACGTGTTTCCCAAGAGGTCGTTTAGCGAGTGAACAGCAGTGTGCGCGACTTTCAGGAGTGTGCCTGGAAAGTGCCAGAATCACCAGGAGCATCTGTGCAAAAGCTGCTGCCTCTGTGACCGCATTGAGGCACGTTCGCGTGTCTGCGAGTATATAGACGGCTCTTTCGCGTTCACTCCGAGGGAAACGGTCCGCTATTGCTTCTGTGCGAACAGACGCGATTCCCTTGTCTCTTGCGAACACAGGGAACTCTGTGCATCCAAATCTACAGGCTAAGGACGCGTCTGCATATGTTTTGGTGAACAATCGAGTGTGCGTGTTCTGACAGCTGCCTCTATGCAGACGTCTCCACAGAGCCACTTCTGAATGCCCCGCAGCCCAGGACTGAATGGATACACTAACAAGTGCACCGGTGTGAGCAACCACATATGCAGAAGGACGTCTTTCATCTCACAGAAGCGCGAACGTCTTGGCGTTCAAGCACATGGCAGAAACAAGGTGTGAACAGATGAGCTGCTGCTATTTTCTCCGTTCGGCATGCTTCGTTGTAGCTCTCTTGCCGGTCGCCGGCTTAGCGGCTTGCTTTGCGCGACTAGCTCTGGGGAGAGAAGGAGATAGCGCCGGAAACCTCGCCTTTTGCCTTCTTCGGCGCTGGAACCTGGTTGCTGCGCCTTCTCTTTGTCCATGTGCACACACACGATTCCTCAGCGAAAACCATGCAGAAACCTTTCCACGAGCACCCAGGGATGTGCACCCAGCACCACGTGCACGCACACGCAGCTAGAGAAAAGCACCTACCTTTTCACACACTGATGCCTAAGCAAACGCGTGGCCACACACACGCACACATCCGCAAGCGCGCCTACTCCCATCTATTGAGGGAAAGACGGACGAGCAACGTCCTGACAGGCTTGAGGGGAAAAACGTCCGTTGACGGTTGGCGTACTGCACGCCCGCCTACGGGGCTGCAGGGGAATCCACATTTGGAAGGTACCTGAAGATGTGTGCCTGTTCTTGGAGCTCCGCTAGTAGGGTAGCAAAGACACTCGTAGGCAGTACTGAATGCTGCTCCGTGCTACTTCTCCTCCGCTGGCAAATGCTTCACAGTCGCCCTAGGAAAGACGTTTAACAATCGATCTCCAAGAGGAACGAAACACATGATGCCATAAGGCGAAAGAATAGCAGGGCATCTCTTCACAGGCTTGTCCCTGATCTATAGCTGAGGGCAAACACTTGTGTGCTTGTGGGAGAGCCTGTGTCTTTCCTGGAAGCGTTTGGGAGTTTTGCTCAGACGCGTGTTTCCTCAAGTTCAAGAATCAAGATCTAGGATACCTGCAGACAGGTGCCTGTTTGTGTGGAGACAGTCTGTTTGAAACTGTGTTCCTCAGCGCCCGCTCTTTCTCCCCGTCGCTCCACACGCCTGGGAGTCCCTTTCTTTCTCTCCACAAGCACGTGTGTTGACTTCGTCGCACATGTGCATCTGCACAAGCGTTGAGCTCAGCAGAGCGTGTCTCTTGACACTTGATGTGCGTTGGCTGTGTCTGCCTGCTCCAGTGAAGAGAGAAACGGGAAATCATCTTGGTAGAGGCAACAAAGCAAAAGCGAGGCAGGATTGACATCTGCTCAACAGAGACGGATTCCCTGCGCTGACACAGTTCACAGTTACACGAGAAGCAATCTGAGCGGTCCGTCGACCGGAGACGTGTTTCCCAAGAGGTCGTTTAGCGAGTGAACAGCAGTGTGCGCGACTTTCAGGAGTGTGCCTGGAAAGTGCCAGAATCACCAGGAGCATCTGTGCAAAAGCTGCTGCCTCTGTGACCGCATTGAGGCACGTTCGCGTGTCTGCGAGTATATAGACGGCTCTTTCGCGTTCACTCCGAGGGAAACGGTCCGCTATTGCTTCTGTGCGCACAGACGCGATTCCCTTGTCTCTTGCGAACACAGGGAACTCTGTGCATCCAAATCTACAGGCTAAGGACGCGTCTGCATATGTTTTGGTGAACAATCGAGTGTGCGTGTTCTGACAGCTGCCTCTATGCAGACGTCTCCACAGAGCCACTTCTGAATGCCCCGCAGCCCAGGACTGAATGGATACACTAACAAGTGCACCGGTGTGAGCAACCACATATGCAGAAGGACGTCTTTCATCTCACAGAAGCGCGAACGTCTTGGCGTTCAAGCACATGGCAGAAACAAGGTGTGAACAGATGAGCTGCTGCTATTTTCTCCGTTCGGCATGCTTCGTTGTAGCTCTCTTGCCGGTCGCCGGCTTAGCGGCTTGCTCTGCGCGACTAGCTCTGGGGAGAGAAGGAGATAGCGCCGGAAACCTCGCCTTTTGCCTTCTTCGGCGCTGGAACCTGGTTGCTGCGCCTTCTCTTTGTCCATGTGCACACACACGATTCCTCAGCGAAAACCATGCAGAAACCTTTCCACGAGCACCCAGGGATGTGCACCCAGCACCACGTGCACGCACACGCAGCTAGAGAAAAGCACCTACCTTTTCACACACTGATGCCTAAGCAAACGCGTGGCCACACACACGCACACATCCGCAAGCGCGCCTACTCCCATCTATTGAGAGAAAGACGGACGAGCTCTTTGGTTGCTCTTCACAGGCTTGTCCCTGATCTATAGCTGAGGGCAAACACTTGTGTGCTTGTGGGAGAGCCTGTGTCTTTCCTGGAAGCGTTTGGGAGTTTTGCTCAGACGCGTGTTTCCTCAAGTTCAAGAATCAAGATCTAGGATACCTGCAGACAGGTGCCTGTTTGTGTGGAGACAGTCTGTTTGAAACTGTGTTCCTCAGCGCCCGCTCTTTCTCCCCGTCGCTCCACACGCCTGGGAGTCCCTTTCTTTCTCTCCACAAGCACGTGTGTTGACTTCGTCGCACATGTGCATCTGCACAAGCGTTGAGCTCAGCAGAGCGTGTCTCTTGACACTTGATGTGCGTTGGCTGTGTCTGCCTGCTCCAGTGAAGAGAGAAACGGGAAATCATCTTGGTAGAGGCAACAAAGCAAAAGCGAGGCAGGATTGACATCTGCTCAACAGAGACGGATTCCCTGCGCTGACACAGTTCACAGTTACACGAGAAGCAATCTGAGCGGTCCGTCGACCGGAGACGTGTTTCCCAAGAGGTCGTTTAGCGAGTGAACAGCAGTGTGCGCGACTTTCAGGAGTGTGCCTGGAAAGTGCCAGAATCACCAGGAGCATCTGTGCAAAAGCTGCTGCCTCTGTGACCGCATTGAGGCACGTTCGCGTGTCTGCGAGTATATAGACGGCTCTTTCGCGTTCACTCCGAGGGAAACGGTCCGCTATTGCTTCTGTGCGCACAGACGCGATTCCCTTGTCTCTTGCGAACACAGGGAACTCTGTGCATCCAAATCTACAGGCTAAGGACGCGTCTGCATATGTTTTGGTGAACAATCGAGTGTGCGTGTTCTGACAGCTGCCTCTATGCAGACGTCTCCACAGAGCCACTTCTGAATGCCCCGCAGCCCAGGACTGAATGGATACACTAACAAGTGCACCGGTGTGAGCAACCACATATGCAGAAGGACGTCTTTCATCTCACAGAAGCGCGAACGTCTTGGCGTTCAAGCACATGGCAGAAACAAGGTGTGAACAGATGAGCTGCTGCTATTTTCTCCGTTCGGCATGCTTCGTTGTAGCTCTCTTGCCGGTCGCCGGCTTAGCGGCTTGCTTTGCGCGACTAGCTCTGGGGAGAGAAGGAGATAGCGCCGGAAACCTCGCCTTTTGCCTTCTTCGGCGCTGGAACCTGGTTGCTGCGCCTTCTCTTTGTCCATGTGCACACACACGATTCCTCAGCGAAAACCATGCAGAAACCTTTCCACGAGCACCCAGGGATGTGCACCCAGCACCACGTGCACGCACACGCAGCTAGAGAAAAGCACCTACCTTTTCACACACTGATGCCTAAGCAAACGCGTGGCCACACACACGCACACATCCGCAAGCGCGCCTACTCCCATCTATTGAGGGAAAGACGGACGAGCAACGTCCTGACAGGCTTGAGGGGAAAAACGTCCGTTGACGGTTGGCGTACTGCACGCCCGCCTACGGGGCTGCAGGGGAATCCACATTTGGAAGGTACCTGAAGATGTGTGCCTGTTCTTGGAGCTCCGCTAGTAGGGTAGCAAAGACACTCGTAGGCAGTACTGAATGCTGCTCCGTGCTACTTCTCCTCCGCTGGCAAATGCTTCACAGTCGCCCGAGGAAAGACGTTTAACAATCGATCTCCAAGAGGAACGAAACACATGATGCCATAAGGCGAAAGAAAAGCAGGGCATCTCTTCACAGGCTTGTCCCTGATCTATAGCTGAGGGCAAACACTTGTGTGCTTGTGGGAGAGCCTGTGTCTTTCCTGGAAGCGTTTGGGAGTTTTGCTCAGACGCGTGTTTCCTCAAGTTCAAGAATCAAGATCTAGGATACCTGCAGACAGGTGCCTGTTTGTGTGGAGACAGTCTGTTTGAAACTGTGTTCCTCAGCGCCCGCTCTTTCTCCCCGTCGCTCCACACGCCTGGGAGTCCCTTTCTTTCTCTCCACAAGCACGTGTGTTGACTTCGTCGCACATGTGCATCTGCACAAGCGTTGAGCTCAGCAGAGCGTGTCTCTTGACACTTGATGTGCGTTGACTGTGTCTGCCTGCTCCAGTGAAGAGAGAAACGGGAAATCATCTTGGTAGAGGCAACAAAGCAAAAGCGAGGCAGGATTGACATCTGCTCAACAGAGACGGATTCCCTGCGCTGACACAGTTCACAGTTACACGAGAAGCAATCTGAGCGGTCCATCGACCGGAGACGTGTTTCCCAAGAGGTCGTTTAGCGAGTGAACAGCAGTGTGCGCGACTTTCAGGAGTGTGCCTGGAAAGTGCCAGAATCACCAGGAGCATCTGTGCAAAAGCTGCTGCCTCTGTGACCGCATTGAGGCACGTTCCCGTGTCTGCGAGTATATAGACGGCTCTTTCGCGTTCACTCCGAGGGAAACGGTCCGCTATTGCTTCTGTGCGTACAGACGCGATTCCCTTGTCTCTTGCGAACACAGGGAACTCTGTGCATCCAAATCTACAGGCTAAGGACGCGTCTGCATATGTTTTGGTGAACAATCGAGTGTGCGTGTTCTGACAGCTGCCTCTATGCAGACGTCTCCACAGAGCCACTTCTGAATGCCCCGCAGCCCAGGACTGAATGGATACACTAACAAGTGCACCGGTGTGAGCAACCACATATGCAGAAGGACGTCTTTCATCTCACAGAAGCGCGAACGTCTTGGCGTTCAAGCACATGGCAGAAACAAGGTGTGAACAGATGAGCTGCTGCTATTTTCTCCGTTCGGCATGCTTCGTTGTAGCTCTCTTGCCGGTCGCCGGCTTAGCGGCTTGCTTTGCGCGACTAGCTCTGGGGAGAGAAGGAGATAGCGCCGGAAACCTCGCCTTTTGCCTTCTTCGGCGCTGGAACCTGGTTGCTGCGCCTTCTCTTTGTCCATGTGCACACACACGATTCCTCAGCGAAAACCATGCAGAAACCTTTCCACGAGCACCCAGGGATGTGCACCCAGCACCACGTGCACGCACACGCAGCTAGAGAAAAGCACCTACCTTTTCACACACTGATGCCTAAGCAAACGCGTGGCCACACACACGCACACATCCGCAAGCGCGCCTACTCCCATCTATTGAGGGAAAGACGGACGAGCAACGTCCTGACAGGCTTGAGGGGAAAAACGTCCGTTGACGGTTGGCGTACTGCACGCCCGCCTACGGGGCTGCAGGGGAATCCACATTTGGAAGGTACCTGAAGATGTGTGCCTGTTCTTGGAGCTCCGCTAGTAGGGTAGCAAAGACACTCGTAGGCAGTACTGAATGCTGCTCCGTGCTACTTCTCCTCCGCTGGCAAATGCTTCACAGTCGCCCGAGGAAAGACGTTTAACAATCGATCTCCAAGAGGAACGAAACACATGATGCCATAAGGCGAAAGAATAGCAGGGCATCTCTTCACAGGCTTGTCCCTGATCTATAGCTGAGGGCAAACACTTGTGTGCTTGTGGGAGAGCCTGTGTCTTTCCTGGAAGCGTTTGGGAGTTTTGCTCAGACGCGTGTTTCCTCAAGTTCAAGAATCAAGATCTAGGATACCTGCAGACAGGTGCCTGTTTGTGTGGAGACAGTCTGTTTGAAACTGTGTTCCTCAGCGCCCGCTCTTTCTCCCCGTCGCTCCACACGCCTGGGAGTCCCTTTCTTTCTCTCCACAAGCACGTGTGTTGACTTCGTCGCACATGTGCATCTGCACAAGCGTTGAGCTCAGCAGAGCGTGTCTCTTGACACTTGATGTGCGTTGGCTGTGTCTGCCTGCTCCAGTGAAGAGAGAAACGGGAAATCATCTTGGTAGAGGCAACAAAGCAAAAGCGAGGCAGGATTGACATCTGCTCAACAGAGACGGATTCCCTGCGCTGACACAGTTCACAGTTACACGAGAAGCAATCTGAGCGGTCCGTCGACCGGAGACGTGTTTCCCAAGAGGTCGTTTAGCGAGTGAACAGCAGTGTGCGCGACTTTCAGGAGTGTGCCTGGAAAGTGCCAGAATCACCAGGAGCATCTGTGCAAAAGCTGCTGCCTCTGTGACCGCATTGAGGCACGTTCGCGTGTCTGCGAGTATATAGACGGCTCTTTCGCGTTCACTCCGAGGGAAACGGTCCGCTATTGCTTCTGTGCGCACAGACGCGATTCCCTTGTCTCTTGCGAACACAGGGAACTCTGTGCATCCAAATCTACAGGCTAAGGACGCGTCTGCATATGTTTTGGTGAACAATCGAGTGTGCGTGTTCTGACAGCTGCCTCTATGCAGACGTCTCCACAGAGCCACTTCTGAATGCCCCGCAGCCCAGGACTGAATGGATACACTAACAAGTGCACCGGTGTGAGCAACCACATATGCAGAAGGACGTCTTTCATCTCACAGAAGCGCGAACGTCTTGGCGTTCAAGCACATGGCAGAAACAAGGTGTGAACAGATGAGCTGCTGCTATTTTCTCCGTTCGGCATGCTTCGTTGTAGCTCTCTTGCCGGTCGCCGGCTTAGCGGCTTGCTTTGCGCGACTAGCTCTGGGGAGAGAAGGAGATAGCGCCGGAAACCTCGCCTTTTGCCTTCTTCGGCGCTGGAACCTGGTTGCTGCGCCTTCTCTTTGTCCATGTGCACACACACGATTCCTCAGCGAAAACCATGCAGAAACCTTTCCACGAGCACCCAGGGATGTGCACCCAGCACCACGTGCACGCACACGCAGCTAGAGAAAAGCACCTACCTTTTCACACACTGATGCCTAAGCAAACGCGTGGCCACACACACGCACACATCCGCAAGCGCGCCTACTCCCATCTATTGAGGGAAAGACGGACGAGCTCTTTGGTTGCTCTTCACAGGCTTGTCCCTGATCTATAGCTGAGGGCAAACACTTGTGTGCTTGTGGGAGAGCCTGTGTCTTTCCTGGAAGCGTTTGGGAGTTTTGCTCAGACGCGTGTTTCCTCAAGTTCAAGAATCAAGATCTAGGATACCTGCAGACAGGTGCCTGTTTGTGTGGAGACAGTCTGTTTGAAACTGTGTTCCTCAGCGCCCGCTCTTTCTCCCTGTCGCTCCACACGCCTGGGAGTCCCTTTCTTTCTCTCCACAAGCACGTGTGTTGACTTCGTCGCACATGTGCATCTGCACAAGCGTTGAGCTCAGCAGAGCGTGTCTCTTGACACTAGATGTGCGTTGGCTGTGTCTGCCTGCTCCAGTGAAGAGAGAAACGGGAAATCATCTTGGTAGAGGCAACAAAGCAAAAGCGAGGCAGGATTGACATCTGCTCAACAGAGACGGATTCCCTGCGCTGACACAGTTCACAGTTACACGAGAAGCAATCTGAGCGGTCCGTCGACCGGAGACGTGTTTCCCAAGAGGTCGTTTAGCGAGTGAACAGCAGTGTGCGCGACTTTCAGGAGTGTGCCTGGAAAGTGCCAGAATCACCAGGAGCATCTGTGCAAAAGCTGCTGCCTCTGTGACCGCATTGAGGCACGTTCGCGTGTCTGCGAGTATATAGACGGCTCTTTCGCGTTCACTCCGAGGGAAACGGTCCGCTATTGCTTCTGTGCGCACAGACGCGATTCCCTTGTCTCTTGCGAACACAGGGAACTCTGTGCATCCAAATCTACAGGCTAAGGACGCGTCTGCATATGTTTTGGTGAACAATCGAGTGTGCGTGTTCTGACAGCTGCCTCTATGCAGACGTCTCCACAGAGCCACTTCTGAATGCCCCGCAGCCCAGGACTGAATGGATACACTAACAAGTGCACCGGTGTGAGCAACCACATATGCAGAAGGACGTCTTTCATCTCACAGAAGCGCGAACGTCTTGGCGTTCAAGCACATGGCAGAAACAAGGTGTGAAGAGATGAGCTGCTGCTATTTTCTCCGTTCGGCATGCTTCGTTGTAGCTCTCTTGCCGGTCGCCGGCTTAGCGGCTTGCTTTGCGCGACTAGCTCTGGGGAGAGAAGGAGATAGCGCCGGAAACCTCGCCTTTTGCCTTCTTCGGCGCTGGAACCTGGTTGCTGCGCCTTCTCTTTGTCCATGTGCACACACACGATTCCTCAGCGAAAACCATGCAGAAACCTTTCCACGAGCACCCAGGGATGTGCACCCAGCACCACGTGCACGCACACGCAGCTAGAGAAAAGCACCTACCTTTTCACACACTGATGCCTAAGCAAACGCGTGGCCACACACACGCACACATCCGCAAGCGCGCCTACTCCCATCTATTGAGGGAAAGACGGACGAGCTCTTTGGTTGCTCTTCACAGGCTTGTCCCTGATCTATAGCTGAGGGCAAACACTTGTGTGCTTGTGGGAGAGCCTGTGTCTTTCCTGGAAGCGTTTGGGAGTTTTGCTCAGACGCGTGTTTCCTCAAGTTCAAGAATCAAGATCTAGGATACCTGCAGACAGGTGCCTGTTTGTGTGGAGACAGTCTGTTTGAAACTGTGTTCCTCAGCGCCCGCTCTTTCTCCCTGTCGCTCCACACGCCTGGGAGTCCCTTTCTTTCTCTCCACAAGCACGTGTGTTGACTTCGTCGCACATGTGCATCTGCACAAGCGTTGAGCTCAGCAGAGCGTGTCTCTTGACACTAGATGTGCGTTGGCTGTGTCTGCCTGCTCCAGTGAAGAGAGAAACGGGAAATCATCTTGGTAGAGGCAACAAAGCAAAAGCGAGGCAGGATTGACATCTGCTCAACAGAGACGGATTCCCTGCGCTGACACAGTTCACAGTTACACGAGAAGCAATCTGAGCGGTCCGTCGACCGGAGACGTGTTTCCCAAGAGGTCGTTTAGCGAGTGAACAGCAGTGTGCGCGACTTTCAGGAGTGTGCCTGGAAAGTGCCAGAATCACCAGGAGCATCTGTGCAAAAGCTGCTGCCTCTGTGACCGCATTGAGGCACGTTCGCGTGTCTGCGAGTATATAGACGGCTCTTTCGCGTTCACTCCGAGGGAAACGGTCCGCTATTGCTTCTGTGCGCACAGACGCGATTCCCTTGTCTCTTGCGAACACAGGGAACTCTGTGCATCCAAATCTACAGGCTAAGGACGCGTCTGCATATGTTTTGGTGAACAATCGAGTGTGCGTGTTCTGACAGCTGCCTCTATGCAGACGTCTCCACAGAGCCACTTCTGAATGCCCCGCAGCCCAGGACTGAATGGATACACTAACAAGTGCACCGGTGTGAGCAACCACATATGCAGAAGGACGTCTTTCATCTCACAGAAGCGCGAACGTCTTGGCGTTCAAGCACATGGCAGAAACAAGGTGTGAACAGATGAGCTGCTGCTATTTTCTCCGTTCGGCATGCTTCGTTGTAGCTCTCTTGCCGGTCGCCGGCTTAGCGGCTTGCTTTGCGCGACTAGCTCTGGGGAGAGAAGGAGATAGCGCCGGAAACCTCGCCTTTTGCCTTCTTCGGCGCTGGAACCTGGTTGCTGCGCCTTCTCTTTGTCCATGTGCACACACACGATTCCTCAGCGAAAACCATGCAGAAACCTTTCCACGAGCACCCAGGGATGTGCACCCAGCACCACGTGCACGCACACGCAGCTAGAGAAAAGCACCTACCTTTTCACACACTGATGCCTAAGCAAACGCGTGGCCACACACACGCACACATCCGCAAGCGCGCCTACTCCCATCTATTGAGGGAAAGACGGACGAGCTCTTTGGTTGCTCTTCACAGGCTTGTCCCTGATCTATAGCTGAGGGCAAACACTTGTGTGCTTGTGGGAGAGCCTGTGTCTTTCCTGGAAGCGTTTGGGAGTTTTGCTCAGACGCGTGTTTCCTCAAGTTCAAGAATCAAGATCTAGGATACCTGCAGACAGGTGCCTGTTTGTGTGGAGACAGTCTGTTTGAAACTGTGTTCCTCAGCGCCCGCTCTTTCTCCCCGTCGCTCCACACGCCTGGGAGTCCCTTTCTTTCTCTCCACAAGCACGTGTGTTGACTTCGTCGCACATGTGCATCTGCACAAGCGTTGAGCTCAGCAGAGCGTGTCTCTTGACACTTGATGTGCGTTGACTGTGTCTGCCTGCTCCAGTGAAGAGAGAAACGGGAAATCATCTTGGTAGAGGCAACAAAGCAAAAGCGAGGCAGGATTGACATCTGCTCAACAGAGACGGATTCCCTGCGCTGACACAGTTCACAGTTACACGAGAAGCAATCTGAGCGGTCCGTCGACCGGAGACGTGTTTCCCAAGAGGTCGTTTAGCGAGTGAACAGCAGTGTGCGCGACTTTCAGGAGTGTGCCTGGAAAGTGCCAGAATCACCAGGAGCATCTGTGCAAAAGCTGCTGCCTCTGTGACCGCATTGAGGCACGTTCGCGTGTCTGCGAGTATATAGACGGCTCTTTCGCGTTCACTCCGAGGGAAACGGTCCGCTATTGCTTCTGTGCGCACAGACGCGATTCCCTTGTCTCTTGCGAACACAGGGAACTCTGTGCATCCAAATCTACAGGCTAAGGACGCGTCTGCATATGTTTTGGTGAACAATCGAGTGTGCGTGTTCTGACAGCTGCCTCTATGCAGACGTCTCCACAGAGCCACTTCTGAATGCCCCGCAGCCCAGGACTGAATGGATACACTAACAAGTGCACCGGTGTGAGCAACCACATATGCAGAAGGACGTCTTTCATCTCACAGAAGCGCGAACGTCTTGGCGTTCAAGCACATGGCAGAAACAAGGTGTGAAGAGATGAGCTGCTGCTATTTTCTCCGTTCGGCATGCTTCGTTGTAGCTCTCTTGCCGGTCGCCGGCTTAGCGGCTTGCTTTGCGCGACTAGCTCTGGGGAGAGAAGGAGATAGCGCCGGAAACCTCGCCTTTTGCCTTCTTCGGCGCTGGAACCTGGTTGCTGCGCCTTCTCTTTGTCCATGTGCACACACACGATTCCTCAGCGAAAACCATGCAGAAACCTTTCCACGAGCACCCAGGGATGTGCACCCAGCACCACGTGCACGCACACGCAGCTAGAGAAAAGCACCTACCTTTTCACACACTGATGCCTAAGCAAACGCGTGGCCACACACACGCACACATCCGCAAGCGCGCCTACTCCCATCTATTGAGGGAAAGACGGACGAGCAACGTCCTGACAGGCTTGAGGGGAAAAACGTCCGTTGACGGTTGGCGTACTGCACGCCCGCCTACGGGGCTGCAGGGGAATCCACATTTGGAAGGTACCTGAAGATGTGTGCCTGTTCTTGGAGCTCCGCTAGTAGGGTAGCAAAGACACTCGTAGGCAGTACTGAATGCTGCTCCGTGCTACTTCTCCTCCGCTGGCAAATGCTTCACAGTCGCCCTAGGAAAGACGTTTAACAATCGATCTCCAAGAGGAACGAAACACATGATGCCATAAGGCGAAAGAATAGCAGGGCATCTCTTCACAGGCTTGTCCCTGATCTATAGCTGAGGGCAAACACTTGTGTGCTTGTGGGAGAGCCTGTGTCTTTCCTGGAAGCGTTTGGGAGTTTTGCTCAGACGCGTGTTTCCTCAAGTTCAAGAATCAAGATCTAGGATACCTGCAGACAGGTGCCTGTTTGTGTGGAGACAGTCTGTTTGAAACTGTGTTCCTCAGCGCCCGCTCTTTCTCCCCGTCGCTCCACACGCCTGGGAGTCCCTTTCTTTCTCTCCACAAGCACGTGTGTTGACTTCGTCGCACATGTGCATCTGCACAAGCGTTGAGCTCAGCAGAGCGTGTCTCTTGACACTTGATGTGCGTTGGCTGTGTCTGCGTGCTCCAGTGAAGAGAGAAACGGGAAATCATCTTGGTAGAGGCAACAAAGCAAAAGCGAGGCAGGATTGACATCTGCTCAACAGAGACGGATTCCCTGCGCTGACACAGTTCACAGTTACACGAGAAGCAATCTGAGCGGTCCGTCGACCGGAGACGTGTTTCCCAAGAGGTCGTTTAGCGAGTGAACAGCAGTGTGCGCGACTTTCAGGAGTGTGCCTGGAAAGTGCCAGAATCACCAGGAGCATCTGTGCAAAAGCTGCTGCCTCTGTGACCGCATTGAGGCACGTTCGCGTGTCTGCGAGTATATAGACGGCTCTTTCGCGTTCACTCCGAGGGAAACGGTCCGCTATTGCTTCTGTGCGCACAGACGCGATTCCCTTGTCTCTTGCGAACACAGGGAACTCTGTGCATCCAAATCTACAGGCTAAGGACGCGTCTGCATATGTTTTGGTGAACAATCGAGTGTGCGTGTTCTGACAGCTGCCTCTATGCAGACGTCTCCACAGAGCCACTTCTGAATGCCCCGCAGCCCAGGACTGAATGGATACACTAACAAGTGCACCGGTGTGAGCAACCACATATGCAGAAGGACGTCTTTCATCTCACAGAAGCGCGAACGTCTTGGCGTTCAAGCACATGGCAGAAACAAGGTGTGAACAGATGAGCTGCTGCTATTTTCTCCGTTCGGCATGCTTCGTTGTAGCTCTCTTGCCGGTCGCCGGCTTAGCGGCTTGCTTTGCGCGACTAGCTCTGGGGAGAGAAGGAGATAGCGCCGGAAACCTCGCCTTTTGCCTTCTTCGGCGCTGGAACCTGGTTGCTGCGCCTTCTCTTTGTCCATGTGCACACACACGATTCCTCAGCGAAAACCATGCAGAAACCTTTCCACGAGCACCCAGGGATGTGCACCCAGCACCACGTGCACGCACACGCAGCTAGAGAAAAGCACCTACCTTTTCACACACTGATGCCTAAGCAAACGCGTGGCCACACACACGCACACATCCGCAAGCGCGCCTACTCCCATCTATTGAGGGAAAGACGGACGAGCAACGTCCTGACAGGCTTGAGGGGAAAAACGTCCGTTGACGGTTGGCGTACTGCACGCCCGCCTACGGGGCTGCAGGGGAATCCACATTTGGAAGGTACCTGAAGATGTGTGCCTGTTCTTGGAGCTCCGCTAGTAGGGTAGCAAAGACACTCGTAGGCAGTACTGAATGCTGCTCCGTGCTACTTCTCCTCCGCTGGCAAATGCTTCACAGTCGCCCGAGGAAAGACGTTTAACAATCGATCTCCAAGAGGAACGAAACACATGATGCCATAAGGCGAAAGAATAGCAGGGCATCTCTTCACAGGCTTGTCCCTGATCTATAGCTGAGGGCAAACACTTGTGTGCTTGTGGGAGAGCCTGTGTCTTTCCTGGAAGCGTTTGGGAGTTTTGCTCAGACGCGTGTTTCCTCAAGTTCAAGAATCAAGATCTAGGATACCTGCAGACAGGTGCCTGTTTGTGTGGAGACAGTCTGTTTGAAACTGTGTTCCTCAGCGCCCGCTCTTTCTCCCCGTCGCTCCACACGCCTGGGAGTCCCTTTCTTTCTCTCCACAAGCACGTGTGTTGACTTCGTCGCACATGTGCATCTGCACAAGCGTTGAGCTCAGCAGAGCGTGTCTCTTGACACTTGATGTGCGTTGGCTGTGTCTGCCTGCTCCAGTGAAGAGAGAAACGGGAAATCATCTTGGTAGAGGCAACAAAGCAAAAGCGAGGCAGGATTGACATCTGCTCAACAGAGACGGATTCCCTGCGCTGACACAGTTCACAGTTACACGAGAAGCAATCTGAGCGGTCCGTCGACCGGAGACGTGTTTCCCAAGAGGTCGTTTAGCGAGTGAACAGCAGTGTGCGCGACTTTCAGGAGTGTGCCTGGAAAGTGCCAGAATCACCAGGAGCATCTGTGCAAAAGCTGCTGCCTCTGTGACCGCATTGAGGCACGTTCGCGTGTCTGCGAGTATATAGACGGCTCTTTCGCGTTCACTCCGAGGGAAACGGTCCGCTATTGCTTCTGTGCGCACAGACGCGATTCCCTTGTCTCTTGCGAACACAGGGAACTCTGTGCATCCAAATCTACAGGCTAAGGACGCGTCTGCATATGTTTTGGTGAACAATCGAGTGTGCGTGTTCTGACAGCTGCCTCTATGCAGACGTCTCCACAGAGCCACTTCTGAATGCCCCGCAGCCCAGGACTGAATGGATACACTAACAAGTGCACCGGTGTGAGCAACCACATATGCAGAAGGACGTCTTTCATCTCACAGAAGCGCGAACGTCTTGGCGTTCAAGCACATGGCAGAAACAAGGTGTGAACAGATGAGCTGCTGCTATTTTCTCCGTTCGGCATGCTTCGTTGTAGCTCTCTTGCCGGTCGCCGGCTTAGCGGCTTGCTTTGCGCGACTAGCTCTGGGGAGAGAAGGAGATAGCGCCGGAAACCTCGCCTTTTGCCTTCTTCGGCGCTGGAACCTGGTTGCTGCGCCTTCTCTTTGTCCATGTGCACACACACGATTCCTCAGCGAAAACCATGCAGAAACCTTTCCACGAGCACCCAGGGATGTGCACCCAGCACCACGTGCACGCACACGCAGCTAGAGAAAAGCACCTACCTTTTCACACACTGATGCCTAAGCAAACGCGTGGCCACACACACGCACACATCCGCAAGCGCGCCTACTCCCATCTATTGAGGGAAAGACGGACGAGCAACGTCCTGACAGGCTTGAGGGGAAAAACGTCCGTTGACGGTTGGCGTACTGCACGCCCGCCTACGGGGCTGCAGGGGAATCCACATTTGGAAGGTACCTGAAGATGTGTGCCTGTTCTTGGAGCTCCGCTAGTAGGGTAGCAAAGACACTCGTAGGCAGTACTGAATGCTGCTCCGTGCTACTTCTCCTCCGCTGGCAAATGCTTCACAGTCGCCCGAGGAAAGACGTTTAACAATCGATCTCCAAGAGGAACGAAACACATGATGCCATAAGGCGAAAGAATAGCAGGGCATCTCTTCACAGGCTTGTCCCTGATCTATAGCTGAGGGCAAACACTTGTGTGCTTGTGGGAGAGCCTGTGTCTTTCCTGGAAGCGTTTGGGAGTTTTGCTCAGACGCGTGTTTCCTCAAGTTCAAGAATCAAGATCTAGGATACCTGCAGACAGGTGCCTGTTTGTGTGGAGACAGTCTGTTTGAAACTGTGTTCCTCAGCGCCCGCTCTTTCTCCCCGTCGCTCCACACGCCTGGGAGTCCCTTTCTTTCTCTCCACAAGCACGTGTGTTGACTTCGTCGCACATGTGCATCTGCACAAGCGTTGAGCTCAGCAGAGCGTGTCTCTTGACACTTGATGTGCGTTGGCTGTGTCTGCGTGCTCCAGTGAAGAGAGAAACGGGAAATCATCTTGGTAGAGGCAACAAAGCAAAAGCGAGGCAGGATTGACATCTGCTCAACAGAGACGGATTCCCTGCGCTGACACAGTTCACAGTTACACGAGAAGCAATCTGAGCGGTCCGTCGACCGGAGACGTGTTTCCCAAGAGGTCGTTTAGCGAGTGAACAGCAGTGTGCGCGACTTTCAGGAGTGTGCCTGGAAAGTGCCAGAATCACCAGGAGCATCTGTGCAAAAGCTGCTGCCTCTGTGACCGCATTGAGGCACGTTCGCGTGTCTGCGAGTATATAGACGGCTCTTTCGCGTTCACTCCGAGGGAAACGGTCCGCTATTGCTTCTGTGCGCACAGACGCGATTCCCTTGTCTCTTGCGAACACAGGGAACTCTGTGCATCCAAATCTACAGGCTAAGGACGCGTCTGCATATGTTTTGGTGAACAATCGAGTGTGCGTGTTCTGACAGCTGCCTCTATGCAGACGTCTCCACAGAGCCACTTCTGAATGCCCCGCAGCCCAGGACTGAATGGATACACTAACAAGTGCACCGGTGTGAGCAACCACATATGCAGAAGGACGTCTTTCATCTCACAGAAGCGCGAACGTCTTGGCGTTCAAGCACATGGCAGAAACAAGGTGTGAACAGATGAGCTGCTGCTATTTTCTCCGTTCGGCATGCTTCGTTGTAGCTCTCTTGCCGGTCGCCGGCTTAGCGGCTTGCTTTGCGCGACTAGCTCTGGGGAGAGAAGGAGATAGCGCCGGAAACCTCGCCTTTTGCCTTCTTCGGCGCTGGAACCTGGTTGCTGCGCCTTCTCTTTGTCCATGTGCACACACACGATTCCTCAGCGAAAACCATGCAGAAACCTTTCCACGAGCACCCAGGGATGTGCACCCAGCACCACGTGCACGCACACGCAGCTAGAGAAAAGCACCTACCTTTTCACACACTGATGCCTAAGCAAACGCGTGGCCACACACACGCACACATCCGCAAGCGCGCCTACTCCCATCTATTGAGGGAAAGACGGACGAGCAACGTCCTGACAGGCTTGAGGGGAAAAACGTCCGTTGACGGTTGGCGTACTGCACGCCCGCCTACGGGGCTGCAGGGGAATCCACATTTGGAAGGTACCTGAAGATGTGTGCCTGTTCTTGGAGCTCCGCTAGTAGGGTAGCAAAGACACTCGTAGGCAGTACTGAATGCTGCTCCGTGCTACTTCTCCTCCGCTGGCAAATGCTTCACAGTCGCCCGAGGAAAGACGTTTAACAATCGATCTCCAAGAGGAACGAAACACATGATGCCATAAGGCGAAAGAATAGCAGGGCATCTCTTCACAGGCTTGTCCCTGATCTATAGCTGAGGGCAAACACTTGTGTGCTTGTGGGAGAGCCTGTGTCTTTCCTGGAAGCGTTTGGGAGTTTTGCTCAGACGCGTGTTTCCTCAAGTTCAAGAATCAAGATCTAGGATACCTGCAGACAGGTGCCTGTTTGTGTGGAGACAGTCTGTTTGAAACTGTGTTCCTCAGCGCCCGCTCTTTCTCCCCGTCGCTCCACACGCCTGGGAGTCCCTTTCTTTCTCTCCACAAGCACGTGTGTTGACTTCGTCGCACACGTGCATCTGCACAAGCGTTGAGCTCAGCAGAGCGTGTCTCTTGACACTTGATGTGCGTTGGCTGTGTCTGCCTGCTCCAGTGAAGAGAGAAACGGGAAATCATCTTGGTAGAGGCAACAAAGCAAAAGCGAGGCAGGATTGACATCTGCTCAACAGAGACGGATTCCCTGCGCTGACACAGTTCACAGTTACACGAGAAGCAATCTGAGCGGTCCGTCGACCGGAGACGTGTTTCCCAAGAGGTCGTTTAGCGAGTGAACAGCAGTGTGCGCGACTTTCAGGAGTGTGCCTGGAAAGTGCCAGAATCACCAGGAGCATCTGTGCAAAAGCTGCTGCCTCTGTGACCGCATTGAGGCACGTTCGCGTGTCTGCGAGTATATAGACGGCTCTTTCGCGTTCACTCCGAGGGAAACGGTCCGCTATTGCTTCTGTGCGCACAGACGCGATTCCCTTGTCTCTTGCGAACACAGGGAACTCTGTGCATCCAAATCTACAGGCTAAGGACGCGTCTGCATATGTTTTGGTGAACAATCGAGTGTGCGTGTTCTGACAGCTGCCTCTATGCAGACGTCTCCACAGAGCCACTTCTGAATGCCCCGCAGCCCAGGACTGAATGGATACACTAACAAGTGCACCGGTGTGAGCAACCACATATGCAGAAGGACGTCTTTCATCTCACAGAAGCGCGAACGTCTTGGCGTTCAAGCACATGGCAGAAACAAGGTGTGAACAGATGAGCTGCTGCTATTTTCTCCGTTCGGCATGCTTCGTTGTAGCTCTCTTGCCGGTCGCCGGCTTAGCGGCTTGCTTTGCGCGACTAGCTCTGGGGAGAGAAGGAGATAGCGCCGGAAACCTCGCCTTTTGCCTTCTTCGGCGCTGGAACCTGGTTGCTGCGCCTTCTCTTTGTCCATGTGCACACACACGATTCCTCAGCGAAAACCATGCAGAAACCTTTCCACGAGCACCCAGGGATGTGCACCCAGCACCACGTGCACGCACACGCAGCTAGAGAAAAGCACCTACCTTTTCACACACTGATGCCTAAGCAAACGCGTGGCCACACACACGCACACATCCGCAAGCGCGCCTACTCCCATCTATTGAGGGAAAGACGGACGAGCTCTTTGGTTGCTCTTCACAGGCTTGTCCCTGATCTATAGCTGAGGGCAAACACTTGTGTGCTTGTGGGAGAGCCTGTGTCTTTCCTGGAAGCGTTTGGGAGTTTTGCTCAGACGCGTGTTTCCTCAAGTTCAAGAATCAAGATCTAGGATACCTGCAGACAGGTGCCTGTTTGTGTGGAGACAGTCTGTTTGAAACTGTGTTCCTCAGCGCCCGCTCTTTCTCCCCGTCGCTCCACACGCCTGGGAGTCCCTTTCTTTCTCTCCACAAGCACGTGTGTTGACTTCGTCGCACATGTGCATCTGCACAAGCGTTGAGCTCAGCAGAGCGTGTCTCTTGACACTTGATGTGCGTTGGCTGTGTCTGCCTGCTCCAGTGAAGAGAGAAACGGGAAATCATCTTGGTAGAGGCAACAAAGCAAAAGCGAGGCAGGATTGACATCTGCTCAACAGAGACGGATTCCCTGCGCTGACACAGTTCACAGTTACACGAGAAGCAATCTGAGCGGTCCGTCGACCGGAGACGTGTTTCCCAAGAGGTCGTTTAGCGAGTGAACAGCAGTGTGCGCGACTTTCAGGAGTGTGCCTGGAAAGTGCCAGAATCACCAGGAGCATCTGTGCAAAAGCTGCTGCCTCTGTGACCGCATTGAGGCACGTTCGCGTGTCTGCGAGTATATAGACGGCTCTTTCGCGTTCACTCCGAGGGAAACGGTCCGCTATTGCTTCTGTGCGCACAGACGCGATTCCCTTGTCTCTTGCGAACACAGGGAACTCTGTGCATCCAAATCTACAGGCTAAGGACGCGTCTGCATATGTTTTGGTGAACAATCGAGTGTGCGTGTTCTGACAGCTGCCTCTATGCAGACGTCTCCACAGAGCCACTTCTGAATGCCCCGCAGCCCAGGACTGAATGGATACACTAACAAGTGCACCGGTGTGAGCAACCACATATGCAGAAGGACGTCTTTCATCTCACAGAAGCGCGAACGTCTTGGCGTTCAAGCACATGGCAGAAACAAGGTGTGAACAGATGAGCTGCTGCTATTTTCTCCGTTCGGCATGCTTCGTTGTAGCTCTCTTGCCGGTCGCCGGCTTAGCGGCTTGCTCTGCGCGACTAGCTCTGGGGAGAGAAGGAGATAGCGCCGGAAACCTCGCCTTTTGCCTTCTTCGGCGCTGGAACCTGGTTGCTGCGCCTTCTCTTTGTCCATGTGCACACACACGATTCCTCAGCGAAAACCATGCAGAAACCTTTCCACGAGCACCCAGGGATGTGCACCCAGCACCACGTGCACGCACACGCAGCTAGAGAAAAGCACCTACCTTTTCACACACTGATGCCTAAGCAAACGCGTGGCCACACACACGCACACATCCGCAAGCGCGCCTACTCCCATCTATTGAGGGAAAGACGGACGAGCAACGTCCTGACAGGCTTGAGGGGAAAAACGTCCGTTGACGGTTGGCGTACTGCACGCCCGCCTACGGGGCTGCAGGGGAATCCACATTTGGAAGGTACCTGAAGATGTGTGCCTGTTCTTGGAGCTCCGCTAGTAGGGTAGCAAAGACACTCGTAGGCAGTACTGAATGCTGCTCCGTGCTACTTCTCCTCCGCTGGCAAATGCTTCACAGTCGCCCGAGGAAAGACGTTTAACAATCGATCTCCAAGAGGAACGAAACACATGATGCCATAAGGCGAAAGAATAGCAGGGCATCTCTTCACAGGCTTGTCCCTGATCTATAGCTGAGGGCAAACACTTGTGTGCTTGTGGGAGAGCCTGTGTCTTTCCTGGAAGCGTTTGGGAGTTTTGCTCAGACGCGTGTTTCCTCAAGTTCAAGAATCAAGATCTAGGATACCTGCAGACAGGTGCCTGTTTGTGTGGAGACAGTCTGTTTGAAACTGTGTTCCTCAGCGCCCGCTCTTTCTCCCCGTCGCTCCACACGCCTGGGAGTCCCTTTCTTTCTCTCCACAAGCACGTGTGTTGACTTCGTCGCACATGTGCATCTGCACAAGCGTTGAGCTCAGCAGAGCGTGTCTCTTGACACTTGATGTGCGTTGGCTGTGTCTGCCTGCTCCAGTGAAGAGAGAAACGGGAAATCATCTTGGTAGAGGCAACAAAGCAAAAGCGAGGCAGGATTGACATCTGCTCAACAGAGACGGATTCCCTGCGCTGACACAGTTCACAGTTACACGAGAAGCAATCTGAGCGGTCCATCGACCGGAGACGTGTTTCCCAAGAGGTCGTTTAGCGAGTGAACAGCAGTGTGCGCGACTTTCAGGAGTGTGCCTGGAAAGTGCCAGAATCACCAGGAGCATCTGTGCAAAAGCTGCTGCCTCTGTGACCGCATTGAGGCACGTTCCCGTGTCTGCGAGTATATAGACGGCTCTTTCGCGTTCACTCCGAGGGAAACGGTCCGCTATTGCTTCTGTGCGCACAGACGCGATTCCCTTGTCTCTTGCGAACACAGGGAACTCTGTGCATCCAAATCTACAGGCTAAGGACGCGTCTGCATATGTTTTGGTGAACAATCGAGTGTGCGTGTTCTGACAGCTGCCTCTATGCAGACGTCTCCACAGAGCCACTTCTGAATGCCCCGCAGCCCAGGACTGAATGGATACACTAACAAGTGCACCGGTGTGAGCAACCACATATGCAGAAGGACGTCTTTCATCTCACAGAAGCGCGAACGTCTTGGCGTTCAAGCACATGGCAGAAACAAGGTGTGAACAGATGAGCTGCTGCTATTTTCTCCGTTCGGCATGCTTCGTTGTAGCTCTCTTGCCGGTCGCCGGCTTAGCGGCTTGCTTTGCGCGACTAGCTCTGGGGAGAGAAGGAGATAGCGCCGGAAACCTCGCCTTTTGCCTTCTTCGGCGCTGGAACCTGGTTGCTGCGCCTTCTCTTTGTCCATGTGCACACACACGATTCCTCAGCGAAAACCATGCAGAAACCTTTCCACGAGCACCCAGGGATGTGCACCCAGCACCACGTGCACGCACACGCAGCTAGAGAAAAGCACCTACCTTTTCACACACTGATGCCTAAGCAAACGCGTGGCCACACACACGCACACATCCGCAAGCGCGCCTACTCCCATCTATTGAGGGAAAGACGGACGAGCAACGTCCTGACAGGCTTGAGGGGAAAAACGTCCGTTGACGGTTGGCGTACTGCACGCCCGCCTACGGGGCTGCAGGGGAATCCACATTTGGAAGGTACCTGAAGATGTGTGCCTGTTCTTGGAGCTCCGCTAGTAGGGTAGCAAAGACACTCGTAGGCAGTACTGAATGCTGCTCCGTGCTACTTCTCCTCCGCTGGCAAATGCTTCACAGTCGCCCTAGGAAAGACGTTTAACAATCGATCTCCAAGAGGAACGAAACACATGATGCCATAAGGCGAAAGAATAGCAGGGCATCTCTTCACAGGCTTGTCCCTGATCTATAGCTGAGGGCAAACACTTGTGTGCTTGTGGGAGAGCCTGTGTCTTTCCTGGAAGCGTTTGGGAGTTTTGCTCAGACGCGTGTTTCCTCAAGTTCAAGAATCAAGATCTAGGATACCTGCAGACAGGTGCCTGTTTGTGTGGAGACAGTCTGTTTGAAACTGTGTTCCTCAGCGCCCGCTCTTTCTCCCCGTCGCTCCACACGCCTGGGAGTCCCTTTCTTTCTCTCCACAAGCACGTGTGTTGACTTCGTCGCACACGTGCATCTGCACAAGCGTTGAGCTCAGCAGAGCGTGTCTCTTGACACTTGATGTGCGTTGGCTGTGTCTGCCTGCTCCAGTGAAGAGAGAAACGGGAAATCATCTTGGTAGAGGCAACAAAGCAAAAGCGAGGCAGGATTGACATCTGCTCAACAGAGACGGATTCCCTGCGCTGACACAGTTCACAGTTACACGAGAAGCAATCTGAGCGGTCCGTCGACCGGAGACGTGTTTCCCAAGAGGTCGTTTAGCGAGTGAACAGCAGTGTGCGCGACTTTCAGGAGTGTGCCTGGAAAGTGCCAGAATCACCAGGAGCATCTGTGCAAAAGCTGCTGCCTCTGTGACCGCATTGAGGCACGTTCGCGTGTCTGCGAGTATATAGACGGCTCTTTCGCGTTCACTCCGAGGGAAACGGTCCGCTATTGCTTCTGTGCGCACAGACGCGATTCCCTTGTCTCTTGCGAACACAGGGAACTCTGTGCATCCAAATCTACAGGCTAAGGACGCGTCTGCATATGTTTTGGTGAACAATCGAGTGTGCGTGTTCTGACAGCTGCCTCTATGCAGACGTCTCCACAGAGCCACTTCTGAATGCCCCGCAGCCCAGGACTGAATGGATACACTAACAAGTGCACCGGTGTGAGCAACCACATATGCAGAAGGACGTCTTTCATCTCACAGAAGCGCGAACGTCTTGGCGTTCAAGCACATGGCAGAAACAAGGTGTGAACAGATGAGCTGCTGCTATTTTCTCCGTTCGGCATGCTTCGTTGTAGCTCTCTTGCCGGTCGCCGGCTTAGCGGCTTGCTTTGCGCGACTAGCTCTGGGGAGAGAAGGAGATAGCGCCGGAAACCTCGCCTTTTGCCTTCTTCGGCGCTGGAACCTGGTTGCTGCGCCTTCTCTTTGTCCATGTGCACACACACGATTCCTCAGCGAAAACCATGCAGAAACCTTTCCACGAGCACCCAGGGATGTGCACCCAGCACCACGTGCACGCACACGCAGCTAGAGAAAAGCACCTACCTTTTCACACACTGATGCCTAAGCAAACGCGTGGCCACACACACGCACACATCCGCAAGCGCGCCTACTCCCATCTATTGAGGGAAAGACGGACGAGCTCTTTGGTTGCTCTTCACAGGCTTGTCCCTGATCTATAGCTGAGGGCAAACACTTGTGTGCTTGTGGGAGAGCCTGTGTCTTTCCTGGAAGCGTTTGGGAGTTTTGCTCAGACGCGTGTTTCCTCAAGTTCAAGAATCAAGATCTAGGATACCTGCAGACAGGTGCCTGTTTGTGTGGAGACAGTCTGTTTGAAACTGTGTTCCTCAGCGCCCGCTCTTTCTCCCCGTCGCTCCACACGCCTGGGAGTCCCTTTCTTTCTCTCCACAAGCACGTGTGTTGACTTCGTCGCACATGTGCATCTGCACAAGCGTTGAGCTCAGCAGAGCGTGTCTCTTGAAACTTGATGTGCGTTGGCTGTGTCTGCCTGCTCCAGTGAAGAGAGAAACGGGAAATCATCTTGGTAGAGGCAACAAAGCAAAAGCGAGGCAGGATTGACATCTGCTCAACAGAGACGGATTCCCTGCGCTGACACAGTTCACAGTTACACGAGAAGCAATCTGAGCGGTCCGTCGACCGGAGACGTGTTTCCCAAGAGGTCGTTTAGCGAGTGAACAGCAGTGTGCGCGACTTTCAGGAGTGTGCCTGGAAAGTGCCAGAATCACCAGGAGCATCTGTGCAAAAGCTGCTGCCTCTGTGACCGCATTGAGGCACGTTCGC
The DNA here is from genome assembly GCF_037038585.1 of Patagioenas fasciata. Classification (NCBI taxonomy): domain Eukaryota; kingdom Metazoa; phylum Chordata; class Aves; order Columbiformes; family Columbidae; genus Patagioenas; species Patagioenas fasciata. Next base: position 547,017 of record NW_027288744.1, read on the forward strand.
GTGTCTGCGAGTATATAGACGGCTCTTTCGCGTTCACTCCGAGGGAAACGGTCCGCTATTGCTTCTGTGCGCACAGACGCGATTCCCTTGTCTCTTGCGAACACAGGGAACTCTGTGCATCCAAATCTACAGGCTAAGGACGCGTCTGCATATGTTTTGGTGAACAATCGAGTGTGCGTGTTCTGACAGCTGCCTCTATGCAGACGTCTCCACAGAGCCACTTCTGAATGCCCCGCAGCCCAGGACTGAATGGATACACTAACAAGTGCACCGGTGTGAGCAACCACATATGCAGAAGGACGTCTTTCATCTCACAGAAGCGCGAACGTCTTGGCGTTCAAGCACATGGCAGAAACAAGGTGTGAACAGATGAGCTGCTGCTATTTTCTCCGTTCGGCATGCTTCGTTGTAGCTCTCTTGCCGGTCGCCGGCTTAGCGGCTTGCTTTGCGCGACTAGCTCTGGGGAGAGAAGGAGATAGCGCCGGAAACCTCGCCTTTTGCCTTCTTCGGCGCTGGAACCTGGTTGCTGCGCCTTCTCTTTGTCCATGTGCACACACACGATTCCTCAGCGAAAACCATGCAGAAACCTTTCCACGAGCACCCAGGGATGTGCACCCAGCACCACGTGCACGCACACGCAGCTAGAGAAAAGCACCTACCTTTTCACACACTGATGCCTAAGCAAACGCGTGGCCACACACACGCACACATCCGCAAGCGCGCCTACTCCCATCTATTGAGGGAAAGACGGACGAGCTCTTTGGTTGCTCTTCACAGGCTTGTCCCTGATCTATAGCTGAGGGCAAACACTTGTGTGCTTGTGGGAGAGCCTGTGTCTTTCCTGGAAGCGTTTGGGAGTTTTGCTCAGACGCGTGTTTCCTCAAGTTCAAGAATCAAGATCTAGGATACCTGCAGACAGGTGCCTGTTTGTGTGGAGACAGTCTGTTTGAAACTGTGTTCCTCAGCGCCCGCTCTTTCTCCCCGTCGCTCCACACGCCTGGGAGTCCCTTTCTTTCTCTCCACAAGCACGTGTGTTGACTTCGTCGCACATGTGCATCTGCACAAGCGTTGAGCTCAGCAGAGCGTGTCTCTTGAAACTTGATGTGCGTTGGCTGTGTCTGCCTGCTCCAGTGAAGAGAGAAACGGGAAATCATCTTGGTAGAGGCAACAAAGCAAAAGCGAGGCAGGATTGACATCTGCTCAACAGAGACGGATTCCCTGCGCTGACACAGTTCACAGTTACACGAGAAGCAATCTGAGCGGTCCGTCGACCGGAGACGTGTTTCCCAAGAGGTCGTTTAGCGAGTGAACAGCAGTGTGCGCGACTTTCAGGAGTGTGCCTGGAAAGTGCCAGAATCACCAGGAGCATCTGTGCAAAAGCTGCTGCCTCTGTGACCGCATTGAGGCACGTTCGCGTGTCTGCGAGTATATAGACGGCTCTTTCGCGTTCACTCCGAGGGAAACGGTCCGCTATTGCTTCTGTGCGCACAGACGCGATTCCCTTGTCTCTTGCGAACACAGGGAACTCTGTGCATCCAAATCTACAGGCTAAGGACGCGTCTGCATATGTTTTGGTGAACAATCGAGTGTGCGTGTTCTGACAGCTGCCTCTATGCAGACGTCTCCACAGAGCCACTTCTGAATGCCCCGCAGCCCAGGACTGAATGGATACACTAACAAGTGCACCGGTGTGAGCAACCACATATGCAGAAGGACGTCTTTCATCTCACAGAAGCGCGAACGTCTTGGCGTTCAAGCACATGGCAGAAACAAGGTGTGAACAGATGAGCTGCTGCTATTTTCTCCGTTCGGCATGCTTCGTTGTAGCTCTCTTGCCGGTCGCCGGCTTAGCGGCTTGCTTTGCGCGACTAGCTCTGGGGAGAGAAGGAGATAGCGCCGGAAACCTCGCCTTTTGCCTTCTTCGGCGCTGGAACCTGGTTGCTGCGCCTTCTCTTTGTCCATGTGCACACACACGATTCCTCAGCGAAAACCATGCAGAAACCTTTCCACGAGCACCCAGGGATGTGCACCCAGCACCACGTGCACGCACACGCAGCTAGAGAAAAGCACCTACCTTTTCACACACTGAAGCCTAAGCAAACGCGTGGCCACACACACGCACACATCCGCAAGCGCGCCTACTCCCATCTATTGAGGGAAAGACGGACGAGCAACGTCCTGACAGGCTTGAGGGGAAAAACGTCCGTTGACGGTTGGCGTACTGCACGCCCGCCTACGGGGCTGCAGGGGAATCCACATTTGGAAGGTACCTGAAGATGTGTGCCTGTTCTTGGAGCTCCGCTAGTAGGGTAGCAAAGACACTCGTAGGCAGTACTGAATGCTGCTCCGTGCTACTTCTCCTCCGCTGGCAAATGCTTCACAGTCGCCCTAGGAAAGACGTTTAACAATCGATCTCCAAGAGGAACGAAACACATGATGCCATAAGGCGAAAGAATAGCAGGGCATCTCTTCACAGGCTTGTCCCTGATCTATAGCTGAGGGCAAACACTTGTGTGCTTGTGGGAGAGCCTGTGTCTTTCCTGGAAGCGTTTGGGAGTTTTGCTCAGACGCGTGTTTCCTCAAGTTCAAGAATCAAGATCTAGGATACCTGCAGACAGGTGCCTGTTTGTGTGGAGACAGTCTGTTTGAAACTGTGTTCCTCAGCGCCCGCTCTTTCTCCCCGTCGCTCCACACGCCTGGGAGTCCCTTTCTTTCTCTCCACAAGCACGTGTGTTGACTTCGTCGCACATGTGCATCTGCACAAGCGTTGAGCTCAGCAGAGCGTGTCTCTTGACACTTGATGTGCGTTGGCTGTGTCTGCGTGCTCCAGTGAAGAGAGAAACGGGAAATCATCTTGGTAGAGGCAACAAAGCAAAAGCGAGGCAGGATTGACATCTGCTCAACAGAGACGGATTCCCTGCGCTGACACAGTTCACAGTTACACGAGAAGCAATCTGAGCGGTCCGTCGACCGGAGACGTGTTTCCCAAGAGGTCGTTTAGCGAGTGAACAGCAGTGTGCGCGACTTTCAGGAGTGTGCCTGGAAAGTGCCAGAATCACCAGGAGCATCTGTGCAAAAGCTGCTGCCTCTGTGACCGCATTGAGGCACGTTCGCGTGTCTGCGAGTATATAGACGGCTCTTTCGCGTTCACTCCGAGGGAAACGGTCCGCTATTGCTTCTGTGCGCACAGACGCGATTCCCTTGTCTCTTGCGAACACAGGGAACTCTGTGCATCCAAATCTACAGGCTAAGGACGCGTCTGCATATGTTTTGGTGAACAATCGAGTGTGCGTGTTCTGACAGCTGCCTCTATGCAGACGTCTCCACAGAGCCACTTCTGAATGCCCCGCAGCCCAGGACTGAATGGATACACTAACAAGTGCACCGGTGTGAGCAACCACATATGCAGAAGGACGTCTTTCATCTCACAGAAGCGCGAACGTCTTGGCGTTCAAGCACATGGCAGAAACAAGGTGTGAACAGATGAGCTGCTGCTATTTTCTCCGTTCGGCATGCTTCGTTGTAGCTCTCTTGCCGGTCGCCGGCTTAGCGGCTTGCTTTGCGCGACTAGCTCTGGGGAGAGAAGGAGATAGCGCCGGAAACCTCGCCTTTTGCCTTCTTCGGCGCTGGAACCTGGTTGCTGCGCCTTCTCTTTGTCCATGTGCACACACACGATTCCTCAGCGAAAACCATGCAGAAACCTTTCCACGAGCACCCAGGGATGTGCACCCAGCACCACGTGCACGCACACGCAGCTAGAGAAAAGCACCTACCTTTTCACACACTGATGCCAAAGCAAACGCGTGGCCACACACACGCACACATCCGCAAGCGCGCCTACTCCCATCTATTGAGGGAAAGACGGACGAGCTCTTTGGTTGCTCTTCACAGGCTTGTCCCTGATCTATAGCTGAGGGCAAACACTTGTGTGCTTGTGGGAGAGCCTGTGTCTTTCCTGGAAGCGTTTGGGAGTTTTGCTCAGACGCGTGTTTCCTCAAGTTCAAGAATCAAGATCTAGGATACCTGCAGACAGGTGCCTGTTTGTGTGGAGACAGTCTGTTTGAAACTGTGTTCCTCAGCGCCCGCTCTTTCTCCCCGTCGCTCCACACGCCTGGGAGTCCCTTTCTTTCTCTCCACAAGCACGTGTGTTGACTTCGTCGCACATGTGCATCTGCACAAGCGTTGAGCTCAGCAGAGCGTGTCTCTTGACACTTGATGTGCGTTGGCTGTGTCTGCCTGCTCCAGTGAAGAGAGAAACGGGAAATCATCTTGGTAGAGGCAACAAAGCAAAAGCGAGGCAGGATTGACATCTGCTCAACAGAGACGGATTCCCTGCGCTGACACAGTTCACAGTTACACGAGAAGCAATCTGAGCGGTCCGTCGACCGGAGACGTGTTTCCCAAGAGGTCGTTTAGCGAGTGAACAGCAGTGTGCGCGACTTTCAGGAGTGTGCCTGGAAAGTGCCAGAATCATCTGTGCATCTGTGCAAAAGCTGCTGCCTCTGTGACCGCATTGAGGCACGTTCGCGTGTCTGCGAGTATATAGACGGCTCTTTCGCGTTCACTCCGAGGGAAACGGTCCGCTATTGCTTCTGTGCGCACAGACGCGATTCCCTTGTCTCTTGCGAACACAGGGAACTCTGTGCATCCAAATCTACAGGCTAAGGACGCGTCTGCATATGTTTTGGTGAACAATCGAGTGTGCGTGTTCTGACAGCTGCCTCTATGCAGACGTCTCCACAGAGCCACTTCTGAATGCCCCGCAGCCCAGGACTGAATGGATACACTAACAAGTGCACCGGTGTGAGCAACCACATATGCAGAAGGACGTCTTTCATCTCACAGAAGCGCGAACGTCTTGGCGTTCAAGCACATGGCAGAAACAAGGTGTGAACAGATGAGCTGCTGCTATTTTCTCCGTTCGGCATGCTTCGTTGTAGCTCTCTTGCCGGTCGCCGGCTTAGCGGCTTGCTTTGCGCGACTAGCTCTGGGGAGAGAAGGAGATAGCGCCGGAAACCTCGCCTTTTGCCTTCTTCGGCGCTGGAACCTGGTTGCTGCGCCTTCTCTTTGTCCATGTGCACACACACGATTCCTCAGCGAAAACCATGCAGAAACCTTTCCACGAGCACCCAGGGATGTGCACCCAGCACCACGTGCACGCACACGCAGCTAGAGAAAAGCACCTACCTTTTCACACACTGATGCCTAAGCAAACGCGTGGCCACACACACGCACACATCCGCAAGCGCGCCTACTCCCATCTATTGAGGGAAAGACGGACGAGCAACGTCCTGACAGGCTTGAGGGGAAAAACGTCCGTTGACGGTTGGCGTACTGCACGCCCGCCTACGGGGCTGCAGGGGAATCCACATTTGGAAGGTACCTGAAGATGTGTGCCTGTTCTTGGAGCTCTGCTAGTAGGGTAGCAAAGACACTCGTAGGCAGTACTGAATGCTGCTCCGTGCTACTTCTCCTCCGCTGGCAAATGCTTCACAGTCGCCCGAGGAAAGACGTTTAACAATCGATCTCCAAGAGGAACGAAACACATGATGCCATAAGGCGAAAGAATAGCAGGGCATCTCTTCACAGGCTTGTCCCTGATCTATAGCTGAGGGCAAACACTTGTGTGCTTGTGGGAGAGCCTGTGTCTTTCCTGGAAGCGTTTGGGAGTTTTGCTCAGACGCGTGTTTCCTCAAGTTCAAGAATCAAGATCTAGGATACCTGCAGACAGGTGCCTGTTTGTGTGGAGACAGTCTGTTTGAAACTGTGTTCCTCAGCGCCCGCTCTTTCTCCCCGTCGCTCCACACGCCTGGGAGTCCCTTTCTTTCTCTCCACAAGCACGTGTGTTGACTTCGTCGCACATGTGCATCTGCACAAGCGTTGAGCTCAGCAGAGCGTGTCTCTTGACACTTGATGTGCGTTGGCTGTGTCTGCGTGCTCCAGTGAAGAGAGAAACGGGAAATCATCTTGGTAGAGGCAACAAAGCAAAAGCGAGGCAGGATCGACATCTGCTCAACAGAGACGGATTCCCTGCGCTGACACAGTTCACAGTTACACGAGAAGCAATCTGAGCGGTCCGTCGACCGGAGACGTGTTTCCCAAGAGGTCGTTTAGCGAGTGAACAGCAGTGTGCGCGACTTTCAGGAGTGTGCCTGGAAAGTGCCAGAATCACCAGGAGCATCTGTGCAAAAGGTGCTGCCTCTGTGACCGCATTGAGGCACGTTCCCGTGTCTGCGAGTATATAGACGGCTCTTTCGCGTTCACTCCGAGGGAAACGGTCCGCTATTGCTTCTGTGCGTACAGACGCGATTCCCTTGTCTCTTGCGAACACAGGGAACTCTGTGCATCCAAATCTACAGGCTAAGGACGCGTCTGCATATGTTTTGGTGAACAATTGAGTGTGCGTGTTCTGACAGCTGCCTCTATGCAGACGTCTCCACAGAGCCACTTCTGAATGCCCCGCAGCCCAGGACTGAATGGATACACTAACAAGTGCACCGGTGTGAGCAACCACATATGCAGAAGGACGTCTTTCATCTCACAGAAGCGCGAACGTCTTGGCGTTCAAGCACATGGCAGAAACAAGGTGTGAACAGATGAGCTGCTGCTATTTTCTCCGTTCGGCATGCTTCGTTGTAGCTCTCTTGCCGGTCGCCGGCTTAGCGGCTTGCTTTGCGCGACTAGCTCTGGGGAGAGAAGGAGATAGCGCCGGAAACCTCGCCTTTTGCCTTCTTCGGCGCTGGAACCTGGTTGCTGCGCCTTCTCTTTGTCCATGTGCACACACACGATTCCTCAGCGAAAACCATGCAGAAACCTTTCCACGAGCACCCAGGGATGTGCACCCAGCACCACGTGCACGCACACGCAGCTAGAGAAAAGCACCTACCTTTTCACACACTGATGCCTAAGCAAACGCGTGGCCACACACACGCACACATCCGCAAGCGCGCCTACTCCCATCTATTGAGGGAAAGACGGACGAGCAACGTCCTGACAGGCTTGAGGGGAAAAACGTCCGTTGACGGTTGGCGTACTTCACGCCCGCCTACGGGGCTGCAGGGGAATCCACATTTGGAAGGTACCTGAAGATGTGTGCCTGTTCTTGGAGCTCCGCTAGTAGGGTAGCAAAGACACTCGTAGGCAGTACTGAATGCTGCTCCGTGCTACTTCTCCTCCGCTGGCAAATGCTTCACAGTCGCCCTAGGAAAGACGTTTAACAATCGATCTCCAAGAGGAACGAAACACATGATGCCATAAGGCGAAAGAATAGCAGGGCATCTCTTCACAGGCTTGTCCCTGATCTATAGCTGAGGGCAAACACTTGTGTGCTTGTGGGAGAGCCTGTGTCTTTCCTGGAAGCGTTTGGGAGTTTTGCTCAGACGCGTGTTTCCTCAAGTTCAAGAATCAAGATCTAGGATACCTGCAGACAGGTGCCTGTTTGTGTGGAGACTGTTTGAAACTGTGTTCCTCAGCGCCCGCTCTTTCTCCCCGTCGCTCCACACGCCTGGGAGTCCCTTTCTTTCTCTCCACAAGCACGTGTGTTGACTTCGTCGCACATGTGCATCTGCACAAGCGTTGAGCTCAGCAGAGCGTGTCTCTTGACACTTGATGTGCGTTGGCTGTGTCTGCCTGCTCCAGTGAAGAGAGAAACGGGAAATCATCTTGGTAGAGGCAACAAAGCAAAAGCGAGGCAGGATTGACATCTGCTCAACAGAGACGGATTCCCTGCGCTGACACAGTTCACAGTTACACGAGAAGCAATCTGAGCGGTCCGTCGACCGGAGACGTGTTTCCCAAGAGGTCGTTTAGCGAGTGAACAGCAGTGTGCGCGACTTTCAGGAGTGTGCCTGGAAAGTGCCAGAATCACCAGGAGCATCTGTGCAAAAGCTGCTGCCTCTGTGACCGCATTGAGGCACGTTCGCGTGTCTGCGAGTATATAGACGACTCTTTCGCGTTCACTCCGAGGGAAACGGTCCGCTATTGCTTCTGTGCGCACAGACGCGATTCCCTTGTCTCTTGCGAACACAGGGAACTCTGTGCATCCAAATCTACAGGCTAAGGACGCGTCTGCATATGTTTTGGTGAACAATCGAGTGTGCGTGTTCTGACAGCTGCCTCTATGCAGACGTCTCCACAGAGCCACTTCTGAATGCCCCGCAGCCCAGGACTGAATGGATACACTAACAAGTGCACCGGTGTGAGCAACCACATATGCAGAAGGACGTCTTTCATCTCACAGAAGCGCGAACGTCTTGGCGTTCAAGCACATGGCAGAAACAAGGTGTGAACAGATGAGCTGCTGCTATTTTCTCCGTTCGGCATGCTTCGTTGTAGCTCTCTTGCCGGTCGCCGGCTTAGCGGCTTGCTTTGCGCGACTAGCTCTGGGGAGAGAAGGAGATAGCGCCGGAAACCTCGCCTTTTGCCTTCTTCGGCGCTGGAACCTGGTTGCTGCGCCTTCTCTTTGTCCATGTGCACACACACGATTCCTCAGCGAAAACCATGCAGAAACCTTTCCACGAGCACCCAGGGATGTGCACCCAGCACCACGTGCACGCACACGCAGCTAGAGAAAAGCACCTACCTTTTCACACACTGATGCCTAAGCAAACGCGTGGCCACACACACGCACACATCCGCAAGCGCGCCTACTCCCATCTATTGAGGGAAAGACGGACGAGCAACGTCCTGACAGGCTTGAGGGGAAAAACGTCCGTTGACGGTTGGCGTACTGCACGCCCGCCTACGGGGCTGCAGGGGAATCCACATTTGGAAGGTACCTGAAGATGTGTGCCTGTTCTTGGAGCTCCGCTAGTAGGGTAGCAAAGACACTCGTAGGCAGTACTGAATGCTGCTCCGTGCTACTTCTCCTCCGCTGGCAAATGCTTCACAGTCGCCCGAGGAAAGACGTTTAACAATCGATCTCCAAGAGGAACGAAACACATGATGCCATAAGGCGAAACAATAGCAGGGCATCTCTTCACAGGCTTGTCCCTGATCTATAGCTGAGGGCAAACACTTGTGTGCTTGTGGGAGAGCCTGTGTCTTTCCTGGAAGCGTTTGGGAGTTTTGCTCAGACGCGTGTTTCCTCAAGTTCAAGAATCAAGATCTAGGATACCTGCAGACAGGTGCCTGTTTGTGTGGAGACAGTCTGTTTGAAACTGTGTTCCTCAGCGCCCGCTCTTTCTCCCCGTCGCTCCACACGCCTGGGAGTCCCTTTCTTTCTCTCCACAAGCACGTGTGTTGACTTCGTCGCACATGTGCATCTGCACAAGCGTTGAGCTCAGCAGAGCGTGTCTCTTGACACTTGATGTGCGTTGGCTGTGTCTGCGTGCTCCAGTGAAGAGAGAAACGGGAAATCATCTTGGTAGAGGCAACAAAGCAAAAGCGAGGCAGGATCGACATCTGCTCAACAGAGACGGATTCCCTGCGCTGACACAGTTCACAGTTACACGAGAAGCAATCTGAGCGGTCCGTCGACCGGAGACGTGTTTCCCAAGAGGTCGTTTAGCGAGTGAACAGCAGTGTGCGCGACTTTCAGGAGTGTGCCTGGAAAGTGCCAGAATCACCAGGAGCATCTGTGCAAAAGCTGCTGCCTCTGTGACCGCATTGAGGCACGTTCGCGTGTCTGCGAGTATATAGACGGCTCTTTCGCGTTCACTCCGAGGGTAACGGTCCGCTATTGCTTCTGTGCGTACAGACGCGATTCCCTTGTCTCTTGCGAACACAGGGAACTCTGTGCATCCAAATCTACAGGCTAAGGACGCGTCTGCGTATGTTTTGGTGAACAATCGAGTGTGCGTGTTCTGACAGCTGCCTCTATGCAGACGTCTCCACAGAGCCACTTCTGAATGCCCCGCAGCCCAGGACTGAATGGATACACTAACAAGTGCACCGGTGTGAGCAACCACATATGCAGAAGGACGTCTTTCATCTCACAGAAGCGCGAACGTCTTGGCGTTCAAGCACATGGCAGAAACAAGGTGTGAACAGATGAGCTGCTGCTATTTTCTCCGTTCGGCATGCTTCGTTGTAGCTCTCTTGCCGGTCGCCGGCTTAGCGGCTTGCTTTGCGCGACTAGCTCTGGGGAGAGAAGGAGATAGCGCCGGAAACCTCGCCTTTTGCCTTCTTCGGCGCTGGAACCTGGTTGCTGCGCCTTCTCTTTGTCCATGTGCACACACACGATTCCTCAGCGAAAACCATGCAGAAACCTTTCCACGAGCACCCAGGGATGTGCACCCAGCACCACGTGCACGCACACGCAGCTAGAGAAAAGCACCTACCTTTTCACACACTGATGCCTAAGCAAACGCGTGGCCACACACACGCACACATCCGCAAGCGCGCCTACTCCCATCTATTGAGGGAAAGACGGACGAGCAACGTCCTGACAGGCTTGAGGGGAAAAACGTCCGTTGACGGTTGGCGTACTGCACGCCCGCCTACGGGGCTGCAGGGGAATCCACATTTGGAAGGTACCTGAAGATGTGTGCCTGTTCTTGGAGCTCCGCTAGTAGGGTAGCAAAGACACTCGTAGGCAGTACTGAATGCTGCTCCGTGCTACTTCTCCTCCGCTGGCAAATGCTTCACAGTCGCCCTAGGAAAGACGTTTAACAATCGATCTCCAAGAGGAACGAAACACATGATGCCATAAGGCGAAAGAATAGCAGGGCATCTCTTCACAGGCTTGTCCCTGATCTATAGCTGAGGGCAAACACTTGTGTGCTTGTGGGAGAGCCTGTGTCTTTCCTGGAAGCGTTTGGGAGTTTTGCTCAGACGCGTGTTTCCTCAAGTTCAAGAATCAAGATCTAGGATACCTGCAGACAGGTGCCTGTTTGTGTGGAGACAGTCTGTTTGAAACTGTGTTCCTCAGCGCCCGCTCTTTCTCCCCGTCGCTCCACACGCCTGGGAGTCCCTTTCTTTCTCTCCACAAGCACGTGTGTTGACTTCGTCGCACATGTGCATCTGCACAAGCGTTGAGCTCAGCAGAGCGTGTCTCTTGACACTTGATGTGCGTTGGCTGTGTCTGCGTGCTCCAGTGAAGAGAGAAACGGGAAATCATCTTGGTAGAGGCAACAAAGCAAAAGCGAGGCAGGATTGACATCTGCTCAACAGAGACGGATTCCCTGCGCTGACACAGTTCACAGTTACACGAGAAGCAATCTGAGCGGTCCGTCGACCGGAGACGTGTTTCCCAAGAGGTCGTTTAGCGAGTGAACAGCAGTGTGCGCGACTTTCAGGAGTGTGCCTGGAAAGTGCCAGAATCACCAGGAGCATCTGTGCAAAAGCTGCTGCCTCTGTGACCGCATTGAGGCACGTTCGCGTGTCTGCGAGTATATAGACGGCTCTTTCGCGTTCACTCCGAGGGAAACGGTCCGCTATTGCTTCTGTGCGCACAGACGCGATTCCCTTGTCTCTTGCGAACACAGGGAACTCTGTGCATCCAAATCTACAGGCTAAGGACGCGTCTGCATATGTTTTGGTGAACAATCGAGTGTGCGTGTTCTGACAGCTGCCTCTATGCAGACGTCTCCACAGAGCCACTTCTGAATGCCCCGCAGCCCAGGACTGAATGGATACACTAACAAGTGCACCGGTGTGAGCAACCACATATGCAGAAGGACGTCTTTCATCTCACAGAAGCGCGAACGTCTTGGCGTTCAAGCACATGGCAGAAACAAGGTGTGAACAGATGAGCTGCTGCTATTTTCTCCGTTCGGCATGCTTCGTTGTAGCTCTCTTGCCGGTCGCCGGCTTAGCGGCTTGCTTTGCGCGACTAGCTCTGGGGAGAGAAGGAGATAGCGCCGGAAACCTCGCCTTTTGCCTTCTTCGGCGCTGGAAAATGGTTGCTGCGCCTTCTCTTTGTCCATGTGCACACACACGATTCCTCAGCGAAAACCATGCAGAAACCTTTCCACGAGCACCCAGGGATGTGCACCCAGCACCACGTGCACGCACACGCAGCTAGAGAAAAGCACCTACCTTTTCACACACTGATGCCTAAGCAAACGCGTGGCCACACACACGCACACATCCGCAAGCGCGCCTACTCCCATCTATTGAGGGAAAGACGGACGAGCTCTTTGGTTGCTCTTCACAGGCTTGTCCCTGATCTATAGCTGAGGGCAAACACTTGTGTGCTTGTGGGAGAGCCTGTGTCTTTCCTGGAAGCGTTTGGGAGTTTTGCTCAGACGCGTGTTTCCTCAAGTTCAAGAATCAAGATCTAGGATACCTGCAGACAGGTGCCTGTTTGTGTGGAGACAGTCTGTTTGAAACTGTGTTCCTCAGCGCCCGCTCTTTCTCCCCGTCGCTCCACACGCCTGGGAGTCCCTTTCTTTCTCTCCACAAGCACGTGTGTTGACTTCGTCGCACATGTGCATCTGCACAAGCGTTGAGCTCAGCAGAGCGTGTCTCTTGACACTTGATGTGCGTTGGTTGTGTCTGCCTGCTCCAGTGAAGAGAGAAACGGGAAATCATCTTGGTAGAGGCAACAAAGCAAAAGCGAGGCAGGATTGACATCTGCTCAACAGAGACGGATTCCCTGCGCTGACACAGTTCACAGTTACACGAGAAGCAATCTGAGCGGTCCGTCGACCGGAGACGTGTTTCCCAAGAGGTCGTTTAGCGAGTGAACAGCAGTGTGCGCGACTTTCAGGAGTGTGCCTGGAAAGTGCCAGAATCACCAGGAGCATCTGTGCAAAAGCTGCTGCCTCTGTGACCGCATTGAGGCACGTTCGCGTGTCTGCGAGTATATAGACGGCTCTTTCGCGTTCACTCCGAGGGAAACGGTCCGCTATTGCTTCTGTGCGTACAGACGCGATTCCCTTGTCTCTTGCGAACACAGGGAACTCTGTGCATCCAAATCTACAGGCTAAGGACGCGTCTGCATATGTTTTGGTGAACAATCGAGTGTGCGTGTTCTGACAGCTGCCTCTATGCAGACGTCTCCACAGAGCCACTTCTGAATGCCCCGCAGCCCAGGACTGAATGGATACACTAACAAGTGCACCGGTGTGAGCAACCACATATGCAGAAGGACGTCTTTCATCTCACAGAAGCGCGAACGTCTTGGCGTTCAAGCACATGGCAGAAACAAGGTGTGAACAGATGAGCTGCTGCTATTTTCTCCGTTCGGCATGCTTCGTTGTAGCTCTCTTGCCGGTCGCCGGCTTAGCGGCTTGCTTTGCGCGACTAGCTCTGGGGAGAGAAGGAGATAGCGCCGGAAACCTCGCCTTTTGCCTTCTTCGGCGCTGGAACCTGGTTGCTGCGCCTTCTCTTTGTCCATGTGCACACACACGATTCCTCAGCGAAAACCATGCAGAAACCTTTCCACGAGCACCCAGGGATGTGCACCCAGCACCACGTGCACGCACACGCAGCTAGAGAAAAGCACCTACCTTTTCACACACTGATGCCTAAGCAAACGCGTGGCCACACACACGCACACATCTGCAAGCGCGCCTACTCCCATCTATTGAGGGAAAGACGGACGAGCTCTTTGGTTGCTCTTCACAGGCTTGTCCCTGATCTATAGCTGAGGGCAAACACTTGTGTGCTTGTGGGAGAGCCTGTGTCTTTCCTGGAAGCGTTTGGGAGTTTTGCTCAGACGCGTGTTTCCTCAAGTTCAAGAATCAAGATCTAGGATACCTGCAGACAGGTGCCTGTTTGTGTGGAGACAGTCTGTTTGAAACTGTGTTCCTCAGCGCCCGCTCTTTCTCCCCGTCGCTCCACACGCCTGGGAGTCCCTTTCTTTCTCTCCACAAGCACGTGTGTTGACTTCGTCGCACATGTGCATCTGCACAAGCGTTGAGCTCAGCAGAGCGTGTCTCTTGACACTTGATGTGCGTTGGCTGTGTCTGCCTGCTCCAGTGAAGAGAGAAACGGGAAATCATCTTGGTAGAGGCAACAAAGCAAAAGCGAGGCAGGATTGACATCTGCTCAACAGAGACGGATTCCCTGCGCTGACACAGTTCACAGTTACACGAGAAGCAATCTGAGCGGTCCGTCGACCGGAGACGTGTTTCCCAAGAGGTCGTTTAGCGAGTGAACAGCAGTGTGCGCGACTTTCAGGAGTGTGCCTGGAAAGTGCCAGAATCACCAGGAGCATCTGTGCAAAAGCTGCTGCCTCTGTGACCGCATTGAGGCACGTTCGCGTGTCTGCGAGTATATAGACGGCTCTTTCGCGTTCACTCCGAGGGAAACGGTCCGCTATTGCTTCTGTGCGAACAGACGCGATTCCCTTGTCTCTTGCGAACACAGGGAACTCTGTGCATCCAAATCTACAGGCTAAGGACGCGTCTGCATATGTTTTGGTGAACAATCGAGTGTGCGTGTTCTGACAGCTGCCTCTATGCAGACGTCTCCACAGAGCCACTTCTGAATGCCCCGCAGCCCAGGACTGAATGGATACACTAACAAGTGCACCGGTGTGAGCAACCACATATGCAGAAGGACGTCTTTCATCTCACAGAAGCGCGAACGTCTTGGCGTTCAAGCACATGGCAGAAACAAGGTGTGAACAGATGAGCTGCTGCTATTTTCTCCGTTCGGCATGCTTCGTTGTAGCTCTCTTGCCGGTCGCCGGCTTAGCGGCTTGCTTTGCGCGACTAGCTCTGGGGAGAGAAGGAGATAGCGCCGGAAACCTCGCCTTTTGCCTTCTTCGGCGCTGGAACCTGGTTGCTGCGCCTTCTCTTTGTCCATGTGCACACACACGATTCCTCAGCGAAAACCATGCAGAAACCTTTCCACGAGCACCCAGGGATGTGCACCCAGCACCACGTGCACGCACACGCAGCTAGAGAAAAGCACCTACCTTTTCACACACTGATGCCTAAGCAAACGCGTGGCCACACACACGCACACATCCGCAAGCGCGCCTACTCCCATCTATTGAGGGAAAGACGGACGAGCAACGTCCTGACAGGCTTGAGGGGAAAAACGTCCGTTGACGGTTGGCGTACTGCACGCCCGCCTACGGGGCTGCAGGGGAATCCACATTTGGAAGGTACCTGAAGATGTGTGCCTGTTCTTGGAGCTCCGCTAGTAGGGTAGCAAAGACACTCGTAGGCAGTACTGAATGCTGCTCCGTGCTACTTCTCCTCCGCTGGCAAATGCTTCACAGTCGCCCTAGGAAAGACGTTTAACAATCGATCTCCAAGAGGAACGAAACACATGATGCCATAAGGCGAAAGAATAGCAGGGCATCTCTTCACAGGCTTGTCCCTGATCTATAGCTGAGGGCAAACACTTGTGTGCTTGTGGGAGAGCCTGTGTCTTTCCTGGAAGCGTTTGGGAGTTTTGCTCAGACGCGTGTTTCCTCAAGTTCAAGAATCAAGATCTAGGATACCTGCAGACAGGTGCCTGTTTGTGTGGAGACAGTCTGTTTGAAACTGTGTTCCTCAGCGCCCGCTCTTTCTCCCCGTCGCTCCACACGCCTGGGAGTCCCTTTCTTTCTCTCCACAAGCACGTGTGTTGACTTCGTCGCACATGTGCATCTGCACAAGCGTTGAGCTCAGCAGAGCGTGTCTCTTGACACTTGATGTGCGTTGGCTGTGTCTGCCTGCTCCAGTGAAGAGAGAAACGGGAAATCATCTTGGTAGAGGCAACAAAGCAAAAGCGAGGCAGGATTGACATCTGCTCAACAGAGACGGATTCCCTGCGCTGACACAGTTCACAGTTACACGAGAAGCAATCTGAGCGGTCCGTCGACCGGAGACGTGTTTCCCAAGAGGTCGTTTAGCGAGTGAACAGCAGTGTGCGCGACTTTCAGGAGTGTGCCTGGAAAGTGCCAGAATCACCAGGAGCATCTGTGCAAAAGCTGCTGCCTCTGTGACCGCATTGAGGCACGTTCCCGTGTCTGCGAGTATATAGACGGCTCTTTCGCGTTCACTCCGAGGGAAACGGTCCGCTATTGCTTCTGTGCGTACAGACGCGATTCCCTTGTCTCTTGCGAACACAGGGAACTCTGTGCATCCAAATCTACAGGCTAAGGACGCGTCTGCATATGTTTTGGTGAACAATCGAGTGTGCGTGTTCTGACAGCTGCCTCTATGCAGACGTCTCCACAGAGCCACTTCTGAATGCCCCGCAGCCCAGGACTGAATGGATACACTAACAAGTGCACCGGTGTGAGCAACCACATATGCAGAAGGACGTCTTTCATCTCACAGAAGCGCGAACGTCTTGGCGTTCAAGCACATGGCAGAAACAAGGTGTGAACAGATGAGCTGCTGCTATTTTCTCCGTTCGGCATGCTTCGTTGTAGCTCTCTTGCCGGTCGCCGGCTTAGCGGCTTGCTTTGCGCGACTAGCTCTGGGGAGAGAAGGAGATAGCGCCAGAAACCTCGCCTTTTGCCTTCTTCGGCGCTGGAACCTGGTTGCTGCGCCTTCTCTTTGTCCATGTGCACACACACGATTCCTCAGCGAAAACCATGCAGAAACCTTTCCACGAGCACCCAGGGATGTGCACCCAGCACCACGTGCACGCACACGCAGCTAGAGAAAAGCACCTACCTTTTCACACACTGATGCCTAAGCAAACGCGTGGCCACACACACGCACACATCCGCAAGCGCGCCTACTCCCATCTATTGAGGGAAAGACGGACGAGCAACGTCCTGACAGGCTTGAGGGGAAAAACGTCCGTTGACGGTTGGCGTACTGCACGCCCGCCTACGGGGCTGCAGGGGAATCCACATTTGGAAGGTACCTGAAGATGTGTGCCTGTTCTTGGAGCTCCGCTAGTAGGGTAGCAAAGACACTCGTAGGCAGTACTGAATGCTGCTCCGTGCTACTTCTCCTCCGCTGGCAAATGCTTCACAGTCGCCCTAGGAAAGACGTTTAACAATCGATCTCCAAGAGGAACGAAACACATGATGCCATAAGGCGAAAGAATAGCAGGGCATCTCTTCACAGGCTTGTCCCTGATCTATAGCTGAGGGCAAACACTTGTGTGCTTGTGGGAGAGCCTGTGTCTTTCCTGGAAGCGTTTGGGAGTTTTGCTCAGACGCGTGTTTCCTCAAGTTCAAGAATCAAGATCTAGGATACCTGCAGACAGGTGCCTGTTTGTGTGGAGACAGTCTGTTTGAAACTGTGTTCCTCAGCGCCCGCTCTTTCTCCCCGTCGCTCCACACGCCTGGGAGTCCCTTTCTTTCTCTCCACAAGCACGTGTGTTGACTTCGTCGCACATGTGCATCTGCACAAGCGTTGAGCTCAGCAGAGCGTGTCTCTTGACACTTGATGTGCGTTGGCTGTGTCTGCCTGCTCCAGTGAAGAGAGAAACGGGAAATCATCTTGGTAGAGGCAACAAAGCAAAAGCGAGGCAGGATTGACATCTGCTCAACAGAGACGGATTCCCTGCGCTGACACAGTTCACAGTTACACGAGAAGCAATCTGAGCGGTCCGTCGACCGGAGACGTGTTTCCCAAGAGGTCGTTTAGCGAGTGAACAGCAGTGTGCGCGACTTTCAGGAGTGTGCCTGGAAAGTGCCAGAATCACCAGGAGCATCTGTGCAAAAGCTGCTGCCTCTGTGACCGCATTGAGGCACGTTCGCGTGTCTGCGAGTATATAGACGGCTCTTTCGCGTTCACTCCGAGGGAAACGGTCCGCTATTGCTTCTGTGCGAACAGACGCGATTCCCTTGTCTCTTGCGAACACAGGGAACTCTGTGCATCCAAATCTACAGGCTAAGGACGCGTCTGCATATGTTTTGGTGAACAATCGAGTGTGCGTGTTCTGACAGCTGCCTCTATGCAGACGTCTCCACAGAGCCACTTCTGAATGCCCCGCAGCCCAGGACTGAATGGATACACTAACAAGTGCACCGGTGTGAGCAACCACATATGCAGAAGGACGTCTTTCATCTCACAGAAGCGCGAACGTCTTGGCGTTCAAGCACATGGCAGAAACAAGGTGTGAACAGATGAGCTGCTGCTATTTTCTCCGTTCGGCATGCTTCGTTGTAGCTCTCTTGCCGGTCGCCGGCTTAGCGGCTTGCTTTGCGCGACTAGCTCTGGGGAGAGAAGGAGATAGCGCCGGAAACCTCGCCTTTTGCCTTCTTCGGCGCTGGAACCTGGTTGCTGCGCCTTCTCTTTGTCCATGTGCACACACACGATTCCTCAGCGAAAACCATGCAGAAACCTTTCCACGAGCACCCAGGGATGTGCACCCAGCACCACGTGCACGCACACGCAGCTAGAGAAAAGCACCTACCTTTTCACACACTGATGCCTAAGCAAACGCGTGGCCACACACACGCACACATCCGCAAGCGCGCCTACTCCCATCTATTGAGGGAAAGACGGACGAGCAACGTCCTGACAGGCTTGAGGGGAAAAACGTCCGTTGACGGTTGGCGTACTGCACGCCCGCCTACGGGGCTGCAGGGGAATCCACATTTGGAAGGTACCTGAAGATGTGTGCCTGTTCTTGGAGCTCCGCTAGTAGGGTAGCAAAGACACTCGTAGGCAGTACTGAATGCTGCTCCGTGCTACTTCTCCTCCGCTGGCAAATGCTTCACAGTCGCCCTAGGAAAGACGTTTAACAATCGATCTCCAAGAGGAACGAAACACATGATGCCATAAGGCGAAAGAATAGCAGGGCATCTCTTCACAGGCTTGTCCCTGATCTATAGCTGAGGGCAAACACTTGTGTGCTTGTGGGAGAGCCTGTGTCTTTCCTGGAAGCGTTTGGGAGTTTTGCTCAGACGCGTGTTTCCTCAAGTTCAAGAATCAAGATCTAGGATACCTGCAGACAGGTGCCTGTTTGTGTGGAGACAGTCTGTTTGAAACTGTGTTCCTCAGCGCCCGCTCTTTCTCCCCGTCGCTCCACACGCCTGGGAGTCCCTTTCTTTCTCTCCACAAGCACGTGTGTTGACTTCGTCGCACATGTGCATCTGCACAAGCGTTGAGCTCAGCAGAGCGTGTCTCTTGACACTTGATGTGCGTTGGCTGTGTCTGCCTGCTCCAGTGAAGAGAGAAACGGGAAATCATCTTGGTAGAGGCAACAAAGCAAAAGCGAGGCAGGATTGACATCTGCTCAACAGAGACGGATTCCCTGCGCTGACACAGTTCACAGTTACACGAGAAGCAATCTGAGCGGTCCGTCGACCGGAGACGTGTTTCCCAAGAGGTCGTTTAGCGAGTGAACAGCAGTGTGCGCGACTTTCAGGAGTGTGCCTGGAAAGTGCCAGAATCACCAGGAGCATCTGTGCAAAAGCTGCTGCCTCTGTGACCGCATTGAGGCACGTTCCCGTGTCTGCGAGTATATAGACGGCTCTTTCGCGTTCACTCCGAGGGAAACGGTCCGCTATTGCTTCTGTGCGTACAGACGCGATTCCCTTGTCTCTTGCGAACACAGGGAACTCTGTGCATCCAAATCTACAGGCTAAGGACGCGTCTGCATATGTTTTGGTGAACAATCGAGTGTGCGTGTTCTGACAGCTGCCTCTATGCAGACGTCTCCACAGAGCCACTTCTGAATGCCCCGCAGCCCAGGACTGAATGGATACACTAACAAGTGCACCGGTGTGAGCAACCACATATGCAGAAGGACGTCTTTCATCTCACAGAAGCGCGAACGTCTTGGCGTTCAAGCACATGGCAGAAACAAGGTGTGAACAGATGAGCTGCTGCTATTTTCTCCGTTCGGCATGCTTCGTTGTAGCTCTCTTGCCGGTCGCCGGCTTAGCGGCTTGCTTTGCGCGACTAGCTCTGGGGAGAGAAGGAGATAGCGCCGGAAACCTCGCCTTTTGCCTTCTTCGGCGCTGGAACCTGGTTGCTGCGCCTTCTCTTTGTCCATGTGCACACACACGATTCCTCAGCGAAAACCATGCAGAAACCTTTCCACGAGCACCCAGGGATGTGCACCCAGCACCACGTGCACGCACACGCAGCTAGAGAAAAGCACCTACCTTTTCACACACTGATGCCTAAGCAAACGCGTGGCCACACACACGCACACATCCGCAAGCGCGCCTACTCCCATCTATTGAGGGAAAGACGGACGAGCAACGTCCTGACAGGCTTGAGGGGAAAAACGTCCGTTGACGGTTGGCGTACTGCACGCCCGCCTACGGGGCTGCAGGGGAATCCACATTTGGAAGGTACCTGAAGATGTGTGCCTGTTCTTGGAGCTCCGCTAGTAGGGTAGCAAAGACACTCGTAGGCAGTACTGAATGCTGCTCCGTGCTACTTCTCCTCCGCTGGCAAATGCTTCACAGTCGCCCTAGGAAAGACGTTTAACAATCGATCTCCAAGAGGAACGAAACACATGATGCCATAAGGCGAAAGAATAGCAGGGCATCTCTTCACAGGCTTGTCCCTGATCTATAGCTGAGGGCAAACACTTGTGTGCTTGTGGGAGAGCCTGTGTCTTTCCTGGAAGCGTTTGGGAGTTTTGCTCAGACGCGTGTTTCCTCAAGTTCAAGAATCAAGATCTAGGATACCTGCAGACAGGTGCCTGTTTGTGTGGAGACAGTCTGTTTGAAACTGTGTTCCTCAGCGCCCGCTCTTTCTCCCCGTCGCTCCACACGCCTGGGAGTCCCTTTCTTTCTCTCCACAAGCACGTGTGTTGACTTCGTCGCACATGTGCATCTGCACAAGCGTTGAGCTCAGCAGAGCGTGTCTCTTGACACTTGATGTGCGTTGGCTGTGTCTGCCTGCTCCAGTGAAGAGAGAAACGGGAAATCATCTTGGTAGAGGCAACAAAGCAAAAGCGAGGCAGGATTGACATCTGCTCAACAGAGACGGATTCCCTGCGCTGACACAGTTCACAGTTACACGAGAAGCAATCTGAGCGGTCCGTCGACCGGAGACGTGTTTCCCAAGAGGTCGTTTAGCGAGTGAACAGCAGTGTGCGCGACTTTCAGGAGTGTGCCTGGAAAGTGCCAGAATCACCAGGAGCATCTGTGCAAAAGCTGCTGCCTCTGCGACCGCATTGAGGCACGTTCGCGTGTCTGCGAGTATATAGACGGCTCTTTCGCGTTCACTCCGAGGGAAACGGTCCGCTATTGCTTCTGTGCGCACAGACGCGATTCCCTTGTCTCTTGCGAACACAGGGAACTCTGTGCATCCAAATCTACAGGCTAAGGACGCGTCTGCATATGTTTTGGTGAACAATCGAGTGTGCGTGTTCTGACAGCTGCCTCTATGCAGACGTCTCCACAGAGCCACTTCTGAATGCCCCGCAGCCCAGGACTGAATGGATACACTAACAAGTGCACCGGTGTGAGCAACCACATATGCAGAAGGACGTCTTTCATCTCACAGAAGCGCGAACGTCTTGGCGTTCAAGCACATGGCAGAAACAAGGTGTGAACAGATGAGCTGCTGCTATTTTCTCCGTTCGGCATGCTTCGTTGTAGCTCTCTTGCCGGTCGCCGGCTTAGCGGCTTGCTTTGCGCGACTAGCTCTGGGGAGAGAAGGAGATAGCGCCGGAAACCTCGCCTTTTGCCTTCTTCGGCGCTGGAACCTGGTTGCTGCGCCTTCTCTTTGTCCATGTGCACACACACGATTCCTCAGCGAAAACCATGCAGAAACCTTTCCACGAGCACCCAGGGATGTGCACCCAGCACCACGTGCACGCACACGCAGCTAGAGAAAAGCACCTACCTTTTCACACACTGATGCCTAAGCAAACGCGTGGCCACACACACGCACACATCCGCAAGCGCGCCTACTCCCATCTATTGAGGGAAAGACGGACGAGCAACGTCCTGACAGGCTTGAGGGGAAAAACGTCCGTTGACGGTTGGCGTACTGCACGCCCGCCTACGGGGCTGCAGGGGAATCCACATTTGGAAGGTACCTGAAGATGTGTGCCTGTTCTTGGAGCTCCGCTAGTAGGGTAGCAAAGACACTCGTAGGCAGTACTGAATGCTGCTCCGTGCCACTTCTCCTCCGCTGGCAAATGCTTCACAGTCGCCCGAGGAAAGACGTTTAACAATCGATCTCCAAGAGGAACGAAACACATGATGCCATAAGGCGAAAGAATAGCAGGGCATCTCTTCACAGGCTTGTCCCTGATCTATAGCTGAGGGCAAACACTTGTGTGCTTGTGGGAGAGCCTGTGTCTTTCCTGGAAGCGTTTGGGAGTTTTGCTCAGACGCGTGTTTCCTCAAGTTCAAGAATCAAGATCTAGGATACCTGCAGACAGGTGCCTGTTTGTGTGGAGACAGTCTGTTTGAAACTGTGTTCCTCAGCGCCCGCTCTTTCTCCCCGTCGCTCCACACGCCTGGGAGTCCCTTTCTTTCTCTCCACAAGCACGTGTGTTGACTTCGTCGCACATGTGCATCTGCACAAGCGTTGAGCTCAGCAGAGCGTGTCTCTTGACACTTGATGTGCGTTGGCTGTGTCTGCCTGCTCCAGTGAAGAGAGAAACGGGAAATCATCTTGGTAGAGGCAACAAAGCAAAAGCGAGGCAGGATTGACATCTGCTCAACAGAGACGGATTCCCTGCGCTGACACAGTTCACAGTTACACGAGAAGCAATCTGAGCGGTCCGTCGACCGGAGACGTGTTTCCCAAGAGGTCGTTTAGCGAGTGAACAGCAGTGTGCGCGACTTTCAGGAGTGTGCCTGGAAAGTGCCAGAATCACCAGGAGCATCTGTGCAAAAGCTGCTGCCTCTGTGACCGCATTGAGGCACGTTCGCGTGTCTGCGAGTATATAGACGGCTCTTTCGCGTTCACTCCGAGGGCAACGGTCCGCTATTGCTTCTGTGCGTACAGACGCGATTCCCTTGTCTCTTGCGAACACAGGGAACTCTGTGCATCCAAATCTACAGGCTAAGGACGCGTCTGCGTATGTTTTGGTGAACAATCGAGTGTGCGTGTTCTGACAGCTGCCTCTATGCAGACGTCTCCACAGAGCCACTTCTGAATGCCCCGCAGCCCAGGACTGAATGGATACACTAACAAGTGCACCGGTGTGAGCAACCACATATGCAGAAGGACGTCTTTCATCTCACAGAAGCGCGAACGTCTTGGCGTTCAAGCACATGGCAGAAACAAGGTGTGAACAGATGAGCTGCTGCTATTTTCTCCGTTCGGCATGCTTCGTTGTAGCTCTCTTGCCGGTCGCCGGCTTAGCGGCTTGCTTTGCGCGACTAGCTCTGGGGAGAGAAGGAGATAGCGCCGGAAACCTCGCCTTTTGCCTTCTTCGGCGCTGGAACCTGGTTGCTGCGCCTTCTCTTTGTCCATGTGCACACACACGATTCCTCAGCGAAAACCATGCAGAAACCTTTCCACGAGCACCCAGGGATGTGCACCCAGCACCACGTGCACGCACACGCAGCTAGAGAAAAGCACCTACCTTTTCACACACTGATGCCTAAGCAAACGCGTGGCCACACACACGCACACATCCGCAAGCGCGCCTACTCCCATCTATTGAGGGAAAGACGGACGAGCAACGTCCTGACAGGCTTGAGGGGAAAAACGTCCGTTGACGGTTGGCGTACTGCACGCCCGCCTACGGGGCTGCAGGGGAATCCACATTTGGAAGGTACCTGAAGATGTGTGCCTGTTCTTGGAGCTCCGCTAGTAGGGTAGCAAAGACACTCGTAGGCAGTACTGAATGCTGCTCCGTGCTACTTCTCCTCCGCTGGCAAATGCTTCACAGTCGCCCTAGGAAAGACGTTTAACAATCGATCTCCAAGAGGAACGAAACACATGATGCCATAAGGCGAAAGAATAGCAGGGCATCTCTTCACAGGCTTGTCCCTGATCTATAGCTGAGGGCAAACACTTGTGTGCTTGTGGGAGAGCCTGTGTCTTTCCTGGAAGCGTTTGGGAGTTTTGCTCAGACGCGTGTTTCCTCAAGTTCAAGAATCAAGATCTAGGATACCTGCAGACAGGTGCCTGTTTGTGTGGAGACAGTCTGTTTGAAACTGTGTTCCTCAGCGCCCGCTCTTTCTCCCCGTCGCTCCACACGCCTGGGAGTCCCTTTCTTTCTCTCCACAAGCACGTGTGTTGACTTCGTCGCACATGTGCATCTGCACAAGCGTTGAGCTCAGCAGAGCGTGTCTCTTGACACTTGATGTGCGTTGGCTGTGTCTGCCTGCTCCAGTGAAGAGAGAAACGGGAAATCATCTTGGTAGAGGCAACAAAGCAAAAGCGAGGCAGGATTGACATCTGCTCAACAGAGACGGATTCCCTGCGCTGACACAGTTCACAGTTACACGAGAAGCAATCTGAGCGGTCCGTCGACCGGAGACGTGTTTCCCAAGAGGTCGTTTAGCGAGTGAACAGCAGTGTGCGCGACTTTCAGGAGTGTGCCTGGAAAGTGCCAGAATCACCAGGAGCATCTGTGCAAAAGCTGCTGCCTCTGTGACCGCATTGAGGCACGTTCCCGTGTCTGCGAGTATATAGACGGCTCTTTCGCGTTCACTCCGAGGGAAACGGTCCGCTATTGCTTCTGTGCGTACAGACGCGATTCCCTTGTCTCTTGCGAACACAGGGAACTCTGTGCATCCAAATCTACAGGCTAAGGACGCGTCTGCATATGTTTTGGTGAACAATCGAGTGTGCGTGTTCTGACAGCTGCCTCTATGCAGACGTCTCCACAGAGCCACTTCTGAATGCCCCGCAGCCCAGGACTGAATGGATACACTAACAAGTGCACCGGTGTGAGCAACCACATATGCAGAAGGACGTCTTTCATCTCACAGAAGCGCGAACGTCTTGGCGTTCAAGCACATGGCAGAAACAAGGTGTGAACAGATGAGCTGCTGCTATTTTCTCCGTTCGGCATGCTTCGTTGTAGCTCTCTTGCCGGTCGCCGGCTTAGCGGCTTGCTTTGCGCGACTAGCTCTGGGGAGAGAAGGAGATAGCGCCGGAAACCTCGCCTTTTGCCTTCTTCGGCGCTGGAACCTGGTTGCTGCGCCTTCTCTTTGTCCATGTGCACACACACGATTCCTCAGCGAAAACCATGCAGAAACCTTTCCACGAGCACCCAGGGATGTGCACCCAGCACCACGTGCACGCACACGCAGCTAGAGAAAAGCACCTACCTTTTCACACACTGATGCCTAAGCAAACGCGTGGCCACACACACGCACACATCCGCAAGCGCGCCTACTCCCATCTATTGAGGGAAAGACGGACGAGCAACGTCCTGACAGGCTTGAGGGGAAAAACGTCCGTTGACGGTTGGCGTACTGCACGCCCGCCTACGGGGCTGCAGGGGAATCCACATTTGGAAGGTACCTGAAGATGTGTGCCTGTTCTTGGAGCTCCGCTAGTAGGGTAGCAAAGACACTCGTAGGCAGTACTGAATGCTGCTCCGTGCTACTTCTCCTCCGCTGGCAAATGCTTCACAGTCGCCCTAGGAAAGACGTTTAACAATCGATCTCCAAGAGGAACGAAACACATGATGCCATAAGGCGAAAGAATAGCAGGGCATCTCTTCACAGGCTTGTCCCTGATCTATAGCTGAGGGCAAACACTTGTGTGCTTGTGGGAGAGCCTGTGTCTTTCCTGGAAGCGTTTGGGAGTTTTGCTCAGACGCGTGTTTCCTCAAGTTCAAGAATCAAGATCTAGGATACCTGCAGACAGGTGCCTGTTTGTGTGGAGACAGTCTGTTTGAAACTGTGTTCCTCAGCGCCCGCTCTTTCTCCCCGTCGCTCCACACGCCTGGGAGTCCCTTTCTTTCTCTCCACAAGCACGTGTGTTGACTTCGTCGCACATGTGCATCTGCACAAGCGTTGAGCTCAGCAGAGCGTGTCTCTTGACACTTGATGTGCGTTGGCTGTGTCTGCCTGCTCCAGTGAAGAGAGAAACGGGAAATCATCTTGGTAGAGGCAACAAAGCAAAAGCGAGGCAGGATTGACATCTGCTCAACAGAGACGGATTCCCTGCGCTGACACAGTTCACAGTTACACGAGAAGCAATCTGAGCGGTCCGTCGACCGGAGACGTGTTTCCCAAGAGGTCGTTTAGCGAGTGAACAGCAGTGTGCGCGACTTTCAGGAGTGTGCCTGGAAAGTGCCAGAATCACCAGGAGCATCTGTGCAAAAGCTGCTGCCTCTGTGACCGCATTGAGGCACGTTCGCGTGTCTGCGAGTATATAGACGGCTCTTTCGCGTTCACTCCGAGGGAAACGGTCCGCTATTGCTTCTGTGCGAACAGACGCGATTCCCTTGTCTCTTGCGAACACAGGGAACTCTGTGCATCCAAATCTACAGGCTAAGGACGCGTCTGCATATGTTTTGGTGAACAATCGAGTGTGCGTGTTCTGACAGCTGCCTCTATGCAGACGTCTCCACAGAGCCACTTCTGAATGCCCCGCAGCCCAGGACTGAATGGATACACTAACAAGTGCACCGGTGTGAGCAACCACATATGCAGAAGGACGTCTTTCATCTCACAGAAGCGCGAACGTCTTGGCGTTCAAGCACATGGCAGAAACAAGGTGTGAACAGATGAGCTGCTGCTATTTTCTCCGTTCGGCATGCTTCGTTGTAGCTCTCTTGCCGGTCGCCGGCTTAGCGGCTTGCTTTGCGCGACTAGCTCTGGGGAGAGAAGGAGATAGCGCCGGAAACCTCGCCTTTTGCCTTCTTCGGCGCTGGAACCTGGTTGCTGCGCCTTCTCTTTGTCCATGTGCACACACACGATTCCTCAGCGAAAACCATGCAGAAACCTTTCCACGAGCACCCAGGGATGTGCACCCAGCACCACGTGCACGCACACGCAGCTAGAGAAAAGCACCTACCTTTTCACACACTGATGCCTAAGCAAACGCGTGGCCACACACACGCACACATCCGCAAGCGCGCCTACTCCCATCTATTGAGGGAAAGACGGACGAGCAACGTCCTGACAGGCTTGAGGGGAAAAACGTCCGTTGACGGTTGGCGTACTGCACGCCCGCCTACGGGGCTGCAGGGGAATCCACATTTGGAAGGTACCTGAAGATGTGTGCCTGTTCTTGGAGCTCCGCTAGTAGGGTAGCAAAGACACTCGTAGGCAGTACTGAATGCTGCTCCGTGCTACTTCTCCTCCGCTGGCAAATGCTTCACAGTCGCCCTAGGAAAGACGTTTAACAATCGATCTCCAAGAGGAACGAAACACATGATGCCATAAGGCGAAAGAATAGCAGGGCATCTCTTCACAGGCTTGTCCCTGATCTATAGCTGAGGGCAAACACTTGTGTGCTTGTGGGAGAGCCTGTGTCTTTCCTGGAAGCGTTTGGGAGTTTTGCTCAGACGCGTGTTTCCTCAAGTTCAAGAATCAAGATCTAGGATACCTGCAGACAGGTGCCTGTTTGTGTGGAGACAGTCTGTTTGAAACTGTGTTCCTCAGCGCCCGCTCTTTCTCCCCGTCGCTCCACACGCCTGGGAGTCCCTTTCTTTCTCTCCACAAGCACGTGTGTTGACTTCGTCGCACATGTGCATCTGCACAAGCGTTGAGCTCAGCAGAGCGTGTCTCTTGACACTTGATGTGCGTTGGCTGTGTCTGCCTGCTCCAGTGAAGAGAGAAACGGGAAATCATCTTGGTAGAGGCAACAAAGCAAAAGCGAGGCAGGATTGACATCTGCTCAACAGAGACGGATTCCCTGCGCTGACACAGTTCACAGTTACACGAGAAGCAATCTGAGCGGTCCGTCGACCGGAGACGTGTTTCCCAAGAGGTCGTTTAGCGAGTGAACAGCAGTGTGCGCGACTTTCAGGAGTGTGCCTGGAAAGTGCCAGAATCACCAGGAGCATCTGTGCAAAAGCTGCTGCCTCTGTGACCGCATTGAGGCACGTTCCCGTGTCTGCGAGTATATAGACGGCTCTTTCGCGTTCACTCCGAGGGAAACGGTCCGCTATTGCTTCTGTGCGTACAGACGCGATTCCCTTGTCTCTTGCGAACACAGGGAACTCTGTGCATCCAAATCTACAGGCTAAGGACGCGTCTGCATATGTTTTGGTGAACAATCGAGTGTGCGTGTTCTGACAGCTGCCTCTATGCAGACGTCTCCACAGAGCCACTTCTGAATGCCCCGCAGCCCAGGACTGAATGGATACACTAACAAGTGCACCGGTGTGAGCAACCACATATGCAGAAGGACGTCTTTCATCTCACAGAAGCGCGAACGTCTTGGCGTTCAAGCACATGGCAGAAACAAGGTGTGAACAGATGAGCTGCTGCTATTTTCTCCGTTCGGCATGCTTCGTTGTAGCTCTCTTGCCGGTCGCCGGCTTAGCGGCTTGCTTTGCGCGACTAGCTCTGGGGAGAGAAGGAGATAGCGCCGGAAACCTCGCCTTTTGCCTTCTTCGGCGCTGGAACCTGGTTGCTGCGCCTTCTCTTTGTCCATGTGCACACACACGATTCCTCAGCGAAAACCATGCAGAAACCTTTCCACGAGCACCCAGGGATGTGCACCCAGCACCACGTGCACGCACACGCAGCTAGAGAAAAGCACCTACCTTTTCACACACTGATGCCTAAGCAAACGCGTGGCCACACACACGCACACATCCGCAAGCGCGCCTACTCCCATCTATTGAGGGAAAGACGGACGAGCAACGTCCTGACAGGCTTGAGGGGAAAAACGTCCGTTGACGGTTGGCGTACTGCACGCCCGCCTACGGGGCTGCAGGGGAATCCACATTTGGAAGGTACCTGAAGATGTGTGCCTGTTCTTGGAGCTCCGCTAGTAGGGTAGCAAAGACACTCGTAGGCAGTACTGAATGCTGCTCCGTGCTACTTCTCCTCCGCTGGCAAATGCTTCACAGTCGCCCTAGGAAAGACGTTTAACAATCGATCTCCAAGAGGAACGAAACACATGATGCCATAAGGCGAAAGAATAGCAGGGCATCTCTTCACAGGCTTGTCCCTGATCTATAGCTGAGGGCAAACACTTGTGTGCTTGTGGGAGAGCCTGTGTCTTTCCTGGAAGCGTTTGGGAGTTTTGCTCAGACGCGTGTTTCCTCAAGTTCAAGAATCAAGATCTAGGATACCTGCAGACAGGTGCCTGTTTGTGTGGAGACAGTCTGTTTGAAACTGTGTTCCTCAGCGCCCGCTCTTTCTCCCCGTCGCTCCACACGCCTGGGAGTCCCTTTCTTTCTCTCCACAAGCACGTGTGTTGACTTCGTCGCACATGTGCATCTGCACAAGCGTTGAGCTCAGCAGAGCGTGTCTCTTGACACTTGATGTGCGTTGGCTGTGTCTGCGTGCTCCAGTGAAGAGAGAAACGGGAAATCATCTTGGTAGAGGCAACAAAGCAAAAGCAAGGCAGGATCGACATCTGCTCAACAGAGACGGATTCCCTGCGCTGACACAGTTCACAGTTACACGAGAAGCAATCTGAGCGGTCCGTCGACCGGAGACGTGTTTCCCAAGAGGTCGTTTAGCGAGTGAACAGCAGTGTGCGCGACTTTCAGGAGTGTGCCTGGAAAGTGCCAGAATCACCAGGAGCATCTGTGCAAAAGCTGCCGCCTCTGTGACCGCATTGAGGCACGTTCCCGTGTCTGCGAGTATATAGACGGCTCTTTCGCGTTCACTCCGAGGGAAACGGTCCGCTATTGCTTCTGTGCGTACAGACGCGATTCCCTTGTCTCTTGCGAACACAGGGAACTCTGTGCATCCAAATCTACAGGCTAAGGACGCGTCTGCATATGTTTTGGTGAACAATCGAGTGTGCGTGTTCTGACAGCTGCCTCTATGCAGACGTCTCCACAGAGCCACTTCTGAATGCCCCGCAGCCCAGGACTGAATGGATACACTAACAAGTGCACCGGTGTGAGCAACCACATATGCAGAAGGACGTCTTTCATCTCACAGAAGCGCGAACGTCTTGGCGTTCAAGCACATGGCAGAAACAAGGTGTGAACAGATGAGCTGCTGCTATTTTCTCCGTTCGGCATGCTTCGTTGTAGCTCTCTTGCCGGTCGCCGGCTTAGCGGCTTGCTTTGCGCGACTAGCTCTGGGGAGAGAAGGAGATAGCGCCGGAAACCTCGCCTTTTGCCTTCTTCGGCGCTGGAACCTGGTTGCTGCGCCTTCTCTTTGTCCATGTGCACACACACGATTCCTCAGCGAAAACCATGCAGAAACCTTTCCACGAGCACCCAGGGATGTGCACCCAGCACCACGTGCACGCACACGCAGCTAGAGAAAAGCACCTACCTTTTCACACACTGATGCCTAAGCAAACGCGTGGCCACACACACGCACACATCCGCAAGCGCGCCTACTCCCATCTATTGAGGGAAAGACGGACGAGCAACGTCCTGACAGGCTTGAGGGGAAAAACGTCCGTTGACGGTTGGCGTACTGCACGCCCGCCTACGGGGCTGCAGGGGAATCCACATTTGGAAGGTACCTGAAGATGTGTGCCTGTTCTTGGAGCTCCGCTAGTAGGGTAGCAAAGACACTCGTAGGCAGTACTGAATGCTGCTCCGTGCTACTTCTCCTCCGCTGGCAAATGCTTCACAGTCGCCCTAGGAAAGACGTTTAACAATCGATCTCCAAGAGGAACGAAACACATGATGCCATAAGGCGAAAGAATAGCAGGGCATCTCTTCACAGGCTTGTCCCTGATCTATAGCTGAGGGCAAACACTTGTGTGCTTGTGGGAGAGCCTGTGTCTTTCCTGGAAGCGTTTGGGAGTTTTGCTCAGACGCGTGTTTCCTCAAGTTCAAGAATCAAGATCTAGGATACCTGCAGACAGGTGCCTGTTTGTGTGGAGACAGTCTGTTTGAAACTGTGTTCCTCAGCGCCCGCTCTTTCTCCCCGTCGCTCCACACGCCTGGGAGTCCCTTTCTTTCTCTCCACAAGCACGTGTGTTGACTTCGTCGCACATGTGCATCTGCACAAGCGTTGAGCTCAGCAGAGCGTGTCTCTTGACACTTGATGTGCGTTGGCTGTGTCTGCGTGCTCCAGTGAAGAGAGAAACGGGAAATCATCTTGGTAGAGGCAACAAAGCAAAAGCGAGGCAGGATCGACATCTGCTCAACAGAGACGGATTCCCTGCGCTGACACAGTTCACAGTTACACGAGAAGCAATCTGAGCGGTCCGTCGACCGGAGACGTGTTTCCCAAGAGGTCGTTTAGCGAGTGAACAGCAGTGTGCGCGACTTTCAGGAGTGTGCCTGGAAAGTGCCAGAATCACCAGGAGCATCTGTGCAAAAGCTGCCGCCTCTGTGACCGCATTGAGGCACGTTCCCGTGTCTGCGAGTATATAGACGGCTCTTTCGCGTTCACTCCGAGGGAAACGGTCCGCTATTGCTTCTGTGCGTACAGACGCGATTCCCTTGTCTCTTGCGAACACAGGGAACTCTGTGCATCCAAATCTACAGGCTAAGGACGCGTCTGCGTATGTTTTGGTGAACAATCGAGTGTGCGTGTTCTGACAGCTGCCTCTATGCAGACGTCTCCACAGAGCCACTTCTGAATGCCCCGCAGCCCAGGACTGAATGGATACACTAACAAGTGCACCGGTGTGAGCAACCACATATGCAGAAGGACGTCTTTCATCTCACAGAAGCGCGAACGTCTTGGCGTTCAAGCACATGGCAGAAACAAGGTGTGAACAGATGAGCTGCTGCTATTTTCTCCGTTCGGCATGCTTCATTGTAGCTCTCTTGCCGGTCGCCGGCTTAGCGGCTTGCTTTGCGCGACTAGCTCTGGGGAGAGAAGGAGATAGCGCCGGAAACCTCGCCTTTTGCCTTCTTCGGCGCTGGAACCTGGTTGCTGCGCCTTCTCTTTGTCCATGTGCACACACACGATTCCTCAGCGAAAACCATGCAGAAACCTTTCCACGAGCACCCAGGGATGTGCACCCAGCACCACGTGCACGCACACGCAGCTAGAGAAAAGCACCTACCTTTTCACACACTGATGCCTAAGCAAACGCGTGGCCACACACACGCACACATCCGCAAGCGCGCCTACTCCCATCTATTGAGGGAAAGACAGACGAGCAACGTCCTGACAGGCTTGAGGGGAAAAACGTCCGTTGACGGTTGGCGTACTGCACGCCCGCCTACGGGGCTGCAGGGGAATCCACATTTGGAAGGTACCTGAAGATGTGTGCCTGTTCTTGGAGCTCCGCTAGTAGGGTAGCAAAGACACTCGTAGGCAGTACTGAATGCTGCTCCGTGCTACTTCTCCTCCGCTGGCAAATGCTTCACAGTCGCCCTAGGAAAGACGTTTAACAATCGATCTCCAAGAGGAACGAAACACATGATGCCATAAGGCGAAAGAATAGCAGGGCATCTCTTCACAGGCTTGTCCCTGATCTATAGCTGAGGGCAAACACTTGTGTGCTTGTGGGAGAGCCTGTGTCTTTCCTGGAAGCGTTTGGGAGTTTTGCTCAGACGCGTGTTTCCTCAAGTTCAAGAATCAAGATCTAGGATACCTGCAGACAGGTGCCTGTTTGTGTGGAGACAGTCTGTTTGAAACTGTGTTCCTCAGCGCCCGCTCTTTCTCCCCGTCGCTCCACACGCCTGGGAGTCCCTTTCTTTCTCTCCACAAGCACGTGTGTTGACTTCGTCGCACATGTGCATCTGCACAAGCGTTGAGCTCAGCAGAGCGTGTCTCTTGACACTTGATGTGCGTTGGCTGTGTCTGCGTGCTCCAGTGAAGAGAGAAACGGGAAATCATCTTGGTAGAGGCAACAAAGCAAAAGCGAGGCAGGATCGACATCTGCTCAACAGAGACGGATTCCCTGCGCTGACACAGTTCACAGTTACACGAGAAGCAATCTGAGCGGTCCGTCGACCGGAGACGTGTTTCCCAAGAGGTCGTTTAGCGAGTGAACAGCAGTGTGCGCGACTTTCAGGAGTGTGCCTGGAAAGTGCCAGAATCACCAGGAGCATCTGTGCAAAAGCTGCCGCCTCTGTGACCGCATTGAGGCACGTTCCCGTGTCTGCGAGTATATAGACGGCTCTTTCGCGTTCACTCCGAGGGAAACGGTCCGCTATTGCTTCTGTGCGCACAGACGCGATTCCCTTGTCTCTTGCGAACACAGGGAACTCTGTGCATCCAAATCTACAGGCTAAGGACGCGTCTGCGTATGTTTTGGTGAACAATCGAGTGTGCGTGTTCTGACAGCTGCCTCTATGCAGACCTCTCCACAGAGCCACTTCTGAATGCCCCGCAGCCCAGGACTGAATGGATACACTAACAAGTGCACCGGTGTGAGCAACCACATATGCAGAAGGACGTCTTTCATCTCACAGAAGCGCGAACGTCTTGGCGTTCAAGCACATGGCAGAAACAAGGTGTGAACAGATGAGCTGCTGCTATTTTCTCCGTTCGGCATGCTTCGTTGTAGCTCTCTTGCCGGTCGCCGGCTTAGCGGCTTGCTTTGCGCGACTAGCTCTGGGGAGAGAAGGAGATAGCGCCGGAAACCTCGCCTTTTGCCTTCTTCGGCGCTGGAACCTGGTTGCTGCGCCTTCTCTTTGTCCATGTGCACACACACGATTCCTCAGCGAAAACCATGCAGAAACCTTTCCACGAGCACCCAGGGATGTGCACCCAGCACCACGTGCACGCACACGCAGCTAGAGAAAAGCACCTACCTTTTCACACACTGATGCCTAAGCAAACGCGTGGCCACACACACGCACACATCCGCAAGCGCGCCTACTCCCATCTATTGAGGGAAAGACGGACGAGCAACGTCCTGACAGGCTTGAGGGGAAAAACGTCCGTTGACGGTTGGCGTACTGCACGCCCGCCTACGGGGCTGCAGGGGAATCCACATTTGGAAGGTACCTGAAGATGTGTGCCTGTTCTTGGAGCTCCGCTAGTAGGGTAGCAAAGACACTCGTAGGCAGTACTGAATGCTGCTCCGTGCTACTTCTCCTCCGCTGGCAAATGCTTCACAGTCGCCCTAGGAAAGACGTTTAACAATCGATCTCCAAGAGGAACGAAACACATGATGCCATAAGGCGAAAGAATAGCAGGGCATCTCTTCACAGGCTTGTCCCTGATCTATAGCTGAGGGCAAACACTTGTGTGCTTGTGGGAGAGCCTGTGTCTTTCCTGGAAGCGTTTGGGAGTTTTGCTCAGACGCGTGTTTCCTCAAGTTCAAGAATCAAGATCTAGGATACCTGCAGACAGGTGCCTGTTTGTGTGGAGACAGTCTGTTTGAAACTGTGTTCCTCAGCGCCCGCTCTTTCTCCCCGTCGCTCCACACGCCTGGGAGTCCCTTTCTTTCTCTCCACAAGCACGTGTGTTGACTTCGTCGCACATGTGCATCTGCACAAGCGTTGAGCTCAGCAGAGCGTGTCTCTTGACACTTGATGTGCGTTGGCTGTGTCTGCGTGCTCCAGTGAAGAGAGAAACGGGAAATCATCTTGGTAGAGGCAACAAAGCAAAAGCGAGGCAGGATCGACATCTGCTCAACAGAGACGGATTCCCTGCGCTGACACAGTTCACAGTTACACGAGAAGCAATCTGAGTGGTCCGTCGACCGGAGACGTGTTTCCCAAGAGGTCGTTTAGCGAGTGAACAGCAGTGTGCGCGACTTTCAGGAGTGTGCCTGGAAAGTGCCAGAATCACCAGGAGCATCTGTGCAAAAGCTGCTGCCTCTGTGACCGCATTGAGGCACGTTCCCGTGTCTGCGAGTATATAGACGGCTCTTTCGCGTTCACTCCGAGGGAAACGGTCCGCTATTGCTTCTGTGCGCACAGACGCGATTCCCTTGTCTCTTGCGAACACAGGGAACTCTGTGCATCCAAATCTACAGGCTAAGGACGCGTCTGCGTATGTTTTGGTGAACAATCGAGTGTGCGTGTTCTGACAGCTGCCTCTATGCAGACCTCTCCACAGAGCCACTTCTGAATGCCCCGCAGCCCAGGACTGAATGGATACACTAACAAGTGCACCGGTGTGAGCAACCACATATGCAGAAGGACGTCTTTCATCTCACAGAAGCGCGAACGTCTTGGCGTTCAAGCACATGGCAGAAACAAGGTGTGAACAGATGAGCTGCTGCTATTTTCTCCGTTCGGCATGCTTCGTTGTAGCTCTCTTTCCGGTCGCCGGCTTAGCGGCTTGCTTTGCGCGACTAGCTCTGGGGAGAGAAGGAGATAGCGCCGGAAACCTCGCCTTTTGCCTTCTTCGGCGCTGGAACCTGGTTGCTGCGCCTTCTCTTTGTCCATGTGCACACACACGATTCCTCAGCGAAAACCATGCAGAAACCTTTCCACGAGCACCCAGGGATGTGCACCCAGCACCACGTGCACGCACACGCAGCTAGAGAAAAGCACCTACCTTTTCACACACTGATGCCTAAGCAAACGCGTGGCCACACACACGCACACATCCGCAAGCGCGCCTACTCCCATCTATTGAGGGAAAGACGGACGAGCAACGTCCTGACAGGCTTGAGGGGAAAAACGTCCGTTGACGGTTGGCGTACTGCACGCCCGCCTACGGGGCTGCAGGGGAATCCACATTTGGAAGGTACCTGAAGATGTGTGCCTGTTCTTGGAGCTCCGCTAGTAGGGTAGCAAAGACACTCGTAGGCAGTACTGAATGCTGCTCCGTGCTACTTCTCCTCCGCTGGCAAATGCTTCACAGTCGCCCTAGGAAAGACGTTTAACAATCGATCTCCAAGAGGAACGAAACACATGATGCCATAAGGCGAAAGAATAGCAGGGCATCTCTTCACAGGCTTGTCCCTGATCTATAGCTGAGGGCAAACACTTGTGTGCTTGTGGGAGAGCCTGTGTCTTTCCTGGAAGCGTTTGGGAGTTTTGCTCAGACGCGTGTTTCCTCAAGTTCAAGAATCAAGATCTAGGATACCTGCAGACAGGTGCCTGTTTGTGTGGAGACAGTCTGTTTGAAACTGTGTTCCTCAGCGCCCGCTCTTTCTCCCCGTCGCTCCACACGCCTGGGAGTCCCTTTCTTTCTCTCCACAAGCACGTGTGTTGACTTCGTCGCACATGTGCATCTGCACAAGCGTTGAGCTCAGCAGAGCGTGTCTCTTGACACTTGATGTGCGTTGGCTGTGTCTGCGTGCTCCAGTGAAGAGAGAAACGGGAAATCATCTTGGTAGAGGCAACAAAGCAAAAGCGAGGCAGGATCGACATCTGCTCAACAGAGACGGATTCCCTGCGCTGACACAGTTCACAGTTACACGAGAAGCAATCTGAGCGGTCCGTCGACCGGAGACGTGTTTCCCAAGAGGTCGTTTAGCGAGTGAACAGCAGTGTGCGCGACTTTCAGGAGTGTGCCTGGAAAGTGCCAGAATCACCAGGAGCATCTGTGCAAAAGCTGCCGCCTCTGTGACCGCATTGAGGCACGTTCCCGTGTCTGCGAGTATATAGACGGCTCTTTCGCGTTCACTCCGAGGGAAACGGTCCGCTATTGCTTCTGTGCGTACAGACGCGATTCCCTTGTCTCTTGCGAACACAGGGAACTCTGTGCATCCAAATCTACAGGCTAAGGACGCGTCTGCATATGTTTTGGTGAACAATCGAGTGTGCGTGTTCTGACAGCTGCCTCTATGCAGACGTCTCCACAGAGCCACTTCTGAATGCCCCGCAGCCCAGGACTGAATGGATACACTAACAAGTGCACCGGTGTGAGCAACCACATATGCAGAAGGACGTCTTTCATCTCACAGAAGCGCGAACGTCTTGGCGTTCAAGCACATGGCAGAAACAAGGTGTGAACAGATGAGCTGCTGCTATTTTCTCCGTTCGGCATGCTTCGTTGTAGCTCTCTTGCCGGTCGCCGGCTTAGCGGCTTGCTTTGCGCGACTAGCTCTGGGGAGAGAAGGAGATAGCGCCGGAAACCTCGCCTTTTGCCTTCTTCGGCGCTGGAACCTGGTTGCTGCGCCTTCTCTTTGTCCATGTGCACACACACGATTCCTCAGCGAAAACCATGCAGAAACCTTTCCACGAGCACCCAGGGATGTGCACCCAGCACCACGTGCACGCACACGCAGCTAGAGAAAAGCACCTACCTTTTCACACACTGATGCCTAAGCAAACGCGTGGCCACACACACGCACACATCCGCAAGCGCGCCTACTCCCATCTATTGAGGGAAAGACGGACGAGCAACGTCCTGACAGGCTTGAGGGGAAAAACGTCCGTTGACGGTTGGCGTACTGCACGCCCGCCTACGGGGCTGCAGGGGAATCCACATTTGGAAGGTACCTGAAGATGTGTGCCTGTTCTTGGAGCTCCGCTAGTAGGGTAGCAAAGACACTCGTAGGCAGTACTGAATGCTGCTCCGTGCTACTTCTCCTCCGCTGGCAAATGCTTCACAGTCGCCCTAGGAAAGACGTTTAACAATCGATCTCCAAGAGGAACGAAACACATGATGCCATAAGGCGAAAGAATAGCAGGGCATCTCTTCACAGGCTTGTCCCTGATCTATAGCTGAGGGCAAACACTTGTGTGCTTGTGGGAGAGCCTGTGTCTTTCCTGGAAGCGTTTGGGAGTTTTGCTCAGACGCGTGTTTCCTCAAGTTCAAGAATCAAGATCTAGGATACCTGCAGACAGGTGCCTGTTTGTGTGGAGACAGTCTGTTTGAAACTGTGTTCCTCAGCGCCCGCTCTTTCTCCCCGTCGCTCCACACGCCTGGGAGTCCCTTTCTTTCTCTCCACAAGCACGTGTGTTGACTTCGTCGCACATGTGCATCTGCACAAGCGTTGAGCTCAGCAGAGCGTGTCTCTTGACACTTGATGTGCGTTGGCTGTGTCTGCGTGCTCCAGTGAAGAGAGAAACGGGAAATCATCTTGGTAGAGGCAACAAAGCAAAAGCGAGGCAGGATCGACATCTGCTCAACAGAGACGGATTCCCTGCGCTGACACAGTTCACAGTTACACGAGAAGCAATCTGAGCGGTCCGTCGACCGGAGACGTGTTTCCCAAGAGGTCGTTTAGCGAGTGAACAGCAGTGTGCGCGACTTTCAGGAGTGTGCCTGGAAAGTGCCAGAATCACCAGGAGCATCTGTGCAAAAGCTGCCGCCTCTGTGACCGCATTGAGGCACGTTCCCGTGTCTGCGAGTATATAGACGGCTCTTTCGCGTTCACTCCGAGGGAAACGGTCCGCTATTGCTTCTGTGCGTACAGACGCGATTCCCTTGTCTCTTGCGAACACAGGGAACTCTGTGCATCCAAATCTACAGGCTAAGGACGCGTCTGCATATGTTTTGGTGAACAATCGAGTGTGCGTGTTCTGACAGCTGCCTCTATGCAGACGTCTCCACAGAGCCACTTCTGAATGCCCCGCAGCCCAGGACTGAATGGATACACTAACAAGTGCACCGGTGTGAGCAACCACATATGCAGAAGGACGTCTTTCATCTCACAGAAGCGCGAACGTCTTGGCGTTCAAGCACATGGCAGAAACAAGGTGTGAACAGATGAGCTGCTGCTATTTTCTCCGTTCGGCATGCTTCGTTGTAGCTCTCTTGCCGGTCGCCGGCTTAGCGGCTTGCTTTGCGCGACTAGCTCTGGGGAGAGAAGGAGATAGCGCCGGAAACCTCGCCTTTTGCCTTCTTCGGCGCTGGAACCTGGTTGCTGCGCCTTCTCTTTGTCCATGTGCACACACACGATTCCTCAGCGAAAACCATGCAGAAACCTTTCCACGAGCACCCAGGGATGTGCACCCAGCACCACGTGCACGCACACGCAGCTAGAGAAAAGCACCTACCTTTTCACACACTGATGCCTAAGCAAACGCGTGGCCACACACACGCACACATCCGCAAGCGCGCCTACTCCCATCTATTGAGGGAAAGACGGACGAGCAACGTCCTGACAGGCTTGAGGGGAAAAACGTCCGTTGACGGTTGGCGTACTGCACGCCCGCCTACGGGGCTGCAGGGGAATCCACATTTGGAAGGTACCTGAAGATGTGTGCCTGTTCTTGGAGCTCCGCTAGTAGGGTAGCAAAGACACTCGTAGGCAGTACTGAATGCTGCTCCGTGCTACTTCTCCTCCGCTGGCAAATGCTTCACAGTCGCCCTAGGAAAGACGTTTAACAATCGATCTCCAAGAGGAACGAAACACATGATGCCATAAGGCGAAAGAATAGCAGGGCATCTCTTCACAGGCTTGTCCCTGATCTATAGCTGAGGGCAAACACTTGTGTGCTTGTGGGAGAGCCTGTGTCTTTCCTGGAAGCGTTTGGGAGTTTTGCTCAGACGCGTGTTTCCTCAAGTTCAAGAATCAAGATCTAGGATACCTGCAGACAGGTGCCTGTTTGTGTGGAGACAGTCTGTTTGAAACTGTGTTCCTCAGCGCCCGCTCTTTCTCCCCGTCGCTCCACACGCCTGGGAGTCCCTTTCTTTCTCTCCACAAGCACGTGTGTTGACTTCGTCGCACATGTGCATCTGCACAAGCGTTGAGCTCAGCAGAGCGTGTCTCTTGACACTTGATGTGCGTTGGCTGTGTCTGCCTGCTCCAGTGAAGAGAGAAACGGGAAATCATCTTGGTAGAGGCAACAAAGCAAAAGCGAGGCAGGATCGACATCTGCTCAACAGAGACGGATTCCCTGCGCTGACACAGTTCACAGTTACACGAGAAGCAATCTGAGCGGTCCGTCGACCGGAGACGTGTTTCCCAAGAGGTCGTTTAGCGAGTGAACAGCAGTGTGCGCGACTTTCAGGAGTGTGCCTGGAAAGTGCCAGAATCACCAGGAGCATCTGTGCAAAAGCTGCCGCCTCTGTGACCGCATTGAGGCACGTTCCCGTGTCTGCGAGTATATAGACGGCTCTTTCGCGTTCACTCCGAGGGAAACGGTCCGCTATTGCTTCTGTGCGTACAGACGCGATTCCCTTGTCTCTTGCGAACACAGGGAACTCTGTGCATCCAAATCTACAGGCTAAGGACGCGTCTGCATATGTTTTGGTGAACAATCGAGTGTGCGTGTTCTGACAGCTGCCTCTATGCAGACGTCTCCACAGAGCCACTTCTGAATGCCCCGCAGCCCAGGACTGAATGGATACACTAACAAGTGCACCGGTGTGAGCAACCACATATGCAGAAGGACGTCTTTCATCTCACAGAAGCGCGAACGTCTTGGCGTTCAAGCACATGGCAGAAACAAGGTGTGAACAGATGAGCTGCTGCTATTTTCTCCGTTCGGCATGCTTCGTTGTAGCTCTCTTGCCGGTCGCCGGCTTAGCGGCTTGCTTTGCGCGACTAGCTCTGGGGAGAGAAGGAGATAGCGCCGGAAACCTCGCCTTTTGCCTTCTTCGGCGCTGGAACCTGGTTGCTGCGCCTTCTCTTTGTCCATGTGCACACACACGATTCCTCAGCGAAAACCATGCAGAAACCTTTCCACGAGCACCCAGGGATGTGCACCCAGCACCACGTGCACGCACACGCAGCTAGAGAAAAGCACCTACCTTTTCACACACTGATGCCTAAGCAAACGCGTGGCCACACACACGCACACATCCGCAAGCGCGCCTACTCCCATCTATTGAGGGAAAGACGGACGAGCAACGTCCTGACAGGCTTGAGGGGAAAAACGTCCGTTGACGGTTGGCGTACTGCACGCCCGCCTACGGGGCTGCAGGGGAATCCACATTTGGAAGGTACCTGAAGATGTGTGCCTGTTCTTGGAGCTCCGCTAGTAGGGTAGCAAAGACACTCGTAGGCAGTACTGAATGCTGCTCCGTGCTACTTCTCCTCCGCTGGCAAATGCTTCACAGTCGCCCTAGGAAAGACGTTTAACAATCGATCTCCAAGAGGAACGAAACACATGATGCCATAAGGCGAAAGAATAGCAGGGCATCTCTTCACAGGCTTGTCCCTGATCTATAGCTGAGGGCAAACACTTGTGTGCTTGTGGGAGAGCCTGTGTCTTTCCTGGAAGCGTTTGGGAGTTTTGCTCAGACGCGTGTTTCCTCAAGTTCAAGAATCAAGATCTAGGATACCTGCAGACAGGTGCCTGTTTGTGTGGAGACAGTCTGTTTGAAACTGTGTTCCTCAGCGCCCGCTCTTTCTCCCCGTCGCTCCACACGCCTGGGAGTCCCTTTCTTTCTCTCCACAAGCACGTGTGTTGACTTCGTCGCACATGTGCATCTGCACAAGCGTTGAGCTCAGCAGAGCGTGTCTCTTGACACTTGATGTGCGTTGGCTGTGTCTGCCTGCTCCAGTGAAGAGAGAAACGGGAAATCATCTTGGTAGAGGCAACAAAGCAAAAGCGAGGCAGGATCGACATCTGCTCAACAGAGACGGATTCCCTGCGCTGACACAGTTCACAGTTACACGAGAAGCAATCTGAGCGGTCCGTCGACCGGAGACGTGTTTCCCAAGAGGTCGTTTAGCGAGTGAACAGCAGTGTGCGCGACTTTCAGGAGTGTGCCTGGAAAGTGCCAGAATCACCAGGAGCATCTGTGCAAAAGCTGCCGCCTCTGTGACCGCATTGAGGCACGTTCCCGTGTCTGCGAGTATATAGACGGCTCTTTCGCGTTCACTCCGAGGGAAACGGTCCGCTATTGCTTCTGTGCGTACAGACGCGATTCCCTTGTCTCTTGCGAACACAGGGAACTCTGTGCATCCAAATCTACAGGCTAAGGACGCGTCTGCATATGTTTTGGTGAACAATCGAGTGTGCGTGTTCTGACAGCTGCCTCTATGCAGACGTCTCCACAGAGCCACTTCTGAATGCCCCGCAGCCCAGGACTGAATGGATACACTAACAAGTGCACCGGTGTGAGCAACCACATATGCAGAAGGACGTCTTTCATCTCACAGAAGCGCGAACGTCTTGGCGTTCAAGCACATGGCAGAAACAAGGTGTGAACAGATGAGCTGCTGCTATTTTCTCCGTTCGGCATGCTTCGTTGTAGCTCTCTTGCCGGTCGCCGGCTTAGCGGCTTGCTTTGCGCGACTAGCTCTGGGGAGAGAAGGAGATAGCGCCGGAAACCTCGCCTTTTGCCTTCTTCGGCGCTGGAACCTGGTTGCTGCGCCTTCTCTTTGTCCATGTGCACACACACGATTCCTCAGCGAAAACCATGCAGAAACCTTTCCACGAGCACCCAGGGATGTGCACCCAGCACCACGTGCACGCACACGCAGCTAGAGAAAAGCACCTACCTTTTCACACACTGATGCCTAAGCAAACGCGTGGCCACACACACGCACACATCCGCAAGCGCGCCTACTCCCATCTATTGAGGGAAAGACGGACGAGCAACGTCCTGACAGGCTTGAGGGGAAAAACGTCCGTTGACGGTTGGCGTACTGCACGCCCGCCTACGGGGCTGCAGGGGAATCCACATTTGGAAGGTACCTGAAGATGTGTGCCTGTTCTTGGAGCTCCGCTAGTAGGGTAGCAAAGACACTCGTAGGCAGTACTGAATGCTGCTCCGTGCTACTTCTCCTCCGCTGGCAAATGCTTCACAGTCGCCCTAGGAAAGACGTTTAACAATCGATCTCCAAGAGGAACGAAACACATGATGCCATAAGGCGAAAGAATAGCAGGGCATCTCTTCACAGGCTTGTCCCTGATCTATAGCTGAGGGCAAACACTTGTGTGCTTGTGGGAGAGCCTGTGTCTTTCCTGGAAGCGTTTGGGAGTTTTGCTCAGACGCGTGTTTCCTCAAGTTCAAGAATCAAGATCTAGGATACCTGCAGACAGGTGCCTGTTTGTGTGGAGACAGTCTGTTTGAAACTGTGTTCCTCAGCGCCCGCTCTTTCTCCCCGTCGCTCCACACGCCTGGGAGTCCCTTTCTTTCTCTCCACAAGCACGTGTGTTGACTTCGTCGCACATGTGCATCTGCACAAGCGTTGAGCTCAGCAGAGCGTGTCTCTTGACACTTGATGTGCGTTGGCTGTGTCTGCCTGCTCCAGTGAAGAGAGAAACGGGAAATCATCTTGGTAGAGGCAACAAAGCAAAAGCGAGGCAGGATCGACATCTGCTCAACAGAGACGGATTCCCTGCGCTGACACAGTTCACAGTTACACGAGAAGCAATCTGAGCGGTCCGTCGACCGGAGACGTGTTTCCCAAGAGGTCGTTTAGCGAGTGAACAGCAGTGTGCGCGACTTTCAGGAGTGTGCCTGGAAAGTGCCAGAATCACCAGGAGCATCTGTGCAAAAGCTGCCGCCTCTGTGACCGCATTGAGGCACGTTCCCGTGTCTGCGAGTATATAGACGGCTCTTTCGCGTTCACTCCGAGGGAAACGGTC
This sequence comes from Patagioenas fasciata, assembly GCF_037038585.1. Classification (NCBI taxonomy): domain Eukaryota; kingdom Metazoa; phylum Chordata; class Aves; order Columbiformes; family Columbidae; genus Patagioenas; species Patagioenas fasciata. The sequence goes on from NW_027288744.1 coordinate 590,103, forward strand.
CGCTATTGCTTCTGTGCGTACAGACGCGATTCCCTTGTCTCTTGCGAACACAGGGAACTCTGTGCATCCAAATCTACAGGCTAAGGACGCGTCTGCATATGTTTTGGTGAACAATCGAGTGTGCGTGTTCTGACAGCTGCCTCTATGCAGACGTCTCCACAGAGCCACTTCTGAATGCCCCGCAGCCCAGGACTGAATGGATACACTAACAAGTGCACCGGTGTGAGCAACCACATATGCAGAAGGACGTCTTTCATCTCACAGAAGCGCGAACGTCTTGGCGTTCAAGCACATGGCAGAAACAAGGTGTGAACAGATGAGCTGCTGCTATTTTCTCCGTTCGGCATGCTTCGTTGTAGCTCTCTTGCCGGTCGCCGGCTTAGCGGCTTGCTTTGCGCGACTAGCTCTGGGGAGAGAAGGAGATAGCGCCGGAAACCTCGCCTTTTGCCTTCTTCGGCGCTGGAACCTGGTTGCTGCGCCTTCTCTTTGTCCATGTGCACACACACGATTCCTCAGCGAAAACCATGCAGAAACCTTTCCACGAGCACCCAGGGATGTGCACCCAGCACCACGTGCACGCACACGCAGCTAGAGAAAAGCACCTACCTTTTCACACACTGATGCCTAAGCAAACGCGTGGCCACACACACGCACACATCCGCAAGCGCGCCTACTCCCATCTATTGAGGGAAAGACGGACGAGCAACGTCCTGACAGGCTTGAGGGGAAAAACGTCCGTTGACGGTTGGCGTACTGCACGCCCGCCTACGGGGCTGCAGGGGAATCCACATTTGGAAGGTACCTGAAGATGTGTGCCTGTTCTTGGAGCTCCGCTAGTAGGGTAGCAAAGACACTCGTAGGCAGTACTGAATGCTGCTCCGTGCTACTTCTCCTCCGCTGGCAAATGCTTCACAGTCGCCCTAGGAAAGACGTTTAACAATCGATCTCCAAGAGGAACGAAACACATGATGCCATAAGGCGAAAGAATAGCAGGGCATCTCTTCACAGGCTTGTCCCTGATCTATAGCTGAGGGCAAACACTTGTGTGCTTGTGGGAGAGCCTGTGTCTTTCCTGGAAGCGTTTGGGAGTTTTGCTCAGACGCGTGTTTCCTCAAGTTCAAGAATCAAGATCTAGGATACCTGCAGACAGGTGCCTGTTTGTGTGGAGACAGTCTGTTTGAAACTGTGTTCCTCAGCGCCCGCTCTTTCTCCCCGTCGCTCCACACGCCTGGGAGTCCCTTTCTTTCTCTCCACAAGCACGTGTGTTGACTTCGTCGCACATGTGCATCTGCACAAGCGTTGAGCTCAGCAGAGCGTGTCTCTTGACACTTGATGTGCGTTGGCTGTGTGTGCGTGCTCCAGTGAAGAGAGAAACGGGAAATCATCTTGGTAGAGGCAACAAAGCAAAAGCGAGGCAGGATCGACATCTGCTCAACAGAGACGGATTCCCTGCGCTGACACAGTTCACAGTTACACGAGAAGCAATCTGAGCGGTCCGTCGACCGGAGACGTGTTTCCCAAGAGGTCGTTTAGCGAGTGAACAGCAGTGTGCGCGACTTTCAGGAGTGTGCCTGGAAAGTGCCAGAATCACCAGGAGCATCTGTGCAAAAGCTGCCGCCTCTGTGACCGCATTGAGGCACGTTCCCGTGTCTGCGAGTATATAGACGGCTCTTTCGCGTTCACTCCGAGGGAAACGGTCCGCTATTGCTTCTGTGCGTACAGACGCGATTCCCTTGTCTCTTGCGAACACAGGGAACTCTGTGCATCCAAATCTACAGGCTAAGGACGCGTCTGCATATGTTTTGGTGAACAATCGAGTGTGCGTGTTCTGACAGCTGCCTCTATGCAGACGTCTCCACAGAGCCACTTCTGAATGCCCCGCAGCCCAGGACTGAATGGATACACTAACAAGTGCACCGGTGTGAGCAACCACATATGCAGAAGGACGTCTTTCATCTCACAGAAGCGCGAACGTCTTGGCGTTCAAGCACATGGCAGAAACAAGGTGTGAACAGATGAGCTGCTGCTATTTTCTCCGTTCGGCATGCTTCGTTGTAGCTCTCTTGCCGGTCGCCGGCTTAGCGGCTTGCTTTGCGCGACTAGCTCTGGGGAGAGAAGGAGATAGCGCCGGAAACCTCGCCTTTTGCCTTCTTCGGCGCTGGAACCTGGTTGCTGCGCCTTCTCTTTGTCCATGTGCACACACACGATTCCTCAGCGAAAACCATGCAGAAACCTTTCCACGAGCACCCAGGGATGTGCACCCAGCACCACGTGCACGCACACGCAGCTAGAGAAAAGCACCTACCTTTTCACACACTGATGCCTAAGCAAACGCGTGGCCACACACACGCACACATCCGCAAGCGCGCCTACTCCCATCTATTGAGGGAAAGACGGACGAGCAACGTCCTGACAGGCTTGAGGGGAAAAACGTCCGTTGACGGTTGGCGTACTGCACGCCCGCCTACGGGGCTGCAGGGGAATCCACATTTGGAAGGTACCTGAAGATGTGTGCCTGTTCTTGGAGCTCCGCTAGTAGGGTAGCAAAGACACTCGTAGGCAGTACTGAATGCTGCTCCGTGCTACTTCTCCTCCGCTGGCAAATGCTTCACAGTCGCCCTAGGAAAGACGTTTAACAATCGATCTCCAAGAGGAACGAAACACATGATGCCATAAGGCGAAAGAATAGCAGGGCATCTCTTCACAGGCTTGTCCCTGATCTATAGCTGAGGGCAAACACTTGTGTGCTTGTGGGAGAGCCTGTGTCTTTCCTGGAAGCGTTTGGGAGTTTTGCTCAGACGCGTGTTTCCTCAAGTTCAAGAATCAAGATCTAGGATACCTGCAGACAGGTGCCTGTTTGTGTGGAGACAGTCTGTTTGAAACTGTGTTCCTCAGCGCCCGCTCTTTCTCCCCGTCGCTCCACACGCCTGGGAGTCCCTTTCTTTCTCTCCACAAGCACGTGTGTTGACTTCGTCGCACATGTGCATCTGCACAAGCGTTGAGCTCAGCAGAGCGTGTCTCTTGACACTTGATGTGCGTTGGCTGTGTCTGCCTGCTCCAGTGAAGAGAGAAACGGGAAATCATCTTGGTAGAGGCAACAAAGCAAAAGCGAGGCAGGATCGACATCTGCTCAACAGAGACGGATTCCCTGCGCTGACACAGTTCACAGTTACACGAGAAGCAATCTGAGCGGTCCGTCGACCGGAGACGTGTTTCCCAAGAGGTCGTTTAGCGAGTGAACAGCAGTGTGCGCGACTTTCAGGAGTGTGCCTGGAAAGTGCCAGAATCACCAGGAGCATCTGTGCAAAAGCTGCCGCCTCTGTGACCGCATTGAGGCACGTTCCCGTGTCTGCGAGTATATAGACGGCTCTTTCGCGTTCACTCCGAGGGAAACGGTCCGCTATTGCTTCTGTGCGTACAGACGCGATTCCCTTGTCTCTTGCGAACACAGGGAACTCTGTGCATCCAAATCTACAGGCTAAGGACGCGTCTGCATATGTTTTGGTGAACAATCGAGTGTGCGTGTTCTGACAGCTGCCTCTATGCAGACGTCTCCACAGAGCCACTTCTGAATGCCCCGCAGCCCAGGACTGAATGGATACACTAACAAGTGCACCGGTGTGAGCAACCACATATGCAGAAGGACGTCTTTCATCTCACAGAAGCGCGAACGTCTTGGCGTTCAAGCACATGGCAGAAACAAGGTGTGAACAGATGAGCTGCTGCTATTTTCTCCGTTCGGCATGCTTCGTTGTAGCTCTCTTGCCGGTCGCCGGCTTAGCGGCTTGCTTTGCGCGACTAGCTCTGGGGAGAGAAGGAGATAGCGCCGGAAACCTCGCCTTTTGCCTTCTTCGGCGCTGGAACCTGGTTGCTGCGCCTTCTCTTTGTCCATGTGCACACACACGATTCCTCAGCGAAAACCATGCAGAAACCTTTCCACGAGCACCCAGGGATGTGCACCCAGCACCACGTGCACGCACACGCAGCTAGAGAAAAGCACCTACCTTTTCACACACTGATGCCTAAGCAAACGCGTGGCCACACACACGCACACATCCGCAAGCGCGCCTACTCCCATCTATTGAGGGAAAGACGGACGAGCAACGTCCTGACAGGCTTGAGGGGAAAAACGTCCGTTGACGGTTGGCGTACTGCACGCCCGCCTACGGGGCTGCAGGGGAATCCACATTTGGAAGGTACCTGAAGATGTGTGCCTGTTCTTGGAGCTCCGCTAGTAGGGTAGCAAAGACACTCGTAGGCAGTACTGAATGCTGCTCCGTGCTACTTCTCCTCCGCTGGCAAATGCTTCACAGTCGCCCTAGGAAAGACGTTTAACAATCGATCTCCAAGAGGAACGAAACACATGATGCCATAAGGCGAAAGAATAGCAGGGCATCTCTTCACAGGCTTGTCCCTGATCTATAGCTGAGGGCAAACACTTGTGTGCTTGTGGGAGAGCCTGTGTCTTTCCTGGAAGCGTTTGGGAGTTTTGCTCAGACGCGTGTTTCCTCAAGTTCAAGAATCAAGATCTAGGATACCTGCAGACAGGTGCCTGTTTGTGTGGAGACAGTCTGTTTGAAACTGTGTTCCTCAGCGCCCGCTCTTTCTCCCCGTCGCTCCACACGCCTGGGAGTCCCTTTCTTTCTCTCCACAAGCACGTGTGTTGACTTCGTCGCACATGTGCATCTGCACAAGCGTTGAGCTCAGCAGAGCGTGTCTCTTGACACTTGATGTGCGTTGGCTGTGTCTGCGTGCTCCAGTGAAGAGAGAAACGGGAAATCATCTTGGTAGAGGCAACAAAGCAAAAGCGAGGCAGGATCGACATCTGCTCAACAGAGACGGATTCCCTGCGCTGACACAGTTCACAGTTACACGAGAAGCAATCTGAGCGGTCCGTCGACCGGAGACGTGTTTCCCAAGAGGTCGTTTAGCGAGTGAACAGCAGTGTGCGCGACTTTCAGGAGTGTGCCTGGAAAGTGCCAGAATCACCAGGAGCATCTGTGCAAAAGCTGCCGCCTCTGTGACCGCATTGAGGCACGTTCCCGTGTCTGCGAGTATATAGACGGCTCTTTCGCGTTCACTCCGAGGGAAACGGTCCGCTATTGCTTCTGTGCGTAGAGACGCGATTCCCTTGTCTCTTGCGAACACAGGGAACTCTGTGCATCCAAATCTACAGGCTAAGGACGCGTCTGCATATGTTTTGGTGAACAATCGAGTGTGCGTGTTCTGACAGCTGCCTCTATGCAGACGTCTCCACAGAGCCACTTCTGAATGCCCCGCAGCCCAGGACTGAATGGATACACTAACAAGTGCACCGGTGTGAGCAACCACATATGCAGAAGGACGTCTTTCATCTCACAGAAGCGCGAACGTCTTGGCGTTCAAGCACATGGCAGAAACAAGGTGTGAACAGATGAGCTGCTGCTATTTTCTCCGTTCGGCATGCTTCGTTGTAGCTCTCTTGCCGGTCGCCGGCTTAGCGGCTTGCTTTGCGCGACTAGCTCTGGGGAGAGAAGGAGATAGCGCCGGAAACCTCGCCTTTTGCCTTCTTCGGCGCTGGAACCTGGTTGCTGCGCCTTCTCTTTGTCCATGTGCACACACACGATTCCTCAGCGAAAACCATGCAGAAACCTTTCCACGAGCACCCAGGGATGTGCACCCAGCACCACGTGCACGCACACGCAGCTAGAGAAAAGCACCTACCTTTTCACACACTGATGCCTAAGCAAACGCGTGGCCACACACACGCACACATCCGCAAGCGCGCCTACTCCCATCTATTGAGGGAAAGACGGACGAGCAACGTCCTGACAGGCTTGAGGGGAAAAACGTCCGTTGACGGTTGGCGTACTGCACGCCCGCCTACGGGGCTGCAGGGGAATCCACATTTGGAAGGTACCTGAAGATGTGTGCCTGTTCTTGGAGCTCCGCTAGTAGGGTAGCAAAGACACTCGTAGGCAGTACTGAATGCTGCTCCGTGCTACTTCTCCTCCGCTGGCAAATGCTTCACAGTCGCCCGAGGAAAGACGTTTAACAATCGATCTCCAAGAGGAACGAAACACATGATGCCATAAGGCGAAAGAATAGCAGGGCATCTCTTCACAGGCTTGTCCCTGATCTATAGCTGAGGGCAAACACTTGTGTGCTTGTGGGAGAGCCTGTGTCTTTCCTGGAAGCGTTTGGGAGTTTTGCTCAGACGCGTGTTTCCTCAAGTTCAAGAATCAAGATCTAGGATACCTGCAGACAGGTGCCTGTTTGTGTGGAGACAGTCTGTTTGAAACTGTGTTCCTCAGCGCCCGCTCTTTCTCCCCGTCGCTCCACACGCCTGGGAGTCCCTTTCTTTCTCTCCACAAGCACGTGTGTTGACTTCGTCGCACATGTGCATCTGCACAAGCGTTGAGCTCAGCAGAGCGTGTCTCTTGACACTTGATGTGCGTTGGCTGTGTCTGCGTGCTCCAGTGAAGAGAGAAACGGGAAATCATCTTGGTAGAGGCAACAAAGCAAAAGCGAGGCAGGATCGACATCTGCTCAACAGAGACGGATTCCCTGCGCTGACACAGTTCACAGTTACACGAGAAGCAATCTGAGCGGTCCGTCGACCGGAGACGTGTTTCCCAAGAGGTCGTTTAGCGAGTGAACAGCAGTGTGCGCGACTTTCAGGAGTGTGCCTGGAAAGTGCCAGAATCACCAGGAGCATCTGTGCAAAAGCTGCCGCCTCTGTGACCGCATTGAGGCACGTTCCCGTGTCTGCGAGTATATAGACGGCTCTTTCGCGTTCACTCCGAGGGAAACGGTCCGCTATTGCTTCTGTGCGTACAGACGCGATTCCCTTGTCTCTTGCGAACACAGGGAACTCTGTGCATCCAAATCTACAGGCTAAGGACGCGTCTGCATATGTTTTGGTGAACAATCGAGTGTGCGTGTTCTGACAGCTGCCTCTATGCAGACGTCTCCACAGAGCCACTTCTGAATGCCCCGCAGCCCAGGACTGAATGGATACACTAACAAGTGCACCGGTGTGAGCAACCACATATGCAGAAGGACGTCTTTCATCTCACAGAAGCGCGAACGTCTTGGCGTTCAAGCACATGGCAGAAACAAGGTGTGAACAGATGAGCTGCTGCTATTTTCTCCGTTCGGCATGCTTCGTTGTAGCTCTCTTGCCGGTCGCCGGCTTAGCGGCTTGCTTTGCGCGACTAGCTCTGGGGAGAGAAGGAGATAGCGCCGGAAACCTCGCCTTTTGCCTTCTTCGGCGCTGGAACCTGGTTGCTGCGCCTTCTCTTTGTCCATGTGCACACACACGATTCCTCAGCGAAAACCATGCAGAAACCTTTCCACGAGCACCCAGGGATGTGCACCCAGCACCACGTGCACGCACACGCAGCTAGAGAAAAGCACCTACCTTTTCACACACTGATGCCTAAGCAAACGCGTGGCCACACACACGCACACATCCGCAAGCGCGCCTACTCCCATCTATTGAGGGAAAGACGGACGAGCAACGTCCTGACAGGCTTGAGGGGAAAAACGTCCGTTGACGGTTGGCGTACTGCACGCCCGCCTACGGGGCTGCAGGGGAATCCACATTTGGAAGGTACCTGAAGATGTGTGCCTGTTCTTGGAGCTCCGCTAGTAGGGTAGCAAAGACACTCGTAGGCAGTACTGAATGCTGCTCCGTGCTACTTCTCCTCCGCTGGCAAATGCTTCACAGTCGCCCGAGGAAAGACCTTTAACAATCGATCTCCAAGAGGAACGAAACACATGATGCCATAAGGCGAAAGAATAGCAGGGCATATCTTCACAGGCTTGTCCCTGATCTATAGCTGAGGGCAAACACTTGTGTGCTTGTGGGAGAGCCTGTGTCTTTCCTGGAAGCGTTTGGGAGTTTTGCTCAGACGCGTGTTTCCTCAAGTTCAAGAATCAAGATCTAGGATACCTGCAGACAGGTGCCTGTTTGTGTGGAGACAGTCTGTTTGAAACTGTGTTCCTCAGCGCCCGCTCTTTCTCCCCGTCGCTCCACACGCCTGGGAGTCCCTTTCTTTCTCTCCACAAGCACGTGTGTTGACTTCGTCGCACATGTGCATCTGCACAAGCGTTGAGCTCAGCAGAGCGTGTCTCTTGACACTTGATGTGCGTTGGCTGTGTCTGCGTGCTCCAGTGAAGAGAGAAACGGGAAATCATCTTGGTAGAGGCAACAAAGCAAAAGCGAGGCAGGATCGACATCTGCTCAACAGAGACGGATTCCCTGCGCTGACACAGTTCACAGTTACACGAGAAGCAATCTGAGCGGTCCGTCGACCGCAGACGTGTTTCCCAAGAGGTCGTTTAGCGAGTGAACAGCAGTGTGCGCGACTTTCAGGAGTGTGCCTGGAAAGTGCCAGAATCATCTGTGCATCTGTGCAAAAGCTGCCGCCTCTGTGACCGCATTGAGGCACGTTCCCGTGTCTGCGAGTATATAGACGGCTCTTTCGCGTTCACTCCGAGGGAAACGGTCCGCTATTGCTTCTGTGCGTACAGACGCGATTCCCTTGTCTCTTGCGAACACAGGGAACTCTGTGCATCCAAATCTACAGGCTAAGGACGCGTCTGCATATGTTTTGGTGAACAATCGAGTGTGCGTGTTCTGACAGCTGCCTCTATGCAGACGTCTCCACAGAGCCACTTCTGAATGCCCCGCAGCCCAGGACTGAATGGATACACTAACAAGTGCACCGGTGTGAGCAACCACATATGCAGAAGGACGTCTTTCATCTCACAGAAGCGCGAACGTCTTGGCGTTCAAGCACATGGCAGAAACAAGGTGTGAACAGATGAGCTGCTGCTATTTTCTCCGTTCGGCATGCTTCGTTGTAGCTCTCTTGCCGGTCGCCGGCTTAGCGGCTTGCTTTGCGCGACTAGCTCTGGGGAGAGAAGGAGATAGCGCCGGAAACCTCGCCTTTTGCCTTCTTCGGCGCTGGAACCTGGTTGCTGCGCCTTCTCTTTGTCCATGTGCACACACACGATTCCTCAGCGAAAACCATGCAGAAACCTTTCCACGAGCACCCAGGGATGTGCACCCAGCACCACGTGCACGCACACGCAGCTAGAGAAAAGCACCTACCTTTTCACACACTGATGCCTAAGCAAACGCGTGGCCACACACACGCACACATCCGCAAGCGCGCCTACTCCCATCTATTGAGGGAAAGACGGACGAGCAACGTCCTGACAGGCTTGAGGGGAAAAACGTCCGTTGACGGTTGGCGTACTGCACGCCCGCCTACGGGGCTGCAGGGGAATCCACATTTGGAAGGTACCTGAAGATGTGTGCCTGTTCTTGGAGCTCCGCTAGTAGGGTAGCAAAGACACTCGTAGGCAGTACTGAATGCTGCTCCGTGCTACTTCTCCTCCGCTGGCAAATGCTTCACAGTCGCCCTAGGAAAGACGTTTAACAATCGATCTCCAAGAGGAACGAAACACATGATGCCATAAGGCGAAAGAATAGCAGGGCATCTCTTCACAGGCTTGTCCCTGATCTATAGCTGAGGGCAAACACTTGTGTGCTTGTGGGAGAGCCTGTGTCTTTCCTGGAAGCGTTTGGGAGTTTTGCTCAGACGCGTGTTTCCTCAAGTTCAAGAATCAAGATCTAGGATACCTGCAGACAGGTGCCTGTTTGTGTGGAGACAGTCTGTTTGAAACTGTGTTCCTCAGCGCCCGCTCTTTCTCCCCGTCGCTCCACACGCCTGGGAGTCCCTTTCTTTCTCTCCACAAGCACGTGTGTTGACTTCGTCGCACATGTGCATCTGCACAAGCGTTGAGCTCAGCAGAGCGTGTCTCTTGACACTTGATGTGCGTTGGCTGTGTCTGCGTGCTCCAGTGAAGAGAGAAACGGGAAATCATCTTGGTAGAGGCAACAAAG